>NW_027315757.1:2191982-2294482 GCF_026437365.1 Eucyclogobius newberryi
CTCAGAGTGTTATAAAGCTCTAAAGACACACCTCAGAGTGGTATAAAGCTCTAAAGACACACCTCAGAGTGTATAAGGCTCTAAAGACACACCTCAGAGTGGTATAAAGCTCTAAAGACACACCTCAGAGTGATATAAAGCTCTAAAGACACACCTCAGAGTGTTATAAAGCTCTAAAGACACACCTCAGAGTGTTATAAAGCTCTAAAGACACATCTCAGAGTGTATAAAGCTCTAAAGACACACCTCAGAGTGATATAAAGCTCTAAAGACACACCTCAGAGTGATATAAAGCTCTAAAGACACAAAGACACACCTCAGAGTGTTATAAAGCTCTAAAGACACATCTCAGAGTGTATAAAGCTCTAAAGACACACCTCAGAGTGTATAAAGCTCTAAAGACACACCTCAGAGTGATATAAAGCTCTAAAGACACACCTCAGAGTGTATAAAGCTCTAAAGACACACCTCGGAGTGGTATAAAGCTCTAAAGACACACCTCAGAGTGGTATAAAGCTCTAAAGACACACCTCAGAGTGTTATAAAGCTCTAAAGACACATCTCAGAGTGTATAAAGCTCTAAAGACACACCTCAGAGTGTTATAAAGCTCTAAAGACACACCTCAGAGTGTTATAAAGCTCTAAAGACACATCTCAGAGTGTATAAAGCTCTAAAGACACACCTCAGAGAGATATAAAGCTCTAAAGACACACCTCAGAGTGTTATAAAGCTCTAAAGACACACCTCAGAGTGTTATAAAGCTCTAAAGACACACCTCAGAGTGGTATAAAGCTCTAAAGACACACCTCAGAGTGTTATAAAGCTTTAAAGACACACCTCAGAGTGTTATAAAGCTCTAAAGACACACCTCAGAGTGATATAAAGCTCTAAAGACACACCTCAGAGTGTTATAAAGCTCTAAAGACACACCTCAGAGTGGTATAAAGCTCTAAAGACACACCTCAGAATGTTATAAAGCTCTAAAGACACACCTCAGAGTGGTATAAAGCTCTAAAGACACACCTCAGAGTGGTATAAAGCTCTAAAGACACACCTCAGAGTGTTATAAAGCTCTAAAGACACACCTCAGAGTGGTATAAAGCTCTAAAGACACACCTCAGAGTGTATAAGGCTCTAAAGACACACCTCAGAGTGGTATAAAGCTCTAAAGACACACCTCAGAGTGTATAAGGCTCTAAAGACACACCTCAGAGTGGTATAAAGCTCTAAAGACACACCTCAGAGTGTATAAAGCTCTAAAGACACACCTCAGAGTGTATAAAGCTCTAAAGACGCACCTCATAGTGTATGAGGCTCTAAAGACACACCTCAGAGTGTTATAAAGCTCTAAAGACACACCTCAGAGTGTATAAAGCTCTAAAGACACACCTCAGAGTGATATAAAGCTCTAAAGACACACCTCAGAGTGTATAAAGCTCTAAAGACACACCTCAGAGTCTTATAAAGCTCTAAACACACACCTCAGAGTGGTATAAAGCCCTAAAGACACACCTCAGAGTGTTATAAAGCTCTAAAGACACACCTCAGAGTGTTATAAAGCTCTAAAGACACACCTCAGAGTCTTATAAAGCTCTAAACACACACCTCAGAGTGGTATAAAGCTCTAAAGACACACCTCAGAGTGTTATAAAGCTCTAAAGACACACCTCAGAGTGTATAAAGCTCTAAAGACACACCTCAGAGTTTACAAAGCTCTAAAGACACACCTCAGAGTGATATAAAGCTCTAAAGACACACCTCAGAGTGTTATAAAGCTCTAAAGACACACCTCAGAGTGTTATAAAGCTCTAAAGACACATCTCAGAGTGTATAAAGCTCTAAAGACACACCTCAGAGTGTATAAAGCTCTAAAGACACACCTCAGAGTGATATAAAGCTCTAAAGACACACCTCAGAGTGATATAAAGCTCTAAAGACACACCTCAGAGTGTATAAAGCTCTAAAGACACACCTCAGAGTGTTATAAAGCTCTAAAGACACACCTCAGAGTGTATAAAGCTCTAAAGACACACCTCAGAGTGGTATAAAGCTCTAAATACACACCTCAGAGTGTTATAAAGCTCTAAAGACACATCTCAGAGTGTATAAAGCTCTAAAGACACACCTCAGAGTGTTATAAAGCTCTAAAGACACACCTCAGAGTGTTATAAAGCTCTAAAGACACATCTCAGAGTGTATAAAGCTCTAAAGACACACCTCAGAGTGTTATAAGGCTCTAAAGACACACCTCAGAGTGGCATAAAGCTCTAAAGACACACCTCAGAGTGTATAAAGCTCTAAAGACGCACCTCATAGTGTATGAGGCTCTAAAGACACACCTCAGAGTGTTATAAAGCTCTAAAGACACACCTCAGAGTCTTATAAAGCTCTAAACACACACCTCAGAGTGGTATAAAGCTCTAAAGACACACCTCAGAGTGTATAAAGCTCTAAAGACACACCTCAGAGTGTATAAAGCTCTAAAGACACACCTCCGAGTGTTATAAAGCTCTAAAGACACACCTCAGAGTGTTATAAAGCTCTAAAGACACACCTCAGAGTCTTATAAAGCTCTAAACACACTCCTCAGAGTGGTATAAAGCTCTAAAGACACACCTCAGAGTGTTATAAAGCTCTAAAGACACACTTCAGAGTGGTATAAAGCTCTAAAGACACACCTCAGAGTTTACAAAGCTCTAAAGACACACCTCAGAGTGATATAAAGCTCTAAAGACACACCTCAGAGTGTTATAAAGCTCTAAAGACACACCTCAGAGTGTTATAAAGCTCTAAAGACACATCTCAGAGTGTATAAAGCTCTAAAGACACACCTCAGAGTGATATAAAGCTCTAAAGACACACCTCAGAGTGATATAAAGCTCTAAAGACACACCTCAGAGTGTTATAAAGCTCTAAAGACACATCTCAGAGTGTATAAAGCTCTAAAGACACACCTCAGAGTGTATAAAGCTCTAAAGACACACCTCAGAGTGATATAAAGCTCTAAAGACACACCTCAGAGTGTATAAAGCTCTAAAGACACACCTCGGAGTGGTATAAAGCTCTAAAGACACACCTCAGAGTGGTATAAAGCTCTAAAGACACACCTCAGAGTGTTATAAAGCTCTAAAGACACATCTCAGAGTGTATAAAGCTCTAAAGACACACCTCAGAGTGGTATAAAGCTCTAAAGACACACCTCAGAGTGTTATAAAGCTCTAAAGACACATCTCAGAGTGTATAAAGCTCTAAAGACACACCTCAGAGAGATATAAAGCTCTAAAGACACACCTCAGTGTTATAAAGCTCTAAAGACACACCTCAGAGTGTTATAAAGCTCTAAAGACACACCTCAGAGTGGTATAAAGCTCTAAAGACACACCTCAGAGTGTTATAAAGCTCTAAAGACACACCTCAGAGTGTTATAAAGCTTTAAAGACACACCTCAGAGTGTTATAAAGCTCTAAAGACACACCTCAGAGTGATATAAAGCTCTAAAGACACACCTCAGAGTGTTATAAAGCTCTAAAGACACACCTCAGAGTGGTATAAAGCTCTAAAGACACACCTCAGAATGTTATAAAGCTCTAAAGACACACCTCAGAGTGGTATAAAGCTCTAAAGACACACCTCAGAGTGGTATAAAGCTCTAAAGACACACCTCAGAGTGTTATAAAGCTCTAAAGACACACCTCAGAGTGGTATAAAGCTCTAAAGACACACCTCAGAGTGTATAAGGCTCTAAAGACACACCTCAGAGTGGTATAAAGCTCTAAAGACACACCTCAGAGTGATATAAAGCTCTAAAGACACACCTCAGAGTGTTATAAAGCTCTAAAGACACACCTCAGAGTGTTATAAAGCTCTAAAGACACATCTCAGAGTGTATAAAGCTCTAAAGACACACCTCAGAGTGATATAAAGCTCTAAAGACACACCTCAGAGTGATATAAAGCTCTAAAGACACAAAGACACACCTCAGAGTGTTATAAAGCTCTAAAGACACATCTCAGAGTGTATAAAGCTCTAAAGACACACCTCAGAGTGTATAAAGCTCTAAAGACACACCTCAGAGTGATATAAAGCTCTAAAGACACACCTCAGAGTGTATAAAGCTCTAAAGACACACCTCGGAGTGGTATAAAGCTCTAAAGACACACCTCAGAGTGGTATAAAGCTCTAGAGACACACCTCAGAGTGTTATAAAGCTCTAAAGACACATCTCAGAGTGTATAAAGCTCTAAAGACACACCTCAGAGTGTTATAAAGCTCTAAAGACACACCTCAGAGTGTTATAAAGCTCTAAAGACACATCTCAGAGTGTATAAAGCTCTAAAGACACACCTCAGAGAGATATAAAGCTCTAAAGACACACCTCAGAGTGTTATAAAGCTCTAAAGACACACCTCAGAGTGTTATAAAGCTCTAAAGACACACCTCAGAGTGGTATAAAGCTCTAAAGACACACCTCAGAGTGTTATAAAGCTTTAAAGACACACCTCAGAGTGTTATAAAGCTCTAAAGACACACCTCAGAGTGATATAAAGCTCTAAAGACACACCTCAGAGTGTTATAAAGCTCTAAAGACACACCTCAGAGTGGTATAAAGCTCTAAAGACACACCTCAGAATGTTATAAAGCTCTAAAGACACACCTCAGAGTGGTATAAAGCTCTAAAGACACACCTCAGAGTGGTATAAAGCTCTAAAGACACACCTCAGAGTGTTATAAAGCTCTAAAGACACACCTCAGAGTGGTATAAAGCTCTAAAGACACACCTCAGAGTGTATAAGGCTCTAAAGACACACCTCAGAGTGGTATAAAGCTCTAAAGACACACCTCAGAGTGTATAAGGCTCTAAAGACACACCTCAGAGTGGTATAAAGCTCTAAAGACACACCTCAGAGTGTATAAAGCTCTAAAGACACACCTCAGAGTGTATAAAGCTCTAAAGACGCACCTCATAGTGTATGAGGCTCTAAAGACACACCTCAGAGTGTTATAAAGCTCTAAAGACACACCTCAGAGTGTATAAAGCTCTAAAGACACACCTCAGAGTGATATAAAGCTCTAAAGACACACCTCAGAGTGTATAAAGCTCTAAAGACACACCTCAGAGTCTTATAAAGCTCTAAACACACACCTCAGAGTGGTATAAAGCCCTAAAGACACACCTCAGAGTGTTATAAAGCTCTAAAGACACACCTCAGAGTGTTATAAAGCTCTAAAGACACACCTCAGAGTCTTATAAAGCTCTAAACACACACCTCAGAGTGGTATAAAGCTCTAAAGACACACCTCAGAGTGTTATAAAGCTCTAAAGACACACCTCAGAGTGTATAAAGCTCTAAAGACACACCTCAGAGTTTACAAAGCTCTAAAGACACACCTCAGAGTGATATAAAGCTCTAAAGACACACCTCAGAGTGTTATAAAGCTCTAAAGACACACCTCAGAGTGTTATAAAGCTCTAAAGACACATCTCAGAGTGTATAAAGCTCTAAAGACACACCTCAGAGTGTATAAAGCTCTAAAGACACACCTCAGAGTGATATAAAGCTCTAAAGACACACCTCAGAGTGATATAAAGCTCTAAAGACACACCTCAGAGTGTATAAAGCTCTAAAGACACACCTCAGAGTGTTATAAAGCTCTAAAGACACACCTCAGAGTGTATAAAGCTCTAAAGACACACCTCAGAGTGGTATAAAGCTCTAAATACACACCTCAGAGTGTTATAAAGCTCTAAAGACACATCTCAGAGTGTATAAAGCTCTAAAGACACACCTCAGAGTGTTATAAAGCTCTAAAGACACACCTCAGAGTGTTATAAAGCTCTAAAGACACATCTCAGAGTGTATAAAGCTCTAAAGACACACCTCAGAGAGATATAAAGCTCTAAAGACACACCTCAGAGTGTTATAAAGCTCTAAAGACACACCTCAGAGTGTTATAAAGCTCTAAAGACACACCTCAGAGTGGTATAAAGCTCTAAAGACACACCTCAGAGTGTTATAAAGCTCTAAAGACACACCTCAGAGTGTTATAAAGCTTTAAAGACACACCTCAGAGTGTTATAAAGCTCTAAAGACACACCTCAGAGTGATATAAAGCTCTAAAGACACACCTCAGAGTGGTATAAAGCTCTAAAGACACACCTCAGAATGTTATAAAGCTCTAAAGACACACCTCAGAGTGTTATAAAGCTCTAAAGACACACCTCAGAGTGGTATAAAGCTCTAAAGACACACCTCAGAGTGGTATAAAGCTCTAAAGACACACCTCAGAGTGTTATAAAGCTCTAAAGACACACCTCAGAGTGGTATAAAGCTCTAAAGACACACCTCAGAGTGTATAAGGCTCTAAAGACACACCTCAGAGTGTTATAAAGCTCTAAAGACACACCTCAGAGTGGTATAAAGCTCTAAAGACACACCTCAGAGTGTATAAGGCTCTAAAGACACACCTCAGAGTGGTATAAAGCTCTAAAGACACACCTCAGAGTGATATAAAGCTCTAAAGACACACCTCAGAGTGTTATAAAGCTCTAAAGACACACCTCAGAGTGTTATAAAGCTCTAAAGACACATCTCAGAGTGTATAAAGCTCTAAAGACACACCTCAGAGTGATATAAAGCTCTAAAGACACACCTCAGAGTGATATAAAGCTCTAAAGACACAAAGACACACCTCAGAGTGTTATAAAGCTCTAAAGACACATCTCAGAGTGTATAAAGCTCTAAAGACACACCTCAGAGTGTATAAAGCTCTAAAGACACACCTCAGAGTGATATAAAGCTCTAAAGACACACCTCAGAGTGTATAAAGCTCTAAAGACACACCTCGGAGTGGTATAAAGCTCTAAAGACACACCTCAGAGTGGTATAAAGCTCTAGAGACACACCTCAGAGTGTTATAAAGCTCTAAAGACACATCTCAGAGTGTATAAAGCTCTAAAGACACACCTCAGAGTGTTATAAAGCTCTAAAGACACACCTCAGAGTGTTATAAAGCTCTAAAGACACATCTCAGAGTGTATAAAGCTCTAAAGACACACCTCAGAGAGAAATAAAGCTCTAAAGACACACCTCAGAGTGTTATAAAGCTCTAAAGACACACCTCAGAGTGTTATAAAGCTCTAAAGACACACCTCAGAGTGGTATAAAGCTCTAAAGACACACCTCAGAGTGTTATAAAGCTTTAAAGACACACCTCAGAGTGTTATAAAGCTCTAAAGACACACCTCAGAGTGATATAAAGCTCTAAAGACACACCTCAGAGTGTTATAAAGCTCTAAAGACACACCTCAGAGTGGTATAAAGCTCTAAAGACACACCTCAGAATGTTATAAAGCTCTAAAGACACACCTCAGAGTGGTATAAAGCTCTAAAGACACACCTCAGAGTGGTATAAAGCTCTAAAGACACACCTCAGAGTGTTATAAAGCTCTAAAGACACACCTCAGAGTGGTATAAAGCTCTAAAGACACACCTCAGAGTGTATAAGGCTCTAAAGACACACCTCAGAGTGGTATAAAGCTCTAAAGACACACCTCAGAGTGTATAAGGCTCTAAAGACACACCTCAGAGTGGTATAAAGCTCTAAAGACACACCTCAGAGTGTATAAAGCTCTAAAGACACACCTCAGAGTGTATAAAGCTCTAAAGACGCACCTCATAGTGTATGAGGCTCTAAAGACACACCTCAGAGTGTTATAAAGCTCTAAAGACACACCTCAGAGTGTATAAAGCTCTAAAGACACACCTCAGAGTGATATAAAGCTCTAAAGACACACCTCAGAGTGTATAAAGCTCTAAAGACACACCTCAGAGTCTTATAAAGCTCTAAACACACACCTCAGAGTGGTATAAAGCCCTAAAGACACACCTCAGAGTGTTATAAAGCTCTAAAGACACACCTCAGAGTGTTATAAAGCTCTAAAGACACACCTCAGAGTCTTATAAAGCTCTAAACACACACCTCAGAGTGGTATAAAGCTCTAAAGACACACCTCAGAGTGTTATAAAGCTCTAAAGACACACCTCAGAGTGTATAAAGCTCTAAAGACACACCTCAGAGTTTACAAAGCTCTAAAGACACACCTCAGAGTGATATAAAGCTCTAAAGACACACCTCAGAGTGTTATAAAGCTCTAAAGACACACCTCAGAGTGTTATAAAGCTCTAAAGACACATCTCAGAGTGTATAAAGCTCTAAAGACACACCTCAGAGTGTATAAAGCTCTAAAGACACACCTCAGAGTGATATAAAGCTCTAAAGACACACCTCAGAGTGATATAAAGCTCTAAAGACACACCTCAGAGTGTATAAAGCTCTAAAGACACACCTCAGAGTGTTATAAAGCTCTAAAGACACACCTCAGAGTGTATAAAGCTCTAAAGACACACCTCAGAGTGGTATAAAGCTCTAAATACACACCTCAGAGTGTTATAAAGCTCTAAAGACACATCTCAGAGTGTATAAAGCTCTAAAGACACACCTCAGAGTGTTATAAAGCTCTAAAGACACACCTCAGAGTGTTATAAAGCTCTAAAGACACATCTCAGAGTGTATAAAGCTCTAAAGACACACCTCAGAGAGATATAAAGCTCTAAAGACACACCTCAGAGTGTTATAAAGCTCTAAAGACACACCTCAGAGTGTTATAAAGCTCTAAAGACACACCTCAGAGTGGTATAAAGCTCTAAAGACACACCTCAGAGTGTTATAAAGCTCTAAAGACACACCTCAGAGTGTTATAAAGCTTTAAAGACACACCTCAGAGTGTTATAAAGCTCTAAAGACACACCTCAGAGTGATATAAAGCTCTAAAGACACACCTCAGAGTGGTATAAAGCTCTAAAGACACACCTCAGAATGTTATAAAGCTCTAAAGACACACCTCAGAGTGTTATAAAGCTCTAAAGACACACCTCAGAGTGGTATAAAGCTCTAAAGACACACCTCAGAGTGGTATAAAGCTCTAAAGACACACCTCAGAGTGTTATAAAGCTCTAAAGACACACCTCAGAGTGGTATAAAGCTCTAAAGACACACCTCAGAGTGTATAAGGCTCTAAAGACACACCTCAGAGTGGCATAAAGCTCTAAAGACACACCTCAGAGTGTATAAAGCTCTAAAGACGCACCTCATAGTGTATGAGGCTCTAAAGACACACCTCAGAGTGTTATAAAGCTCTAAAGACACACCTCAGAGTCTTATAAAGCTCTAAACACACACCTCAGAGTGGTATAAAGCTCTAAAGACACACCTCAGAGTGTATAAAGCTCTAAAGACACACCTCAGAGTGTATAAAGCTCTAAAGACACACCTCCGAGTGTTATAAAGCTCTAAAGACACACCTCAGAGTGTTATAAAGCTCTAAAGACACACCTCAGAGTCTTATAAAGCTCTAAACACACTCCTCAGAGTGGTATAGAGCTCTAAAGACACACCTCAGAGTGTTATAAAGCTCTAAAGACACACTTCAGAGTGGTATAAAGCTCTAAAGACACACCTCAGAGTTTACAAAGCTCTAAAGACACACCTCAGAGTGATATAAAGCTCTAAAGACACACCTCAGAGTGTTATAAAGCTCTAAAGACACACCTCAGAGTGTTATAAAGCTCTAAAGACACATCTCAGAGTGTATAAAGCTCTAAAGACACACCTCAGAGTGATATAAAGCTCTAAAGACACACCTCAGAGTGATATAAAGCTCTAAAGACACACCTCAGAGTGTTATAAAGCTCTAAAGACACATCTCAGAGTGTATAAAGCTCTAAAGACACACCTCAGAGTGTATAAAGCTCTAAAGACACACCTCAGAGTGATATAAAGCTCTAAAGACACACCTCAGAGTGTATAAAGCTCTAAAGACACACCTCGGAGTGGTATAAAGCTCTAAAGACACACCTCAGAGTGGTATAAAGCTCTAAAGACACACCTCAGAGTGTTATAAAGCTCTAAAGACACATCTCAGAGTGTATAAAGCTCTAAAGACACACCTCAGAGTGTTATAAAGCTCTAAAGACACACCTCAGAGTGTTATAAAGCTCTAAAGACACATCTCAGAGTGTATAAAGCTCTAAAGACACACCTCAGAGAGATATAAAGCTCTAAAGACACACCTCAGTGTTATAAAGCTCTAAAGACACACCTCAGAGTGTTATAAAGCTCTAAAGACACACCTCAGAGTGGTATAAAGCTCTAAAGACACACCTCAGAGTGTTATAAAGCTCTAAAGACACACCTCAGAGTGTTATAAAGCTTTAAAGACACACCTCAGAGTGTTATAAAGCTCTAAAGACACACCTCAGAGTGATATAAAGCTCTAAAGACACACCTCAGAGTGTTATAAAGCTCTAAAGACACACCTCAGAGTGGTATAAAGCTCTAAAGACACACCTCAGAATGTTATAAAGCTCTAAAGACACACCTCAGAGTGGTATAAAGCTCTAAAGACACACCTCAGAGTGGTATAAAGCTCTAAAGACACACCTCAGAGTGTTATAAAGCTCTAAAGACACACCTCAGAGTGGTATAAAGCTCTAAAGACACACCTCAGAGTGTATAAGGCTCTAAAGACACACCTCAGAGTGGTATAAAGCTCTAAAGACACACCTCAGAGTGTATAAAGCTCTAAAGACACACCTCAGAGTGTATAAAGCTCTAAAGACACACCTCAGAGTGATATAAAGCTTTAAAGACACACCTCAGAGTGATATAAAGCTCTAAAGACACACCTCAGAGTGTATAAAGCTCTAAAGACACACCTCAGAGTGTTATAAAGCTCTAAAGACACACCTCAGAGTGTATAAAGCTCTAAAGACACACCTCAGAGTGTTATAAAGCTCTAAATACACACCTCAGAGTGTTATAAAGCTCTAAAGACACATCTCAGAGTGTATAAAGCTCTAAAGACACACCTCAGAGTGTTATAAAGCTCTAAAGACACACCTCAGAGTGTTATAAAGCTCTAAAGACACATCTCAGAGTGTATAAAGCTCTAAAGACACACCTCAGAGAGATATAAAGCTCTAAAGACACACCTCAGAGTGTTATAAAGCTCTAAAGACACACCTCAGAGTGTTATAAAGCTCTAAAGACACACCTCAGAGTGGTATAAAGCTCTAAAGACACACCTCAGAGTGTTATAAAGCTCTAAAGACACACCTCAGAGTGTTATAAAGCTTTAAAGACACACCTCAGAGTGTTATAAAGCTCTAAAGACACACCTCAGAGTGATATAAAGCTCTAAAGACACACCTCAGAGTGGTATAAAGCTCTAAAGACACACCTCAGAATGTTATAAAGCTCTAAAGACACACCTCAGAGTGGTATAAAGCTCTAAAGACACACCTCAGAGTGGTATAAAGCTCTAAAGACACACCTCAGAGTGTTATAAAGCTCTAAAGACACACCTCAGAGTGGTATAAAGCTCTAAAGACACACCTCAGAGTGTATAAGGCTCTAAAGACACACCTCAGAGTTGCATAAAGCTCTAAAGACACACCTCAGAGTGTATAAAGCTCTAAAGACGCACCTCATAGTGTATGAGGCTCTAAAGACACACCTCAGAGTGTTATAAAGCTCTAAAGACACACCTCAGAGTCTTATAAAGCTCTAAACACACACCTCAGAGTGGTATAAAGCTCTAAAGACACACCTCAGAGTGTATAAAGCTCTAAAGACACACCTCAGAGTGTATAAAGCTCTAAAGACACACCTCTGAGTGTTATAAAGCTCTAAAGACACACCTCAGAGTGTTATAAAGCTCTAAAGACACACCTCAGAGTCTTATAAAGCTCTAAACACACTCCTCAGAGTGGTATAAAGCTCTAAAGACACACCTCAGAGTGTTATAAAGCTCTAAAGACACACTTCAGAGTGGTATAAAGCTCTAAAGACACACCTCAGAGTTTACAAAGCTCTAAAGACACACCTCAGAGTGATATAAAGCTCTAAAGACACACCTCAGAGTGTTATAAAGCTCTAAAGACACACCTCAGAGTGTTATAAAGCTCTAAAGACACATCTCAGAGTGTATAAAGCTCTAAAGACACACCTCAGAGTGATATAAAGCTCTAAAGACACACCTCAGAGTGATATAAAGCTCTAAAGACACACCTCAGAGTGTTATAAAGCTCTAAAGACACATCTCAGAGTGTATAAAGCTCTAAAGACACACCTCAGAGTGTATAAAGCTCTAAGGACACACCTCAGAGTGATATAAAGCTCTAAAGACACACCTCAGAGTGTATAAAGCTCTAAAGACACACCTCGGAGTGGTATAAAGCTCTAAAGACACACCTCAGAGTGGTATAAAGCTCTAAAGACACACCTCAGAGTGTTATAAAGCTCTAAAGACACATCTCAGAGTGTATAAAGCTCTAAAGACACACCTCAGAGTGTTATAAAGCTCTAAAGACACACCTCAGAGTGTTATAAAGCTCTAAAGACACATCTCAGAGTGTATAAAGCTCTAAAGACACACCTCAGAGAGATATAAAGCTCTAAAGACACACCTCAGTGTTATAAAGCTCTAAAGACACACCTCAGAGTGTTATAAAGCTCTAAAGACACACCTCAGAGTGGTATAAAGCTCTAAAGACACACCTCAGAGTGTTATAAAGCTCTAAAGACACACCTCAGAGTGTTATAAAGCTTTAAAGACACACCTCAGAGTGTTATAAAGCTCTAAAGACACACCTCAGAGTGATATAAAGCTCTAAAGACACACCTCAGAGTGTTATAAAGCTCTAAAGACACACCTCAGAGTGGTATAAAGCTCTAAAGACACACCTCAGAATGTTATAAAGCTCTAAAGACACACCTCAGAGTGGTATAAAGCTCTAAAGACACACCTCAGAGTGTTATAAAGCTCTAAAGACACACCTCAGAGTGGTATAAAGCTCTAAAGACACACCTCAGAGTGTATAAGGCTCTAAAGACACACCTCAGAGTGGTATAAAGCTCTAAAGACACACCTCAGAGTGTATAAAGCTCTAAAGACACACCTCAGAGTGTATAAAGCTCTAAAGACGCACCTCATAGTGTATGAGGCTCTAAAGACACACCTCAGAGTGTTATAAAGCTCTAAAGACACACCTCAGAGTCTTATAAAGCTCTAAACACACACCTCAGAGTGGTATAAAGCCCTAAAGACACACCTCAGAGTGTTATAAAGCTCTAAAGACACACCTCAGAGTGTTATAAAGCTCTAAAGACACACCTCAGAGTGTTATAAAGCTCTAAAGACACACCTCAGAGTCTTATAAAGCTCTAAACACACACCTCAGAGTGGTATAAAGCTCTAAAGACACACCTCAGAGTGTTATAAAGCTCTAAAGACACACCTCAGAGTGGTATAAAGCTCTAAAGACACACCTCAGAGTTTACAAAGCTCTAAAGACACACCTTAGAGTGTATAAAGCTCTAAAGACACACCTCAGAGTGATATAAAGCTCTAAAGACACACCTCAGAGTGTTATAAAGCTCTAAAGACACATCTCAGAGTGTATAAAGCTCTAAAGACACACCTCAGAGTGATATAAAGCTCTAAAGACACACCTCAGAGTGTTATAAAGCTCTAAAGACACATCTCAGAGTGTATAAAGCTCTAAAGACACACCTCAGAGTGATACAAAGCTCTAAAGACACACCTCAGAGTGTTATAAAGCTCTAAAGACACACCTCAGAGTGTATAAAGCTCTAAAGACACACCTCAGAGTGTATAAAGCTCTAAAGACACACCTCAGAGTGTTATAAAGCTCTAAAGACACACCTCAGAGTGTATAAAGCTCTAAAGACACATCTCAGAGTGTATAAAGCTCTAAAGACACACCTCAGAGTGTTATAAAGCTCTAAAGACACACCTCAGAGTGTTATAAAGCTCTAAAGACACACCTCAGAGATTACAAAGCTCTAAAGACACACTTCAGAGTGTATAAAGCTCTAAAGACACACCTCAGAGTGTATAAAGCTCTAAAGACACATCTCAGAGTGTTATAAAGCTCTAAAGACACACCTCAGAGTGTTATAAAGCTCTAAAGACACATCTCAGAGTGTATAAAGCTCTAAAGACACACCTCAGAGTGATATAAAGCTCTAAAGACACATCTCAGAGTGTATAAAGCTCTAAAGACACACCTCAGAGTGTTATAAAGCTCTAAAGACACACCTCAGAGTGGTATAAAGCTCTAAAGACACACCTCAGAGTGTTATAAAGCTCTAAAGACACACCTCAGAGTGATATAAAGCTCTAAAGACACACCTCAGAGTGTATAAAGCTCTAAAGACACACCTCAGAGTGGTATAAAGCTCTAAAGACACACCTCAGAGTGTTATAAAGCTCTAAAGACACACCTCAGAGTGATATAAAGCTCTAAAGACACACCTCAGAGTGTTATAAAGCTCTAAAGACACACCTCAGAGTGATATAAAGCTCTAAAGACACACCTCAGAGTGTTATAAAGCTCTAAAGACACACCTCAGAGTGTATGAAGCTCTAAAGACACACCTCAGAGTGTTTTAAAGCTCTAAAGACACACCTCAGAGTGTTATAAAGCTCTAAAGACACACCTCAGAGTCTTATAAAGCTCTAAACACACTCCTCAGAGTGGTATAAAGCTCTAAAGACACACCTCAGAGTGTATGAAGCTCTAAAGACACACCTCAGAGTGTTTTAAAGCTCTAAAGACACACCTCAGAGTGTTATAAAGCTCTAAAGACACACCTCAGAGTCTTATAAAGCTCTAAACACACTCCTCAGAGTGGTATAAAGCTCTAAAGACACACCTCAGAGTGGTATAAAGCTCTAAAGACACACCTCAGAGTGTATAAGGCTCTAAAGACACACCTCAGAGTGATATAAAGCTCTAAAGACACACCTCAGAGTGTTATAAAGCTCTAAAGACACATCTCAGAGTGTATAAAGCTCTAAAGACACACCTCAGAGTGTATAAAGCTCTAAAGACACACCTCAGAGTGATATAAAGCTCTAAAGACACACCTCAGAGTGTATAAAGCTCTAAAGACACACCTCAGAGTGGTATAAAGCTCTAAAGACACACCTCAGAGTGGTATAAAGCTCTAAAGACACACCTCAGAGTGGTATAAAGCTCTAAAGACACACCTCAGAGTGTTATAAAGCTCTAAAGACACATCTCAGAGTGTATAAAGCTCTAAAGACACACCTCAGAGTGTTATAAAGCTCTAAAGACACACCTCAGAGTGTTATAAAGCTCTAAAGACACATCTCAGAGTGTATAAAGCTCTAAAGACACACCTCAGAGAGATATAAAGCTCTAAAGACACACCTCAGAGTGTTATAAAGCTCTAAAGACACACCTCAGAGTGTTATAAAGCTCTAAAGACACACCTCAGAGTGGTATAAAGCTCTAAAGACACACCTCAGAGTGTTATAAAGCTCTAAAGACACACCTCAGAGTGTTATAAAGCTTTAAAGACACACCTCAGAGTGTTATAAAGCTCTAAAGACACACCTCAGAGTGATATAAAGCTCTAAAGACACACCTCAGAGTGTTATAAAGCTCTAAAGACACACCTCAGAGTGGTATAAAGCTCTAAAGACACACCTCAGAATGTTATAAAGCTCTAAAGACACACCTCAGAGTGGTATAAAGCTCTAAAGACACACCTCAGAGTGTTATAAAGCTCTAAAGACACACCTCAGAGTGGTATAAAGCTCTAAAGACACACCTCAGAGTGTATAAGGCTCTAAAGACACACCTCAGAGTGGTGTAAAGCTCTAAAGACACACCTCAGAGTGTATAAAGCTCTAAAGACACACCTCAGAGTGTTATAAAGCTCTAAAGACACATCTCAGAGTGTATAAAGCTCTAAAGACACACCTCAGAGTGTATAAAGCTCTAAAGACGCACCTCATAGTGTTATAAAGCTCTAAAGACACACCTCAGAGTCTTATAAAGCTCTAAACACACACCTCAGAGTGGTATAAAGCTCTAAAGACACACCTCAGAGTGTATAAAGCTCTAAAGACACACCTCAGAGTGTATAAAGCTCTAAAGACACACCTCAGAGTGGTATAAAGCTCTAAAGACACACCTCAGAGTGTTATAAAGCTCTAAAGACACACCTCAGAGTCTTATAAAGCTCTAAACACACACCTCAGAGTGGTATAAAGCTCTAAAGACACACCTCAGAGTGTTATAAAGCTCTAAAGACACACCTCAGAGTGGTATAAAGCTCTAAAGACACACCTCAGAGTTTACAAAGCTCTAAAGACACACCTCAGAGTGATATAAAGCTCTAAAGACACACCTCAGAGTGTTATAAAGCTCTAAAGACACACCTCAGAGTGTTATAAAGCTCTAAAGACACACCTCAGAGTGTATAAAGCTCTAAAGACACACTTCAGAGTGATATAAAGCTCTAAAGACACACCTCAGAGTGATATAAAGCTCTAAAGACACACCTCAGAGTGTTATAAAGCTCTAAAGACACACCTCAGAGTGTATAAAGCTCTAAAGACACACCTCAGAGTGATATAAAGCTCTAAAAGACACACTTACTCCGTTACTTTTGGACACTTTTAACTGGGAACTTAATAAAACTCCTCCCTCCTAGTGTGAAAGAGTCCATCATGTCCCTGAGACCAAAAGAAGGGAAAGAGCAACTGGACTGTGCCTCATAGAGACTATTTCTGTCCTGAATGTGGACTATCGTTTATTCACCTCAATTATGTCCAACAGAATGGAACAAATCCTCCCAAACTGAATCCACAAAGATCAGACACAAGACGACATAAGACCATCTTTACACACAATGAGACACACACAAGACAACATAAGACCATCTTTACACACAATGAGACACACACAAGACGACATAAGACCATCTTTACACACAATGAGACACACACAAGACGACATAAGACCATCTTTACACACAATGAGACACACAAGACGACATAAGACCATCTTTACACACAATGAGACACACACAAGACAACATAAGACCATCTATACACACAATGAGACACACACAAGACAACATAAGACCATCTTTACACACAATGAGACACACACAAGACGACATAAGACCATCTTTACACACAATGAGACACACACAAGACGACATAAGACCATCTTTACACACAATGAGACACACACAAGACGACATAAGACCATCTTTACACACAATGAGACACACACAAGAGGACATAAGACCATCTTTACACACAATGAGACACACACAAGACGACATAAGACCATCTTTACACACAATGAGTCTTTTTATTCACTAAGCTGGCCATATTTATTTAAAGTACTAAAGAAATTTCAAATCGATGATATAACAAAAAAAAATATTGGTGCTCTTTATGATTGTCCAAAATCAAGGAATTAAATCAAAGTTCATCTGACGGATCCACTGACTCCTATTTACTTTGTATTTGGAACGGATGATGTTCCATTTTATATGATGATTTTTCAAGAAGTTGGTCCAATGTCTGGACACAAAGTAAACGTACAAAAAACTGAAACGCTCTTTCTCTGGCGCCCCCTTCTGACCTTTAAAAAGATTTACCCATTACCCACCAACAGAATCTCTTTATTTAGGAGTTGTACTTCATACAGACCTAACAACTATTCTGGATCAAAAATATACCCCTATTTTTCTTTCAATAAAAAAGATCTTGAAAAATGGAACCTTCTCCCATATTCAAGTCAAAGGATTTAAACTATAAAAATGAACGTTTTACCCAAATTTCTCTTTCTCTTTCGCTGTTTGATCAGTGGAATAAAGCCATTTTAAGATTTATATGGCAGGGTAAGAAACATCAAATCCAATTCAACCGAAATATGAAGCTCAATGGTGCTCATACTGAGAGTAATGTGGTGCCGGGGGTTCCTGTACAGGTCTCATACTGAGAGTAATGTGGTGCCGGGGGTTCCTGTACAGGTCTTATACTGAGAGTCATGTGGTGTCGGGGGTTCCTGTACAGGTCTCATACTGAGAGTCATGTGGTGTCGGGGGTTCCTGTACAGGTCTCATACTGAGAGTCATGTGGTGCCTGAGGTTCCTGTACAGGTCTTATACTGAGAGTCATGTGGTGCCGGGGGTTCCTGTACAGGTCTTATACTGAGAGTCATGTGGTGCCGGGGGTTCCTGTACAGGTCTTATACTGAGAGTCATGTGGTGCCGGGGGTTCCTGTACAGGTCTTATACTGAGAGTCATGTGGTGCCGGGGGTTCCTGTACAGGTCTTATACTGAGAGTCATGTGGTGCCTGAGGTTCCTGTACAGGTCTTATACTGAGAGTCATGTGGTGCCGGGGGTTCCTGTACAGGTCTTATACTGAGAGTCATGTGGTGCCGGGGGTTCCTGTACAGGTCTTATACTGAGAGTCATGTGGTGCCGGGGGTTCCTGTACAGGTCTTATACTGAGAGTCATGTGGTGCCTGAGGTTCCTGTACAGGTCTTATACTGAGAGTCATGTGGTGCCGGGGGTTCCTGTACAGGTCTTATACTGAGAGTAATGTGGTGCCTGAGGTTCCTGTACAGGTCTTATACTGAGAGTAATGTGGTGCCGGGGGTTCCTGTACAGGTCTTATTCTGAGAGTAATGTGGTGCCGGGGGTTCCTGTACAGGTCTTATACTGAGAGTCATGTGGTGCCGGGGGTTCCTGTACAGGTCTTATAATGAGAGTCATGTGGTGCCGGGGGTTCCTGTACAGGTCTCATACTGAGAGTCATGTGGTGTCTGAGGTTCCTGTACAGGCCTTATACTGAGAGTCATGTGGTGCCTGAGGTTCCTGTACAGGTCTTATACTGAGAGTAATGTGGTGCCGGGGGTTCCTGTACAGGTCTTATACTGAGGGTCATGTGGTGCCGGGGGTTCCTGTACAGGTCTTATACTGAGAATCATGTGGTGCCGGGGGTTCCTGTACAGGTCTCATACTGAGAGTCATGTGGTGCCTCAGGTTCCTGTACAGGTCTTATACTGAGAGTAATGTGGTGCCGGGGGTTCCTGTACAGGTCTTATACTGAGGGTCATGTGGTGCCGGGGGTTCCTGTACAGGTCTTATACTGAGGGTCATGTGGTGCCGGGGGTTCCTGTACAGGTCTTATACTGAGGGTCATGTGGTGCCGGGGGTTCCTGTACAGGTCTTATACTGAGAGTCATGTGGTGCCGGGGGTTCCTGTACAGGTCTTATACTGAGGGTCATGTGGTGCCGGGGGTTCCTATACAGGTCTTATACTGAGAGTCATGTGGTGCCGGGGGTTCCTGTACAGGTCTTATACTGAGAGTCATGTGGTGCCTGAGGTTCCTGTACAGGTCTTATACTGAGGGTCATGTGGTGCCGGGGGTTCCTGTACAGGTCTTATACTGAGAGTCATGTGGTGTCGGGGGTTCCTGTACAGGTCTCATACTGAGAGTCATGTGGTGTCGGGGGTTCCTGTACAGGTCTCATACTGAGAGTCATGTGGTGTCGGGGGTTCCTGTACAGGTCTCATACTGAGAGTCATGTGGTGCCTGAGGTTCCTGTACAGGTCTTATACTGAGAGTCATGTGGTGCCGGGGGTTCCTGTACAGGTCTTATACTGAGAGTCATGTGGTGCCGGGGGTTCCTGTACAGGTCTTATACTGAGAGTCATGTGGTGCCGGGGGTTCCTGTACAGGTCTTATACTGAGAGTCATGTGGTGCCGGGGGTTCCTGTACAGGTCTTATACTGAGAGTCATGTGGTGCCTGAGGTTCCTGTACAGGTCTTATACTGAGAGTCATGTGGTGCCGGGGGTTCCTGTACAGGTCTTATACTGAGAGTCATGTGGTGCCGGGGGTTCCTGTACAGGTCTTATACTGAGAGTCATGTGGTGCCGGGGGTTCCTGTACAGGTCTTATACTGAGAGTCATGTGGTGCCTGAGGTTCCTGTACAGGTCTTATACTGAGAGTCATGTGGTGCCGGGGGTTCCTGTACAGGTCTTATACTGAGAGTAATGTGGTGCCTGAGGTTCCTGTACAGGTCTTATACTGAGAGTAATGTGGTGCCGGGGGTTCCTGTACAGGTCTTATTCTGAGAGTAATGTGGTGCCGGGGGTTCCTGTACAGGTCTTATACTGAGAGTCATGTGGTGCCGGGGGTTCCTGTACAGGTCTTATAATGAGAGTCATGTGGTGCCGGGGGTTCCTGTACAGGTCTCATACTGAGAGTCATGTGGTGTCTGAGGTTCCTGTACAGGCCTTATACTGAGAGTCATGTGGTGCCTGAGGTTCCTGTACAGGTCTTATACTGAGAGTAATGTGGTGCCGGGGGTTCCTGTACAGGTCTTATACTGAGGGTCATGTGGTGCCGGGGGTTCCTGTACAGGTCTTATACTGAGAATCATGTGGTGCCGGGGGTTCCTGTACAGGTCTCATACTGAGAGTCATGTGGTGCCTCAGGTTCCTGTACAGGTCTTATACTGAGAGTAATGTGGTGCCGGGGGTTCCTGTACAGGTCTTATACTGAGGGTCATGTGGTGCCGGGGGTTCCTGTACAGGTCTTATACTGAGGGTCATGTGGTGCCGGGGGTTCCTGTACAGGTCTTATACTGAGGGTCATGTGGTGCCGGGGGTTCCTGTACAGGTCTTATACTGAGAGTCATGTGGTGCCGGGGGTTCCTGTACAGGTCTTATACTGAGGGTCATGTGGTGCCGGGGGTTCCTATACAGGTCTTATACTGAGAGTCATGTGGTGCCGGGGGTTCCTGTACAGGTCTTATACTGAGAGTCATGTGGTGCCTGAGGTTCCTGTACAGGTCTTATACTGAGGGTCATGTGGTGCCGGGGGTTCCTGTATAGGCCTTATACTGAGAGTAATGTGGTGCCGGGGGTTCCTGTACCGGTCTTATACTGAGAGTAATGTGGTGCCAGGGGTTCCTGTACAGGCCTTATACTGAGAGTAATGTGGTGCCGGGGGTTCCTGTACAGGTCTTATACTGAGAGTCATGTGGTGCCAGGGGTTCCTGTACAGGCCTTATACTGAGAGTAATGTGGTGCCGGGGGTTCCTGTACAGGTCTTATACTGAGAGTATTGTGGTGCCGGGGGTTCCTGTACAGGTCTTATACTGAGAGTCATGTGGTGCCAGGGGTTCCTGTACAGGTCTTATACTGAGAGTAATGTGGTGCCGGGGGTTCCTGTACAGGTCTTATACTGAGAGTCATGTGGTGCCTGAGGTTCCTGTACAGGTCTCATACTTAGAGTAATGTGGTGCCGGGGGTTCCTGTACAGGTCTTATACTGAGAGTCATGTGGTGCCGGGGGTTCCTGTACAGGTCTTATACTGAGAGTCATGTGGTGCCGGGGGTTCCTGTACAGGTCTTATACTGAGAGTAATGTGGTGCCTCAGGTTCCTGTACAGGTCTTATACTGAGGGTCATGTGGTGCCGGGGGTTCCTGTACAGGTCTTATACTGAGAATCATGTGGTGCCGGGGGTTCCTGTACAGGTCTCATACTGAGAGTCATGTGGTGCCTGAGGTTCCTGTACAGGTCTTATACTGAGAGTCATGTGGTGCGGGGGTTCCTGTACAGGTCTTATACTGAGGGTCATGTGGTGCCGGGGGTTCCTGTACAGGTCTTATACTGAGAGTCATGTGGTGCCGGGGGTTCCTGTACAGGCCTTATACTGAGAGTCATGTGGTGCCGGGGGTTCCTGTACAGGTCTTATACTGAGAGTCATGTGGTGCCTGAGGTTCCTGTACAGGTCTTATACTGAGAGTCATGTGGTGCCGGGGGTTCCTGTACAGGTCTTATACTGAGAGTAATGTGGTGCCGGGGGTTCCTGTACAGGTCTTATACTGAGAGTTATGTGGTGCCAGGGGTTCCTGTACAGGTCTTATACTGAGGGTCACGTGGTGCCGGGGGTTCCTGTACAGGTCTTATACTGAGAGTCATGTGGTGCCGGGGGTTCCTGTACAGGTCTTATACTGAGGGTCACGTGGTGCCGGGGGTTCCTGTACAGGTCTTATACTGAGGGTCACGTGGTGCCGGGGGTTCCTGTACAGGTCTTATACTGAGAGTCATGTGGTGCCGGGGGTTCCTGTACAGGTCTTATACTGAGAGTCATGTGGTGCCGGGGGTTCCTGTACAGGTCTTATACTGAGAGTCATGTGGTGCCGGGGGTTCCTGTACAGGCCTTATACTGAGAGTCATGTGGTGCCTGAGGTTCCTGTACAGGTCTTATACTGAGAGTCATGTGGTGCCTGAGGTTCCTGTACAGATCTTATACTGAGAGTCATGTGGTGCCGGGGTTCCTGTACAGGTCTTATACAGAGGGTCATGTGGTGCCGGGGGTTCCTGTACAGGTCTTATACTGAGAATCATGTGGTGCCGGGGGTTCCAGTACAGGTCTCATACTGAGAGTCATGTGGTGCCTCAGGTTCCTGTACAGGTCTTATACTGAGGGTCATGTGGTGCCGGGGGTTCCTGTACAGGTCTCATACTGAGAGTCATGTGGTGCCTGAGGTTCCTGTACAGGTCTTATACTGAGAGTCATGTGGTGCCGGGGGTTCCTGTACAGGTCTTATACTGAGGGTCATGTGGTGCCGGGGGTTCCTGTACAGGTCTTATACTGAGAGTCATGTGGTGCCTGAGGTTCCTGTACAGGTCTTATACTGAGAGTCATGTGGTGCCGGGGGTTCCTGTACAGGTCTTATACTGAGAGTCATGTGGTGCCTGAGGTTCCTGTACAGGTCTTATACTGAGGGGCATGTGGTGCCGGGGGTTCCTGTACAGGTCTTATACTGAGAGTCATGTGGTGCCGGGGGTTCCTGTACAGGTCTCATACTGAGAGTCATGTGGTGCCTGAGGTTCCTGTACAGGTCTTATACTGAGAGTCATGTGGTGCCGGGGGTTCCTGTACAGGTCTTATACTGAGGGTCATGTGGTGCCGGGGGTTCCTGTACAGGTCTTATACTGAGAGTCATGTGGTGCCTGAGGTTCCTGTACAGGTCTTATACTGAGAGTCATGTGGTGCCGGGGGTTCCTGTACAGGTCTTATACTGAGAGTCATGTGGTGCCTGAGGTTCCTGTACAGGTCTTATACTGAGGGGCATGTGGTGCCGGGGGTTCCTGTACAGGTCCTATACTGAGAGTCATGTGGTGCCGGGGGTTCCTGTACAGGTCTTATACTGAGAGTCATGTGGTGCCGGGGGTTCCTGTACAGGTCTTACACTGAGAGTCATGTGGTGCCGGAGGTTCCTGTACAGGTCTTACACTGAGAGTCATGTGGTGCCTGAGGTTCCTGTACAGGCCTTATACTGAGACTCATGTGGTGCCGGGGGTTCCTGTATAGGTCTTATACTGAGAGTCATGTGGTGCCTGAGGTTCCTGTACAGGTCTTATACTGAGAGTCATGTGGTGCCGGGGGTTCCTGTACAGGTCTTATACTGAGAGTCATGTGGTGCCTGAGGTTCCTGTACAGGTCTTATACTGAGAGTCATGTGGTGCCTGAGGTTCCTGTACAGGTCTTATACTGAGAGTCATGTGGTGCCGGGGGTTCCTGTACAGGTCTTATACTGAGAGTCATGTGGTGCCGGGGGTTCCTGTACAGGTCTTATACTGAGAGTCATGTGGTGCCGGGGGTTCCTGTACAGGTCTTATACTGAGAGTCATGTGGTGCCTGAGGTTCCTGTACAGGTCTTATACTGAGAGTCATGTGGTGCCTGAGGTTCCTGTACAGGTCTTATACTGAGAGTCATGTGGTGCCGGGGGTTCCTGTACAGGTCTTATACTGAGAGTCATGTGGTGCCTGAGGTTCCTGTACAGGTCTTATACTGAGAGTCATGTGGTGCCTGAGGTTCCTGTACAGGTCTTATACTGAGAGTCATGTGGTGCCGGGGGTTCCTGTACAGGTCTTATACTGAGAGTCATGTGGTGCCTGAGGTTCCTGTACAGGTCTTATACTGAGAGTCATGTGGTGCCGGGGGTTCCTGTACAGGTCTTACTGCAGATGACAGACGCTTGAGTCATGAGGAGGAGGTGGAGAATCCTTGGGTCAAATCTGTTCTTAAACATGGAAGGAGCTGATCAAAACGTACAAATTAAACAAAGTTGTTACAATCTTAAACTGGTAAAGGTTTATGACCAAAAGTTTTGTACCAAATAAAACTGACCCAAGATTCAAGGTCTGGAGGACAAAAGGTCTGTTTTTCACCAGTGTGTTATAATGCATCGTTACTAGTAATTAGTCCTGTTATTCATCGTACCCATCTCGGCAGCGTAACCAGATGCATTCACAGACTTTCAGCCACTTCAGAACACGCTGGTTCCAGCGGGGACAGTTCAAGGACGCTCCAAGTTCTAGTTTTTCAATAGAATATGTCTTGAAGTCATAACTGTTGTGCTTACCTCTTTTATTTGAACTTGTATATAGCTGTATTCACATACTTATTGTTTATATATTCTATGAATATCTGTCAATACTCATTGCATTATTGTGATTCAATTTATACATCCATTACTCACTGTATTTATTTCTGTATTATAGAAACCAATTCCACCCACACACACAAGAACTTTAGGATAAACCTCGTTAATAAAAAGTGTACAATGATCCATGGGACAACCTGGGAAGATTGAGGAAAGTCAGGAAATAGAGGTCGCATGGTTGGGTCTCCTTCCCAACGCCTCAATTACATAACTAACTCTAAATTGGCCCTAGTGAATGAATGTGAGAGTGTCAGTCTGTGTGTCTATGTCCAGAGGCGGAGCCAGACATTGTAAACATCCGGGGCTTAGTCCAAAAAGAGAGGGAGGGGCTTCATTCTGGCCAATATGATGTGGTTTTAGTGCAGTTACAGACAGTGACCCGCCAAAGGCAAAGACAGACTTCTGAGAGAGCTCCTCCCTCCAAAAAACGTTGAACAGAACAGCAGAGGTGACATTTAGTTATTCAAGAAATTGTACATCTGGATGTTCTTTAAAACAATCAGTGACAAAACAAATATGAAAAACATGCCCCTGACAGGGCTCGAACTCACATCACTAACGTCCACAGACTCATGTTCTGTTGTCACGGCTGGACGACCTTGAAAAATGAAGCCAATCTTACCTTTAGCAGACACCTTCCTCATGAGCTGTTTGTCCTGTAGTTTCTCTGCTTTAGCTTTGTAGATGAATAAAACCTGAGCCACTGCTTCAACCACAATGAACTCATGGTTTGAACGATCATGTGCTGTTGTTGTCTCTTCTACGTTAGATAAACTTTATTTTTCAGCTCATGTTCTGAACGTCTCTTTTTCCAGTCGATCTGCTCTTGTGTCCTTCACTTTTTGCAAAACTTCAGTTAAATGATGTAGAAAAGGCCAAATTGGTCAGATTGCGTGACATGCTGTAAACAACGCGCACTTTCTACGCTCCCGCCCACTTTCTACATGCAGCCAATCATACATCAGTTCAACAAAAATAACCAATGAAACGGGTAAAGAAAATTGAAGCAACTGCTGGATTCAAACCCTGTTCACCTACATTCCAACCCAACGCTCCACCTGTTGCGCTAACCACTTAGTGACATCATAATACATTTTTAAAAGATTAAAATATCAGGGGCTCAAGCCCCAAAGCCAGGGCCTGGCTCCGCCCATGTCTATGTCTCTGTGGTAACCCTGCAATAAGCTGGCCCCTGTCCAAGATGCACCCCTCCTGAGGCCCAAAGTCACTGGGATAGGCTCCAGTCACCCACGACCCCATAACGGGAACAAGCAGTAGAAAATGAATGAATGAATATAGTTAAAGTGACAGTGTTTAAGAAGTGTTCATGAGTCCAACAGCTGAGGGAAAGAACTGTTCTTGTGGCGGAAGGTTCTGGTCCTGATGGACCGTAGCCTCCTGCATGAGGGGAGTGTCCTCCTGCATGAGGGGAGTGGCCTCCTGCATGAGGGGAGTGTCCTCCTGCATGAGGGGAGTGGCCTCCTGCCTGAGGGGAGTGTCCTCCGGCCTGAGGGGAGTGTCCTCCGGCCTGAGGGGAGTGGCCTCCTGCCTGAGGGGAGTGTCCTCCTGCCTGAGGGGAGTGTCCTCCTGCATGAGGGGAGTGTCCTCCTGCCTGAGGGGAGTGGCCTCCTGCATGAGGGGAGTGGCCTCCTGCCTGAGGGGAGTGGCCTCCTGCCTGAGGGGAGTGGCCTCCTGCCTGAGGGGAGTGGCCTCCTGCCAGAGGGGAGTGGCCTCCTGCCTGAGGGGAGTGTCCTCCTGCCTGAGGGGAGTGTCCTCCTGCATGAGGGGAGTGTCCTCCTGCCTGAGGGGAGTGTCCTCCTGCATGAGGGGAGTGTCCTCCTGCATGAGGGGAGTGTCCTCCTGCATGAGGGGAGTGTCCTCCTGCTTGAGGGGAGTGGCCTCCTGCATGAGGGGAGTGGCCTCCTGCCAGAGGTACGTTGAGCTGGGAGAGCTTGTCAAACAGGATCCTGGTGTAGGTTCCCAGTGAGTCCAGATGCTGCAGTGAAGTGGAGAGCCAGGTTGATGGCG
Organism: Eucyclogobius newberryi; assembly: GCF_026437365.1. Lineage (NCBI taxonomy): Eukaryota > Metazoa > Chordata > Actinopteri > Gobiiformes > Gobiidae > Eucyclogobius > Eucyclogobius newberryi. Next base: position 2,218,467 of record NW_027315757.1, read on the forward strand.
TCGTTCACAGACCTGTTGGAGTTGTAGGTGAACTGCAGGGGATCCAGCAGGGAGGAGGTGAAGGACTTGAGGTGGGGGAGGACCAGGCGCTCAAATAACTTCATGACTACAGACGTCAGCGCCTCAGGCCTGTAGTCATTAAGTCCAGTGATCCGGGGCTTCTTGGGGACAGGGACAATGATGGACGACTTGAAGCTGGGACATGGCAAGACTCCAGGAGGTGTTAAAAATGTCAGTGAAGACAGGGGCCAGACTGAGTTAATTTTTGGCAGAACTAAGCGGCCTCACAGTTGGGATATATGTGTAAAATGACGTACTCCGGTGTTGGGTGCACTTGTTGTTGGAGCTTTATAGTTTCCTCTCATTGTAGTCATCAGCCTGGGCTACATGGGTGTGTCAGGCTGTGGTTGTGTTCCCCGGCTGTTAGAGGTGGAATGGGTTGTATGGATGATGGTGTGTGTATAAAACATTGCTAACAAACGTGAACACAATTGGTGCCAGACAATTAGCACATGCCTCAAAAATGTATCACCACCAACCACCAGTATGTTGTCCAGTGTGGGCTGCGTTTGACCAAGTTTGTCGAAGGGATTCCAAAAAGGTTCTAATGGGTGTGGCTTCCCTCCTGTGCGTACAGCTACTCGGGCCTGTAGACAAATCCACAATGGGCCAAAGTGAACTGCTCACTTTGAACCAGAACATTGACACCGCCCCCTAAACGTTTAAAAGTGATTTTATGTTTGGAAATTTTTTTTTTACTTTAACCACAAAAGAGGGGAGTTTCTTTTTCTGTAAACAACCCTTAACATTGAAAGTGAATTGAACTATCATTTTTAAAGAGAAAACTGTTGCATACATTTTTCAAGTGATGTCTCGAGTCATTAATTGGCTTTCTTAATCTTAATCTATTTCATTAAGTCAAGTCTCAAATCATCGAAACATTGACTCAAGTCCAAGTCTCGACTTGCATAGGAATCCTTCCAACTCACTTCACACTTGGCTTTTTGCTGCGGATCCTTCCTTGACGACAGAGGAATAACAGGCTTCACACATTACAGTGGCTTGCAAAAGTGTATGTAACACTATACATTTTTAACATAAACATTGACCGATACAGAAGGTGACCAGAGAGCAAAACCAAAATAAAAAGAACAAAAGTTTGGGAAAATCAGTCCAATCGTTGTTCATCATCAAATCAAATCAATTTATTTTTGTAATGCCCAAAATCACAACAACAGTTGCCTCTGAGGGCCACAGGGAGAAATGAATCAACAATGTCTGTGGTGGCGATGAAGTCAGACAATGTCTGTGGTGGCGAGGGACGATGTCCCAGGGTCCTCTGTCCTTAGACTCTCCTTCTCGGCCAGGAAAAACTACAAAAAAAAAACCTCTTTGGGAAAAAAGCGTAGAAACCTGGAGGAGTTCCAGTGAAGGAGAGATCCGACTCTCACAGACGGACAGACGGACACGAGGAGACTGGAGCTGGACCCACTCTTCAGGCAGAAGAGGGACCGACTGAGTCGAGCTGGACCCACTCTTCAGGCAGAAGAGGGACCGACTGAGGCGAACTGGACCCACTCTTCAGGCAGATGAGGGACCGTCTGAGTCGAGCTGGACCCACTCTTCAGGCAGAAGAGGGACCGACTGAGGCGAACTGGACCCACTCTTCAGGCAGATGAGGGACCGTCTGAGTCGAGCTGGACCCACTCTTCAGGCAGATGAGGGACCGTCCACACAGGGCAGGGACCACTTCACCAGGGGAGGGGCATCTGGGTCCACAGGTCCTCAGGAGTGAGAGAAAGAAAAGAAGGCGGTGAACAGTTTGCAAGTGGAATCAAAAAATAAAGTTGTTGGTGAGGTTTGTGTCATCCATTTCTTTGTGATGGCTTTTTCCTTCTGCCAAGAGTACAATCCAAAGGAATCCATTTATTGTGTCCATGGCAGGAGTTTTGAGGCCCAAGGTCATAGTTCTAAAGGTCAGAGGGATGGAAATTTAAAAAAAGAAGTCATTGGGCATTGGGATCTTCAGCTCTTCTGAATAACAGGACAGTCCCAGAACACATGACGGTGGTTTGCTTCCTGGATCCAGAGTTTCTTAAACAGTTGCATGTCCTTGTAAATACTGAGCACTTTGACCTGAAAGAGTCTGTGTGTAATCTAATCTAAAGTATAAATTACATCCCCATCTTTTTCTCTCTACTTCTTCTGTCTTGTTCATTTTATCTGTATATTAATGTGTTCTGTACGTGTTGTCCCCCCTGTCTGTAAATACACCCCCTTTTTTATTATGTTCAGCGTCTTTGGGTCACTGAAAAGCGCTATATAAATAAAAGTTATTATTATTATTATTAAATGCAGTTGTTCCGTGAAGGCCTTAAGTCTTTAAAGAAAATGTTGGGGAGGTAACGTCGTCATGACACCAAAGAACACACCAGTCAGCTCAGGGGGACAGATGTGGAGACGTTTAAAGCAATGGATGGAAAGAGTATGGCACAACTACAAACCTACCAAGACATGGCCAACCAACAACACATCTGAACAAGGAGAGTACTGAGTCAACCAAGAGGCCCATAGGAACTCTGGCGCTGCAGAGAGCTCAGGTGTCCACAGGACTACTATTAGTCATAAGCTACACAAATCTGGCCTTTATGGAAGAGCAGCAGGAAGCCATTGTTGAAAACCAGAACCTGAACACACCCTCTGTCCAACTGTCAAACACGGTGGTGCAGCATCAGGCTGTGGAGCTGCTTTTCTTCAGCAAGGACAGGGAAGCTGCTCAGAGTGGATGGAAGATGGATGGAGCCAAATACAGGGCAATTCTGGAAGAAACCCTGACTCCAGCAAATCAAAGAACAATGGGCAAACATTTCAGTCAAAGCTGTAGAGACAAACCCCTTGCAGACTTGCAGCTGTAACTGCAGAGAAAGGCGATTCCATAAAGTATTGACAGCAAAACACTTTTGCACGCTGCACACTAGGAAATCATGTTTATTTTTCCTTCCACTTCACAATTGTGTGCAACTTGTGTGGCTGTCACCAAGAAAATGCATATCTAATTGTCTCGAGCCATTCCATGGACTGGAATGCAACGAGTCTTTGTTCTTGCCAGGTTTTTTTTCTTCTTCTTCTTCTTCTTTTTTTCTTCTTCTTCTTCTTCTTCTTCTTCTTCTTCTTCTTCTTCTTCTTCTTCTTCTTCTTCTTCTTCTTATTATTATTATTATTATTATTATTCCTGGTCATTTTGCCACAACTCAGTTATTTTTGACCCCCTGAACATTGATGAATGTCACACATGGGGTCATAGGTCACACATGGGTCATAGGTCACACATGGGGTCATAGGTCACACATGGGGTCATAGGTCACACATGGGACATAGATGCGATTGGCTCGGCCCAAACGCCCGTCTCAACAGTGCTGACTAGTTAAAAAAAGAAAAAAACATGAAACACTTAATCTTTGGCTTAGGCACATGAGACTTGGGACAGTGATAGAGCTACCTTTGACCTCTGACATTTGATGAGTAAGACACACCTGGAGCATCGCTCTATGACGAACAGGAAGTCAGCCATGTCGAATCAAAGTGGCGCCGCCACGTTTGACTTTTGTTTTTCAAAATCGTACTTGTCCTAAGTTTTTTGTCCCATCAAGCTCAAAACAACACTTTCTGCTTCTAAAGACATCGGAATTTAATAAATATTCCAAAAAAAATGTATCTGCGTGACACGCCCTCGAAAAAGGCTTAATTTCCTGTTTTTTTCAAGGACAAGTCACGCCTAAAGGAAATGATCTGCGGAGCTCATATTTCACTCACTAATGTGTGTTTATGTCTGAGTGGAAATAATTAATACCATGTAACAAATTTACTCTATAGCGCCCCCTACCCATTATGTGAAAAACTCAACATTGTCTGATTTGATTGACACTCATTATATTCTCAAGACGCCAAGAAAAAAGTGCATTGCAGATATTGTGTATTTTCACTATTGGCCAGCAGGGGCGCAATGAATGTCTTCACTTCCTCTTTTATTTTGATGGGACATTTCCTCTCGTGCCGCGGGCTTAGCATTAGCATAGAGTTAGCGTTAGCGGCGGGTCTCTGTTGCTAGGTGACGGGGGTACAGGTTTAAAGAATAAAGTCTAAGAGAATGCAGAAGGCGGTCGCGCGGGTGGCGAGAGAAATTTAAGTTTGTGGTTGTGACGTGGCAAAACGTGGAAAAGTTCCAGGGGTACGAATAATTTTGCAAGCCACTGTACAGGTATGTCAGATCTAATGGATTAGTAAATGTTAATAACACAGACATGTTATGTTATATTTAAATGAATTGAAGTAGCTTCGACAGCCTGTGATGATAGTTTTCATCAACACTTTACAGATCATGGATCAGTGCTCATTCAATTACATTCTAATTGAATCAAAGCACACAAATTACATACATTTACCATTCTTTTATAGACTTTCAATTTGATATTCTATTTAGTGCATTATACTGTCACAAAGCTGGAAACAGATGTGAACTTGACAAACTCGAGATAATTGTTTTTTATATAAAACATGCTCAATGGTCCTGAGAACAGGAATGCAAATAAAAGATAGATTTTGAAAACTCTATAGGCCTTCTAAAGCACAACTAAGGGCAGAACATGCCCTTCCAAACACTGGACAAAAAAAAGGTCTACATCACAAAGGCCATTTATTGCACAGTTTTTCTCAGTACACACAGATGTTTAGTGCTTCCATTCTCCAAAGTGGTTTCTGTGTGGAACATATTTACAGTGAGATCACCACAAAAAGACGGAGACTTCTAAAAAGGTAAGATAAAAGTATCGGGATGTCTGAGAGCAAATCCAATACAAGGTAGAGTACAGAGTGCCCCAATCTGGGTCAGCCTCAAGGAGAGGAGGCCTGGCCTCCAAGGCCTCCTCAGGCAGGGGAGGCCAGGCCTCCTAAGCCTGAGGAGGACAGGCCTCCTGAGGCAGGGGAGGACAGGCCTCCTGAGGCCTCCTCGGGCTGAGTCTGCCTCAGGCAGAGGAGTACAGACCCCCAGGTTCTCGGTCATCTCGATCGTCGTCCATCTTGCGTCCATGCTTTCTGAAGTATTTGTATCTCTGAACATAGAGCTTCACCAGGTTGCTCACTTTGACTGGGTTTATCTCCCCAGTACGGCTGTGACAAATCTGTAACAGATACATCGAGTCAATTTTTAACTACTACAGAGATGACGCTTGCAGCGGGCGATACTCTGTACCTTGTGGACTGCTTTGCGGAGGATGTCCTTGTAATCGTCCTTGTTGATGTCTTTGCGTTGATAGTATGGTTTGATGGCTAGCTTCACCTCCTCCACTGCCCTCTCTTGAGTGTGCAGCTTCTTCAGGTACTGAGGACGGAAATACACACTATGAAGCATGCATCAGGAAGGGATTACTCCTATATTAGCAGTGTCCACCTATCTGAAGTGTGATCCTACCCAGACCAGCTGAAAGTGAGGGTTACCTTGTCAGGGTCTTTGTTGTCATTGTCCCAGCCTGAGTCCCCAGAGCTCCCGCTGAACCCTGAGAGCCCAACCAGGGGCGGAGTCTGAGCACATGGGTGTAGGTGCGAGGAGTTGTGCAGCATAAACTGGGCGGGGCTGACACGAGGTGGCGGAGGGAGCGAGGGCGGGGGTGGAACCTGGGACAAGGCTGTGGGTGTGGGCTGGTTCTGATTGGCCTGGGACAGAATCTGAGGAAGACACGACAGCCAGAAGACACACATTAGGAAATTGCTTTTTATTTCATTTTTTCATTGAAATAGTTTACAATAAATTATGTATTATTGGAACACAACCTGCAAAAAAAATAAAAGCAGCTTGATAATCGAGTGCTAATGAGGGTCACTTGGTTTAATCACCCATTGAATGCAGCACAGCAGCATGCGACCATCATCAAATTATTACCAGGACAGGTGTGTAGCACAAAATAAGGAAACAAGAAAAACATCAGATTTTTAAAAAGAAAAGGCTTGTCTGACATTTCCAAGTCATGTTTTTAATGAGGTAAACAGTTTGACATGTGAAATAAGCTGAATTAGGGTCAGTGGTGACACACTGAGGTCACTGAACTTCCAGCCTCACCTGACTAGTAGCTTGGATGAATTCTTGCGCTTTGGCTCTGCTGGCAATATTAGCTTCCTCCATTTTGAAGAGCAAGGCGGTCACTAAAAACAGAGGTAAACTATTTTTTAACACAAATAAAATTTGGAAAATAAAATTTAAAAAATCAAAACGTCTGAAAAGAGCTGTACATAAACATTTTGAATCCTTTCCTCTCAGAAAATACTCACACGCAAGCACCCCTCCTGCGGTGCAGTCCACCCCAGTCTGCAGGCTCCATGGCAGAGCAGAAGCAGCTGGTGGAAGTGGAGGCGGCGGGGGTTTGCTGGCAGAGGACGAGGATACAGAGGAGGAAGAGGGGTCCAAGGACAGAGAAGACAGCCCACAGGCAGCAGACGAGGAGGGGCAGGGGGGCGGGCTGCAGGGCTTAGGGGGGTCTGTGGGAGTCAAGCTCAGACCAGTGCTCAGGGACGTGGGCATGGTGGATGGACTGGATGATGGCGGTGTGGTAGGACTGGTTTGGGAGGGGCACTCTTCTGCCAAGAACGACGGCTCTGGAGTTTTGCAGCTGCTGTCGACAGTTTGAGAGTCTGGAGATGACTCTCTCATGTCCCTCATGGGGGCTGCTGAGGGGGGAGGAGAGGGAGGGGGGGAGGAGGAGGGGGGTAGCACACTGGTGGAGGAGGAGGAGGAGGAGGAGGAAGAGGAGCAGGGCACAGAGCCAACAGGTCCTGGGTGTGGACTGGCAGCCTTGCACACTTCTCCAGACGTTGTTAGAGGCTCTGTGGAGGCTCCAACCCACACACTGGATGCACTCTGACCACCTTCCTCAGCTTTGGAGCCTCCAGCTCCACCCTTTTCTCTCGTCTTCTTCACCAGGCGCCGCCGCCGCTTTGTCACCAGAGATGAGGAGGGTGACGAGGCTGAAGAGGAGGTGGAGGTGATGGAGCCATGTTTAGCCTTTTGAGAAGGAAGTACCGCTGGACTGTTCATGGAGGATGGTGGTGCATTCAGGCAACTGCGCTTCCCCATGGAGCTTAAATCTTTGCCACGCCCTGCAAGTGAGAGCGGCTCTGAGCAGGGCTTAAGGAACGGAGATCTGCTCTCATTATCTCTGCAAAATACAACTGCGATTGAGCCACCCACTACTGAACTGCCTGCTCCTCCAACAGGCCCTCCTGTTCCCAACAAATCCATGCCCAACTTCCCAGAGGAGCCTGTGGTGCTACTGACACCTTCACGCACCAGCACAGACACTTTGGACTGAAGTTTGCCCTTCCTGCTAGTGGTGCCATCCCTCTTGGATTTCCCAGAGCGGCCCAAATCTTTTCGACTACCTTTGTCGCGGGTTTTGTCCTTAACCTTGCGCATTCGCTTGACCATGGGGAGCCCGGACAAAACTGCTGCACAATCTGACGTAGATGTGAGAATTTTACTTTTGGTTCGGGAGGATTCTGAATTTTTCTTAAGCGCCTTTCTCTTCAGTTGACCACTCTTGGAAGTAGTCCTGACTTTGGGACTAGGTAAAGGTGGTGGTGGAGCTGGCGGAGGAGTATCTTCTAAGGAGGGATAGTCAGAGTCCAGCGCCTCCCCGTCCAAAGACAGCACATCAATGTCTAGCTTGTCCGAATAGCGATCCGACTCGTAGTTGTGGTAGCGCAGGGGAGAGAGCGAACGGGAGCAATCTCTTTTGCCAGGACTCGAACGGCCTTTCCGCTTCTTTTTCCGGTGAGACTTATCCATGTCTTGGGATGACCTACTGGGGGACGCTGGGTTAAGTCGTGGGGAGCCCGGGACTGTGGTGGTTGTGGTTGTAGTAGTGACTGTAATCGTTCTCTTGATGGCAAACAGGTCGGAGCCGTTGAGATCCTGAATGGATGGCGGTACCACAGGGCGCCCGTCCCTTCGGCGCTCTCGCTCTCTGTCTCGTTCCCTCTCTCCCTCCCTGTCCCGATGTCTTTCGTGATCTTCATTCTTCTCTAAACTCCTTTTGGAGCTCTTGGAACAGTCTCGCTCTCGGCTTCTCGAGTCACGCCCTCTCTTTCTACCGCCCCTGGAATCACCCTCATCGTTTCTTTGGCTTCGGTGATGGTAGTCTCGGTCACGATCCCGGTGTCTGTCCCAGTATCGCGCTCTGTCCTTCTCTTTGTCCTGCTCTCCGTCACGGCTCCTCTCCTCGCCACGGTTTTTCTCCTGGCTGCGGTTGCGCTCTCGATTCCTGTCCCGGCTACGCTCTCTCTTGCGGTCACGACTTCGTTCCAGGCTTCGGTTCTTGTGTCGGCTGTGGTCTCGGTCTCTGTCTAGGTCCTTTCCCTTGTCCCTGTGTTTGCTCATGTCCCTCGGCCTGTCCGTGGAGCGCTCCTGCGATAACCTGGAGGAGAGCTCTACTGCTGTGGCATCGGTGCTGCCATGCTGTCGCTTCTTCTTCTTGGAGCTATGGCCGTGGCTTGAGCCCTTAGACTTCAATTCCTTGCTGCTTTTTGGCTCATCCTGCTTCTCTTTGCTCTTGTGCTGATTACGTTTATCCTTCCGCTTTTTTTTCCTCTTCTCCTCCTTATCGCCACTCTTTCTATCTTTGCTTTTTTGTCCGTCAAGATCGTTGGAGATCTTGCACGTCTTTGTATCCTCCTTCTCGAGTGGGGCCGGTGGAGGGGTCGGTGGCGGGCTGTGTAGGTGTCCGGAAGGTGGGCTTGGCTCAGTGGTTAGGCTGATTGAGGATCCGGGAAATCTAATGTACCTTTCCTTTCGCCTGCTCACCAACTTTCTCCTCAGATCTTCCACCCCCACAACTGGCTCCTCCTCTGGCTCCAGGTCTACTGGCCAGTCTGGGTCAGCCCGCACTGACACAAAGCCATCCCCATCCAGAACTCTGAGGATCCGCTCAGGCTTTGAAGCAAAGAAGGTGGAGCTTGGCGAGTTGACCGAGAGGCTTTCCACGACTGGTCGTTTAAGCCCTGCCTCTCGGTCAGCCAGTCCAACAATCTCCCCCTCCTCTATCTCCGAGTGCTCAGAGTCTGTGTGTTCCTCTTTGATGGTGCTGCAGTCCACTGTCCGCCGCAGAGAAAGCAGGCAGAGGCGGGGTTTGAGAGAATCGGCAAGCATGTCCATAGAATCAGGCGGTTCCTCCACACCACCTTCCATTTTTTTTGCGGACTCGTCGCTTTGTACTTGATCTTCTACCTCCAGGCTCTTCAAATCCTCAGTGCTCAAATCATTGTCAGATGCTGGGGAACCGGTGGGCTCAAATGGATCATACTTCTCTTCATCATCCTCCACCGCTCTCTCCTCTTTTTCAGCATCAGTTGGAGAAAAGGGATCGTACATCTCCCTCGGTTGTTGCCGTAGTGAGTCTTTGGGCGGAGGAGAGTATGGAGGAGATGTTGAGGAAATCCCAACTCCGTCCAGTCCAGTTACATGGTCAGAAGGAAACGTGGAGACCTCAGAGGGAGGAGTAGAAGGCGAGGGGTCGTCTGGAGCAGGAGAGTGTGGACCCTCAGCTTGGGGGCTCCTGTCAGGGACCTGAGCCGTTTCACTGGGCAGGAAAGCTGGCTTCGATTTGAAGCCTGATGCTACAGTCAAGTCCATGGGCCAGGTGTGCTACTACACATCTGCAGGCCAGGACAAAAGAAAGGAGAGCAGTAACACCAGGAGCTACTGGAAACCTAGCAAAAGAGAGGGCAAGAAGAAAGAAAAAGTCAAGGCATAAAAGATGCAATATTTGAATGTTTCTATAAAGTACCTATCAACAAATTTGCTTAGCTAGTCTAAACACACTATTACATGGTGTATAAGCCTAAACACACTATTACATGGTGTATAAGCCTAAACACACTTTTACATGGTGTATAAGCCTAAACACACTATTACATGGTGTATAAGTCTAAACACACTATTACATGGTGTATAAGCCTAAACATACTATTACATGTGTATAAGTCTAAACATACTATTACATGGTGTATAAGCCTAAACACACTATTACATGGTGTATAAGTCTAAACACACTATTACATGTGTATAAGTCTAAACATACTATTACATGGTGTATAAGTCTAAACATACTATTACATGTGTATAAGTCTAAACACACTATTACATGGTGTATAAGCCTAAACACACTATTACATGGTGTATAAGCCTAAACACACTATTACATGGTGTATAAGCCTAAACATACTATTACATGGTGTATAAGTCTAAACATACTATTACATGGTGTATAAGCCTAAACATACTATTACATGGTGTATAAGTCTAAACACACTATTACATGTGTATAAGTCTAAACACACTATTACATGGTGTATAAGCCTAAACATACTATTACATGGTGTATAAGTCTAAACATACTATTACATGGTGTATAAGCCTAAACATACTATTACATGGTGTATAAGTCTAAACACACTATTACATGGTGTATAAGTCTAAACACACTATTACATGTGTATAAGTCTAAACATACTATTACATGGTGTATAAGCCTAAACATACTATTACATGGTGTATAAGTCTAAACACACTATTACATTAAATAACATATGTTATTTATAATGGTATACTGAACCCCTGGAAAGGTAGAGGACCAGGACATTTAGATGCTAATCAGGTACTCAGGGTGGTTGTGCCAGGGTCTCACAAAGACAAAGAGGATTCTAATAGGCCATTAAGATTCTGAATAGGCTCGGTAGATACAAGGGGGGAGTTTCTGTTGAAACAAACAACTCTTTCTACTTCAGGAAGGCTCCGCCCAATGGGCGGGTCTTACCACAGAACAGTATTAATATCGGAGTTCTCAACCTAAATTCTTTTATTGACAATGACTCTTGGATGAGAGTCGAAACGTTTATTTTTTCAAACTGAGTCCAGATGACTACAACTGAAGCTTTTTCTACTATGGAACACGCCTGGACCAATGAGGGATTACACCGACATATTACATGGTGTATAAGTCTAAACACACTATTACATGTGTATAAGTCTAAACATACTATTACATGGTGTATAAGTCTAAACATACTATTACATGGTGTATAAGTCTAAATACACTATTACATGGTGTATAAGTCTAAATACACTATTACATGGTGTATAAGTCTAAACACACTATCACATGTGTATAAGTCTAAACATACTATTACATATGTATAAGTCTAAACACACTATTACATGGTGTATAAGTCTAAACATACTATTACATGGTGTATAAGTCTAAACACACTATTACATGGTGTATAAGTCTAAACATACTATTACATGTGTATAAGTCTAAACATACTATTACATGGTGTATAAGTCTAAACACACTATTACATGTGTATAAGTCTAAACATACTATTACATGGTGTATTACATGGTGTATTGCATGGTGTATAAGTCTAAACATGCTATTACATGGTGTATTACATGGTGTATAAGTCTAAACACACTATTACATGGTGTATTACATGGTGTATAAGTCTAAACACACTATTACATGGTGTATTACATGGTGTATAAGTCTAAACACACTATTACATGGTGTATTACATGGTGTATTACATGGTGTATTACATGGTGTGTAAGTCTAAACACACTATTACATGGTGTATTACATGGTGTATTACATGGTGTATTACATGGTGTATAAGTCTAAACACACTATTACATGGTGTATTACATGGTGTATTACATGGTGTATTACATGGTGTATAAGTCTAAACACACTATTACATGGTGTATTACATGGTGTATTACATGGTGTATAAGTCTAAACACACTATTACATGGTGTATTACATGGTGTATTACATGGTGTATTACATGGTGTATAAGTCTAAACACACTATTACATGGTGTATTACATGGTGTATTACATGGTGTATAAGTCTAAACACACTATTACATGGTGTATTACATGGTGTATAAGTCTAAACACACTATTACATGGTGTATTACATGGTGTATTACATGGTGTATAAGTCTAAACACACTATTACATGGTGTATTACATGGTGTATTACATGGTGTATTACATGGTGTATAAGTCTAAACACACTATTACATGGTGTATTACATGGTGTATAGGCCCATCCACCATCAAGAAATCTGAATTGGTTTGTTTTGCTCATTCTTCCGGGTAGTGCATAGTAAGCACGTCACAAGAGCGTGATCTCTTTGATTGTTTTCTGCGCCGCGTCTTGCTGCAAAAAAGCTTTTTCCAACTTTTCCACGCTAGCCGTGCTGGCGACGGCAACGTTGGCCCCGCTCGCCGCTCTCCCCGCCGCGGCGCCATCCCTGAATGTATGTAGCGAGACCCCTGTACAACGCTATCATTTAGTTAAGAAAACTACACTCAATATTGTAGACGACTTCCATTCTGGTCCTAAATGTTTATTTGGCACATGTTCACCAGTAAACCGTCGTAGCGTAACCGTTCTGCTCGGGCCGCCCACGGCGCTCGATAATATGGGTCACACTCTGCGCGCCGTATGGCGTAGATTAAGAGAACGCTGCTAATGCCGTAATTTACGCCAGACGGCGCATGGCATTCACGTCAGACGGCGCCCCGCGTTAAAAGCGCCGCTTTATTTTGTAAAAGCGTTGGATAATACGCCGCGACACGTGTGGCTTTCCATGACGGCCGCTAACGCACATTTTTTCTCAGTCCGGAGAATGCCGAAGCTACTCGTTTTTAGTTAGTTTAGTAGTTAGTCGGCCCCCAAAACCTGGACGGGGTGTTTTTAAACCCTATCTAAGAGCCTGAATGAGGGTTTTCCCGTGAAGCAAGATTAAGCCAAAGCCCGTCTTATCCAGGCTCATTATATTCTCAGTTCTAATGAGTTGCCACATTGATCAAAGATACAAAGTTCTACAAACCTGGTTGGGATCAGGTTAAATGTCAAGATTTAGCTTTGTCACTGGGAACGCCATAGAACACATTTTTAACACATTTCAGCTAAAGAAACTTAGATCACTCCAACATGAGCTCCAGAAGCTCCTGCAGGCGCTCTAAAGACTGCGCTGTGGACACCATATGCAATACATGAATATAGAAAAGACAAACATGCCAGGCTCCATGATGCAAGTTCGAATCCCGGCTCTGAAGTTTACTGCATGTCCTCCCCGCTCTCATCCCCATTTCACACTCAGCTGACCTGTCTAATAAAGCCTACAGGCCAAAACATCCTTTAAAGAATAAAAAATACATATTTCACACATGCATGTTTTACAATTTACACCATACCATATTAAAATAAAACATTTAATTGAGCTTTAGCATTAAACTTTCAATTTCCAGTAAAACTTTGCTCTAAAGGGCTGTAAAAAGTTCAACTCGAGAAGCAACACAAATGAATGAGGCTCAATCTTTCTGCTGGTGTGAGAGGTGAAGCCAGGACATTCAGCACAAACAGACACTGGTTTGGAGTTGGACTCAGAATCAGAAAAGCTTTATTGCCATTGTCAAAGAACAGAATTCACAAACATAGGAACTTGTCTTGGCGATATGATGAACAATGATAAAACAACAAAATCAAAATCAAAAACAATTTAAATCTGCTAAAGGATAAAAATAAAATAGGCTTACTATGTACACAAAATGTACAGTTGAATTTACAGATGTAGTGCAAAAAGTGAAGAGTGCAGTGAGTGATTAATGAAGTTATGGTTAAAGTGACAGTGTTTAAGAAGTGTTCATGAGTCCAACAGCCGAGGGAAACTGTTCTTATGACGGCAGGTTCTGGTCCTGCCTGAGGGGAGTGGCCTCCTGCCTGAGGGGAGTGGACTCCTGCCTGAGGGGAGTGGCCTGCTGCCTGAGGGGAGTGGCATCCTGTCTGAGGGGCGTGGCCTCCTGCCTGAGGGGAGTGGCCTCCTGACTGAGGGGAGTGGCCTCCTGCCTGAGGTGGCCTGCTGCCTGAGGGGAGTGGCCTGCTGCCTGAGGGGAGTGGCATCCTGTCTGAGGGGAGTGGACTCCTGCCTGAGGGGAGTGGACTCCTGCCTGAGGGGAGTGGACTCCTGCCTGAGGGGAGTGGCCTGCTGCCTGAGGGGAGTGGCATCCTGTCTGAGGGGCGTGGCCTCCTGCCTGAGGGGAGTGGCCTCCTGCCTGAGGGGAGTGGCCTCCTGCCTGAGGGGAGTGGCCTCCTGCTTGAGGGGAGTGGCTCAAATAGTCCATGTCCAGGGTGAGAAGGGTCAGCAGTGATCAGACCTGCTTGTCCCAGAGTCCTGGAGACGTCCAGGTCCTGCAGAGATGGAAGTCTGCAGCCGATCAGCTTCTCATCAGAGGGCGCTGTAGTCTCTGATGCGGTGATGGAGGAGGTGATGGAGGAGGTGATGGAGGAGGCGATGATGGACTCAATGATGGCCGTGTAGAACTGCACCATCATCTGCGCTGGCAGCTTGTCTTTCCTCAGCTGCAACAGGAAGTACATCTTCTACTGGGTGATGAGGGAGCTGATGGTTGCCCCCAGGTGGAGTCGGCCGGCGCTCCCTGCCCGCAGGTGGAGTCCGGCACATTGAGCTGGGAGAGCTTGTCCTGGAGCAGGAGGTGGTGTTGATGCAGAGCTGAAGTCCACAAACAGGATGTTCCTGTGAGTCTCTGCTCTCGACCGTCTGAACAGAACTGTCCTCAAGTCAGATCATTCTAAACATCACCGCTTTTGAGCTCAATCGCTGTAGTTTTGTTGCTCTCCGCCATTGGTCTGGCCTCCCCCAGCTTCACCAGGAGCGGCTCATAGGGGAGCGGCTCATAGGGGAGCGGCTCATAGGGGAGCGGCTCATAGGGGAGCGGCTCAAAGGGGAGCGGCTCATAGGGGAGCGGCTCATAGGGGAGCGGCTCATAGGGGAGCGGCTCATAGGGGAGCGGCTCAAAGGGGAGCGGCTCATAGGGGAGCGGCTCATAGGGGAGCGGCTCAAAGGGGAGCGGCTCATAGGGGAGCGGCTCATAGGGGAGCGGCTCATAGGGGAGCGGCTCATAGGGGAGCGGCTCATAGGGGAGCGGCTCAAAGGGGAGCGGCTCATAGGGGAGCGGCTCATAGGGGAGCGGCTCAAAGGGGAGCGGCTCATAGGGGAGCGGCTCATAGGGGAGCGGCTCATAGGGGAGCGGCTCATAGGGGAGCGGCTCATAGGGGAGCGGCTCATAGGGGAGCGGCTCAAAGGGGAGCGGCTCATAGGGGAGCGGCTCATAGGGGAGCGGCTCATAGGGGAGCGGCTCAAAGGGGAGCGGCTCATAGGGGAGCGGCTCATAGGGGAGCGGCTCATAGGGGAGCGGCTCATAGGGGAGCGGCTCATAGGGGAGCGGCTCAAAGGGGAGCGGCTCATAGGGGAGCGGCTCATAGGGGAGCGGCTCATAGGGGAGCGGCCTGTAATATATATTTTGGCCTCATTTTAATCCATTATATTCACTGCAGAGCTGTCAAAAGCCCACACTAATCGATACTATAATTAAGATAAGATGAGACATTCCTTTGTTGTCCACACATGGGGAAATGTCGTTGTTACACTGCAGTAGATCCAGAGGAAAAGGACAGATAAATTATAGGAAGTTTAAAAAAAAAACACTCTTAATAGAAGAACTCTTATAAACAAAATTAGTATTGAAAGTATCGATCCCAAAAAATCTAAAATTCCTGAATAATTGGAAATTAAGTGGAATCTTTATCAGAACAAGTTGAACTCTGTTCTATTCATCCTCAACTCTGACCTTTAGCTCACAGAGGTTTGTTTTGACTGGGTTTTATCTTCGGACGCTCCTCTGGGCCCCCCCGCACGCTCCTCTGGGCCCCCCCGCACGCTCCTCTGGGCCCCCCCGCACGCTCCTCTGGGCCCCCCCGCACGCTCCTCTGGGCCCCCCCGCACGCTCCTCTGGGCCCCCGCACGCTACTCTGGGCCCCCGCACGCTACTCTGGGCCCCCGCACGCTCCTCTGGGGCCCCAGACGCCCATGCAGGGTCGCTCCTGCTGGTGCTCTTGCGGGCGCTCCTGCGGGCGGGCGCTCTTGCGGGCGCTCCTGTGGGCTCTCCTGCGGGTGCTCTTGCGGGTGCTCTTGCGGGTGCTCTTGCGGGTGCTCCTGCGGGTGCTCCTGGAACCCTGCGATAGCCGGTGTCGGCAGAGGCCCTGCTCCTCTCCGGTGTTTGTCCAGAGACGGCACGCTCCGGCGGCATTGCACAGCTGTGTCCCGCACTGTGGACACAGCGGAGAAGCGGAGTCTGCGCATATGTGTCATTCCCGCAGGCTGGTGCGGGGACTGCTGCGGGGACTGCTGCGGGGACTGCTGCGGGGACTGGTGCGGGGACTGGTGCGGGGACGCTGTAGCTCGTCGGGGCTAGCGCGCAGAGCAAAGAGCCCGTTAGCACCGCGGATTGAGCACTTTTCACCGCATGTTCGCCCGCAGCGCGCTCACGCACGCGGCCTCACGCACGCGGCCTCACGCACAACCTCCTGTGACCGCACATTTACACATTTTACAGAGAAAACTCACTGATTTGAAGCCGACTCAAGCGCACATCCATCCATTAATCGCCGCCATTTTCAATCGATGCTGCCGTGGCAAAGGATTGTGGGAAACTGAGTTTTCCAATGACGTCATCCATCTTCCGTTCACGTCGGCCTGGAGCCTATGACAGGGGTCTGGAGCCTATGACAGGGGCCTGGAGCCTATGACAGGGGTCTGGAGCCTAAGACAGGGGCCTGGAGCCTATGACAGGGGCCTGGAGCCTATGACAGGGGTCTGGAGCCTAAGACAGGGGCCTGGAGCCTATGACAGGGGCCTGGAGCCTATGACAGGGGTCTGGAGCCTATGACAGGGGCCTGGAGCCTATGACAGGGGTCTGGAGCCTAAGACAGGGGCCTGGAGCCTATGACAGGGGCCTGGAGCCTAAGACAGGGGTCTGGAGCCTATGACAGGGGCCTGGAGCCTAAGACAGGGGCCTGGAGCCTATGACAGGGGCCTGGAGCCTATGACAGGGGTCTGGAGCCTATGACAGGGGTCTGGAGCCTAAGACAGGGGCCTGGAGCCTATGACAGGGGCCTGGAGCCAACTGTGGAAGATTTTAGGACCCTTTATTCAAATTGAAAACTAAATCTTTAATTTAGAATTGTATTCTGAAAATGAGAGTTGTTTATGCAATATCAATGTACATTTGGCAAATACCACTTTATTTTGCAGTTTTATTATGTGTTTTGGAAAATAAATGTTCCATTTAACAGTTGAATTTGTCAAATTGCAATTGAATATTAATTCATATTTGGAATTGAAGAAGATTACATTTGGTGTGGTATTTTGGACCCCACCAATATCCATTTTGACATTTATGTTTCATTTAGATTTGTATTTTAAAAATAAATCTTAAAGTGGTATTTGCAAATGCAATTTCGAAATGCAGATTGATATTGCATTATGATTTCTCCTTTTCATTTTGTATAATCAAGATTCGAACAAAAATATATACATACATAAAAACAAATTAAAATCAGAGCGAGAGTAACAGACCTAAATAAAAAATAAACCCCACAGAGTCATGAGGCCCAAATACAGAGTCCTGAGGCCCAAATACAGAGTCCCGAGGCCCAAATACAGAGTCCTGAGGTCCAAATACAGAGTCCTGAGGCCCAAATACAGAGTCCTGAGGCCCAAATACAGAGTCCCGAGGCCCAAATACAGAGTCCTGAGGCCCAAATACAGAGTCCTGAGGCCCAAATACAGAGTCCTGAGGCCCAAATACAGAGTCCTGAGGCCCAAATACAGAGTCCTGAGGCCCAAATACAGAGTCCTGAGGCCCAAATACAGAGTCCTGAGGCCCAAATACAGAGTCCTGAGGCCCAAATATAGAGTCCTGAGGCCCAAATACAGAGTCCCGAGGCCCAAATATAGAGTCCTGAGGCCCAAATACAGAGTCTCGAGGCCCAAATACAGAGTCCTGAGGCCCAAATACAGAGTCCTGAGGCCCAAATACAGAGTCCTGAGGCCCAAATATAGAGTCCTGAGGCCCAAATACAGAGTCCCGAGGCCCAAATACAGAGTCCTGAGGCCCAAATACAGAGTCCTGAGGCCCAAATATAGAGTCCTGAGGCCCAAATACAGAGTCCTGAGGCCCAAATACAGAGTCCCGAGGCCCAAATACAGAGTCCCGAGGCCCAAATACAGAGTCCTGAGGCCCAAATACAGAGTCCCGAGGCCCAAATATAGAGTCCTGAGGCCCAAATACAGAGTCCCGAGGCCCAAATACAGAGTCCTGAGGCCCAAATACAGAGTCCTGAGGCCCAAATATAGAGTCCTGAGGCCCAAATACAGAGTCCTGAGGCCCAAATACAGAGTCCTGAGGCCCAAATATAGAGTCCTGAGGCCCAAATACAGAGTCCTGAGGCCCAAATACAGAGTCCTGAGGCCCAAATACAGAGTCCCGAGGCCCAAATACAGAGTCCTGAGGCCCAAATATAGAGTCCTGAGGCCCAAATACAGAGTCCCGAGGCCCAAATACAGAGTCCTGAGGCCCAAATACAGAGTCCCGAGGCCCAAATATAGAGTCCCGAGGCCCAAATATAGAGTCCTGAGGCCCAAATACAGAGTCCCGAGGCCCAAATACAGAGTCCTGAGGTCCAAATACAGAGTCCTGAGGCCCAAATACAGAGTCCTGAGGCCCAAATATAGAGTCCTGAGGCCCAAATATAGAGTCCTGAGGCCCAAATATAGAGTCCCAAGGCCCGAATACAGAGTCCTGAGGTCCAAATGAAGAGTCCTAAAGTCCAAATACAGAGTCCTGAGGCCCAAATATAGAGTCCTGAGGCCCAAATATAGAGTCCTGAGGCCCAAATATAGAGTCCTGAGGTCCAAATACAGAGTCCTGAGGCCCAAATGAAGAGTCCTAAAGTCCAAATATAGAGTCCCAAGGCCCGAATACAGAGTCCTGAGGTCCAAATACAGAGTCCTGAGGCCCAAATATAGAGTCCTGAAGTCCTGAGGTCCAAATACAGAGTCCTGAGGCCCAAATGAAGAGTCCTAAAGTCCAAATACAGAGTCCTGAGGCCCAAATATAGAGTCCTGAGGCCCAAATATAGAGTCCTGAGGCCCAAATATAGAGTCCTGAGGTCCAAATACAGAGTCCTGAGGCCCAAATGAAGAGTCCTAAAGTCCAAATATAGAGTCCCAAGGCCCGAATACAGAGTCCTGAGGTCCAAATACAGAGTCCTGAGGCCCAAATATAGAGTCCTGAAGTCCTGAGGTCCAAATACAGAGTCCTGAGGTCCAAATGAAGAGTCCTAAAGTCCAAATACAGAGTCCTGAGGCCCAAATATAGAGTCCTGAGGCCCAAATATAGAGTCCTGAGGCCCAAATATAGAGTCCTGAGGCCCAAATACAGAGTCCTGAGGCCCAAATACAGAGTCCTGAGGCCCAAATATAGAGTCCTGAGGCCCAAATATAGAGTCCTGAGGCCCAAATATAGAGTCCTGAGGTCCAAATACAGAGTCCTGAGGCCCAAATACAGAGTCCTGAGGTCCAAATACAGAGTCTGAAGTCAACCGCCGCACTCCCCGCACCGGCCGCGCTCCCCGCACCTGCCGTCCAAAGAGCAAAGTCCTGAGTCTCCGATGTCATGGATGTCGGCCTAATGCTCGTCGCTGAGAGAGTTTTTTAGCATTTCAAAACAATTACTGCCACAACATGTATTGAAGCTTCAAAGCAACGACAAAGAATATTACGTCTTTTCAGCTTCAACCTATTTTGAGATGATCCCTAAGTACACCAAAGTCACTCTGTGCTGGCGTAGTGTCCCCTCCCACCAGCAGGAGGCTCTGTGGTTTGTTTCATGTTTATGTTCACTGTTATTGCTGAAGAGTTATAGTGGAGCGGTTATGCTGATGAATTGTGCACTTTTTGAAAGAAGCATGAGACTTTCAGGACTGGATATTTGATGTGGAAGCTCTCTGGATCTGACCCGTGACGGCTTGGAAACAGAATTTTCCAAAATGGCCGCAAGCAAATTAACCATACATAGTTATTTCACTTGTAGGACCCATAAGAACATGAACTTGGTGTCTAAACATACGTTTTTAGGTGCTCTGAGTCTACTGGCATATAATACAAGGTCCCAAGTATGTCAGCCATCTTGGATTTTCAAAATGTCCGACACCAAAGTGACAAAACTTTTAAAGAAGCATATAGAGAAGATAGAAGCATGATTTTGATGTCTAAACATGGGTTTTGAGGTACAGTGAGTCTTATAGCATGCACTAAAATGTTCCATGTATGTCAGCCATCTTGGATTTTCAAAATGGCTGCCTCCAAAATGACCAAAATATTTTTTTTTAGCATTTTAAACATGATAGAAGCATTGTTATAATTTCTGAACTTTTGGGTGTGGGTAGCTCATTAGAATTCACCAAGCGTGTCAAGTAATGCTTGCTTTTGCTAAAATAGTCATACTGACTGCAAAATATATCTATAAGCTATACATTTCTGTGTAAATATAAAAGAATGTTGTGTCTTTACTAAATCACATATAATATTCCGTTGGTAATTTACTGTGTCAATTACTTTCGTCATCGATTATGTATTTAATAAACCAAAATCACTTTAACTGTAATGTATAAAATGATCAAATACTGATTAATCTTCTACTGAGAGTGTTTTTCAAACTTCCTATAAGTTATTTGTTCTTTTCTTCTGTATCTACCTCTGTATCTACCTGCGTTGCATCAATGGAATTTCCCCATGTGGGACAATAAAGGAATATCTTATCTTATCTTATCTTATCTTAATACACTGTCCTTTATATACATATGCCAATGCATATATAATGGTGCACCCAAAATTCCTTATGATAAGGAGTGATTCATGTATAAAGCCATTTACCTGTTACTTATCAGGAATAAGCAGTTGTCGTTCATTGTCTCTGCATTGGTCACACTAACTCATATTTTATATTGTTTCAGGGGCATGTGAGGTGCTTTGATATGTGGTGGTCAAATGTAGTAGTAGAAACTTTAGAAACGCTTCACACATCTGCTTCTCTTCTCAGCCAAAGATGCCATGTACAACAAACTGGACAATTTGTGCTTTGTGCCAAGAAGGATCAAGTGATGACCCAGGCATACAACGTCCCATCCGGTCCACACACAAACCAGTTGGTGCTGGCTTTGTTTCACTTGCAAAATATTTACTCCTGTGCAAAGAAACAGAGAACTTTCCTTTGCCTCTTGATCTGATGAGACCAGATGAAGGAAAGGGAATAGAGTCAGCCCAAGTTTTAATGAGGCAGTGTGGCACAAAAGATGTAGGGTGATGTTCAACCAAAGCATGCTAAATATGTCTCTAAAACAGCAGTCAGAAAAGCAGAAGATATCAGGCAAACACACACATTCTTCAATTGGCTCAATGCCACAAGTTGAAAAATCTTAGTGTTTCTTCTGTGACGATCCCGCGGGTCCCAAAGGCTTCCATGAGGTCATGACTAAACAGTTAGATATAAATGTTAGACAGTGTGCCACACAACTAAACGACTCAAAGCTTATGGCCAAGCTTGCGCCTGGAGACATGACAGCCATGGAGGCTAAGAACCACCACAACTGTTTGAACAAACTCTATAATAGGGCCAGGAGAGCAATGTAACAGAACACAAGAAGATGCCTTCCTGGAAGGAATTGCATTTGCTGAGCTTGTGGCCTTTATGGAGGAAAGGAGAGATATGGATTGTGCACAAGTGTTCAGGTTAACAGAACTCTACAAGGTTCGTCTCAATCAGTTGGGTGCCCCTGCGGAAAACCCCATCCATACCACTAGACTTAAGAACAGACTTCTCTTGACAGTCCCAGGCCTTATATCACATACACATCCATGTAAGCCTTAAGATCCATGCTGTGACACGGTCACTCATATCTCCATGCTAAAATAATTTTAAAGGCAGCAATTTGGAAAATCCAAGATGGCTGACATACTTAGGACATTCTAGCATATGACAGTAGACTCACAATACCCCAAAACCTATGTTTAGACACCAAAATCATGCTTCTATCTTCCCTATATACTGAAATGTGTAGTTTTGTCACTTTGGTGTCGGCCATTTTGAAAAATCAAGATGGCTGACATACTTGGGACCTTGTATTATATGCCAGAAGACTCACAGTATCTCAAAACGTATGTTTAGACACCAAGTTCATGTTCCTATGTGTCCTACAAGTTAAATAACTATGTATGGTTAATTTGCTTGCGGCCATTTTGGAAAATCCTGTTTCCAGGCCGTCACGGGTCAGATCCAAAGTGCTTCCACATCAAATATTTACCTTAGGGGTGTGATGATCCTGTCCTGAAAGTCTCATGCTTTTTTCAAAAAGTGCGCAATTCCTTTAAAATATTTAGGTTAACCGCTCCACTATTAGACATACAGCACACTTTGAGAAGGTTAGCACTAGAGCATACACTCAGAACTCACGGAAGTGACTAGTTCGGTCCCGGAAGTGACTAATTCGGTCCCGCTGATACAGGTCAGGCAATAAGTTTCTCTCTTATTTTTTTTCCATTGCATTACAGTCTGTTCCACTTCACACGTGGTATATTTTGTTTCGTGCTTAAATGTTGAGCGCTTTTTGTTTTTGACCAAACCACAATAAAAAAAAGAAAAATTAAAAATAGGGTTAAACCCTATCCGTAACCCCTAACCCTAACCCCTAACCCCTAACTCCTAACCCTAAGTTTTTGTTGTAGTTAGGAGACGAAGGAAAAAAATGTAAATATTTGCTCACCTGTTCATCTGATCCAGTCTAGTATTTAGTGTAAGGCGAGAGTTTTTTAATTTGTTGTTTCACGGAGTTTCCTTGGCATTTTTTAAGCGGGGAGGACGGAATAAAAATTAAAATAACATTTTATTTTCACGTTATGAAATCACCATCCAGAAGTTGGAGTTGAATTTAAAAATATTTTTTTATTCTAAATGCATTTCTTGGATTCTTAGAATATAGGCCCTACTCCCACCTCTACATTATCCACATCATTATAGTTATCAATGCAAGACATTGAAAATAACTCTCATTATACTGAGCGGTATAAAAAAGCCTAAAAAAAAGATGGCTCCAGCAAAATATCAATGATGCAAGATCATAGATGCACCACTGGTGTGCAGCCTGTTCACTAGATTTATGAAGAGTCTCCTTGTGTCCGTCTGTCCGTCTGTGAGAGTCGGATCTCTCCTTCACTGGAACTCCTCCAGGTTTCTACGCTTTTTTCCCAAAGAGGTTTTTTTTGTAGTTTTTCCTGGCCGAGAAGGAGAGTCTAAGGACAGAGGACCCTGGGACATCGTCCCTCGCCACCACAGACATTGTCTGACTTCATCGCCACCACAGACATTGTTGATTCATTTCTCCCTGTGGCCCTCAGAGGCAACTGTTGTTGTGATTTTGGGCCTTACAAAAATAAATTGATTTGATTTGATTTGATGATTAAATGTTGGCCAACTGCACAATAAAGTGGACAACAAAAAGTGATTGCCTTAACCCTAAGCCTGATGAATGACCTTTAACCTTAACCCTAAGCCTGGTGAATGACCTTTAACCTTAACCCTAAGCCTGGTGAATGACCTTTAACCTTAAGCCTAAGCCTGGTGAATGAATGAACACCTTTAATGTGGAGTACTATGATGGCCTCATGTTTAACACACTTACATCCAGTGTACTTTGTTTTAAAGTAAATGTTCCTTCCATATGTTTTAGAGATGAACCGCTGCTGTCGCAATGTCATAAACTAACTGTTTAATGGAAGGTGGAACCGGCACGGCTCCGCCCATGTGCGCTGCGCTGAAACGAGCGTCGCAGGCGATGACGCAAATCTTCATTGGCAGAAATGTTGAAATTTAATATTTGTTATAAAAAAATTACAGCATTGGAAAACGTTAAGAATATTTGCGTCATGTTCGTCCTCCGACAGAAACCATATTGAAGCAACAAATATATCCCCCATCTAGTTCAGTTTTCATACATTTTTGAAAAAGCTCCAGGGAGCCACTAGGAGGGCGCTAAAGGTTGCCGACCCCTGCTCTAAAAGAATACGTCCCTCTACCACTCCGAGCCAATGTGACCGGTGTATTTTGCCTTCTGACCCACGGAGGCGGCTGGTTTGGTCTGACAGCACTTAATTATCTGCACAAGATAAACACGAGTCGTGAATTGGACTTTCAGTGGACATTCAACATGTGCGCCGTAATCTGCGGAGATAGCATTTTGTTAGCAGCTAACTAGCTCATTAGAAAAACACGGTTAAATCGTATTTACTGCGAGTTTACGTCAGCAGAAGACGGTAAAAGTAAACACAAGATAAATATAACATTAATACAATTACTAGTTTAGCTGTACATTGGCTACATTGGAATTAATTACAGATTCTATTTCATTCCTCCTGACCGCCAGAGCACGGTGCTTAGCACCTGGATATCTACATGTGTGCAGCACATAGGTCGAGATTAATACCAACAAAGTCACGTGAACGTGACATGGGTGACGTCAGAACCCCTGACGCACCCAGCGCTCTTTTCTTTCTACATTTCTCGCATCAGCAATGGGTCGAAGTTCCTTCTTTGGAATATTGCTTTGGATTTCAACCTGTTCTCGCTTGGCGCCTCATATATTGGAGCTGCGCGTCGCGTCCTCCGGAGGCTGCGAGACGGTATCTCATTTTTTGACTGTTATCATCACCTGCAGTGAGTATTTTTTCCTGTTTTCTGGCTAAATATTGACGTTACGCTGTGTGTTGACACCGACTATTACTAGCTGGCTAGCCCTCATATGCTTGGCGGCCAGTTTTCTCAGCTAATTATCGGCTAGTCTGCGGACTTTGATAACATTAGCGCATCTATTCAGAGCTAGTACACCAGTGCCTCGTGAGGGTTTTTCGCTCCTGCGGCACCGCCATTTCGTGTGTGTTTTTTAACGCCCGCGTGTGAGCTCGTGATAACCTGCGCCCCATGAGTGAGTCCGCTCCTGTGGCTTGACAGTTTATTAGCTTGTCTTGTTGCTAGCAATACTTTGGTTTTATTGTATTTTTTACACCTGCTTGGCACAGTGCCTCGTGAGTGCTTTTTCGCTCCAACGTCACCGTGGTTATTGACTATTCTTAATCTCAACCGGAGTTCCGTGAGTGCTCTCCACTCCTGTGACACCGCAAGTTTGGGACTCGTGAGTGTTTCTCCCGCTCACTAGTCCGTTGCTACTGCCTCAGTTTGTGGCGACGTAGCCTGTGCATGTTCACCCGCGCCTTCGGATTAAGCGCGGTACATGAGCCAGTGACTTGTGAGTGTTATTCGCTCCGGAAAGCTCACAACATGATGTCATCTTTGTTACATGGTTGCAACAGTTGCCCAGAAGATGGCCATACCCTATGTCCACATTGTCTAGGGATTGGACATCTGTTTCAATTGTATCTCCATTCCACTGGCAGACAGGACCGCTAGACTGGCAGCGGTAAGAGTACTATGCCTAAACTGACTCTTGCCTCTAGACCTGTTAAGGACCATAAACGCCGCAAGCGTCCTCGCAAGGAGGCCCCTGAGGCCAAGAGAAGTCATCCTGATCAGGCGTTGTCTGCCAAAGTGGACACTTTGGCTTCTGAATTTGCTCAGATTAAGTCTTTGCTCCTCAGTCTAAAACCTAGTGGTCCTCCCACTGTGCCTAGCCCCATTCTGGATGATGAGGAAGACTAGACAGACTCCAGTGCTGATCATCCTCAGGAGGACGCTATATCCATTGCTGCTTCAGATACTTTGTTCAGAGCAGATGGTGCAGATTTTCTGGGGGATCGGGTAGAAGGCTGTCACTCTCCTAACCCCTCTGTTGTGAGCTCCCGCTCCTCAGACCTGGAGCCCTTGGAGACAGAGCCTGAGTTTTCTTCTGTTCACGAGGCTATTCAGTTGGCCTTATCGAGACTTGGAGTAGATACACCTGTGCCGGCTGTTCCTACAAGTGCCTTTTTCAAAGTCTCCCAGAAGCCTGTATTCAGCGTTCCGGCCTCTTTGCCATACATTGAGGAGCTCCAACGATGTTGGGCAGATCCCAAGTCGTTTACTCATTTCCCAAGGGAATGCAGGAGTTTGAGTGCTATGCAAGATTCAGCTAAGTACGGATTGGATCGCATGCCCTTCGTTGATGGCACTATTGCGGACCTGGTTGTAGCGCCTGCGGACGCTGCTCGACCGGAAGCCCATGTCCTCAGTGCAGAGTCACAGATGACCTCATTACTAAAAGTTATGATACGGCGGCTCGGATTGGTCGCCTGGGTAACTCCCTTTCTTATCTAGCCATTGCCCATTCTCAGTCTCTGAAAGAAGCTGGAGCTGACAATGCTACGCAGAGCCTGAGTGATGCTTCACTTCAGGCGTTTGCTTACATGTCAAGAGAGCTTGGAAGGTTGATGTCCACTCTGACCATTGCTAGACGCCAGGTGTGGCTAGCCCAGTCCCCCCTGTCAGAGTCTTGCAGGGGTACACTTCGCACTTTACCTGTTGTGCCAGGTCATGTGTTGGAGCGGGCTGTTGAAGCAAATAATTCTCACAGACACTTTGCTGAACTGGATCGTGGCCCCAGGTCAGAGGTGCCAGCTCTTTTCGTCCAGCGACAAGAGTCTCAACCTTACCAGGATCCGGAGGTGTTTCTGATGGCTAAGGTCAGGCCAGTCGACCCTCTCTCCAGCCCACGTTTCGGCCACCAAGGGGCAGGGCCCCATGAAATGACCGCCAGGTTCGCCGGGACAGCCCACCCAGGCCTCAAGGCGGCCACAACAGTAGAGTTTGACACTCTACATCTGGCCCCCAGCAGTTTTTCCCAAAGCCGCTGCGGTCATTGGGAGGCCTTAGTTACAGACCCGTGGGTGATTTCAACCCTGTTCGAGGGTTACGAAATTCAGTTCAGACGGCGTCCCCCAAAGTTCGAGGGGGTAAAAAGAACCATTGTTTCCAACCCAGTGAGGTCCATGGCCCTCCGACAGGAGATTCAGGAACTTTTGCTGAAAGGTGCCATAGAATTTGTTCAGAGTTCAGAACAGTTAAAGGGGTTCTATTCAATTTATTTTCTAGTTCCAAAAAAGGATGGGGGTTTTCGTCCTATTCTCGATCTCAGGCTCCTAAATCATTATGTCAAGGTGCTACGTTTTCACATGCTCCCTACGACGGACCACGGATGTCCTGCAGTCGGTCATGGAAGGGGATTGGTTCACAAGTGTCAACTTAAAGGACGCTTATTTCCATGTACTTGTTCTTGCCGTTGAGATTGCAGTCATCATCTCTGAAGAGATCGATGCACCATTCCATTCTACAAGATTCTTTACCAAAAGTAAAATAGTACTTGGATACATACAGAACGAATCCAGAAGATTCTACGTCTACATATGTAACCGGGTACAGAGAATACAAAATTATCTAACCCGGAACAATGGAACTATGTTCCTACAGATCTTAACCCAGCCGACATAGTTTTGCGGTCCCAGCAAACGCACTCACTTCAAGCAAATGGCTTAAAGGACCAGATTTCCAACTGAGATCAAACATGAAAGAAACTGAATCCACTTTTGATCTAGTCCATTCTGAATCAGACCCTGAGATTCGTCCCACAGTT
The DNA here is from genome assembly GCF_026437365.1 of Eucyclogobius newberryi. NCBI lineage: Eukaryota > Metazoa > Chordata > Actinopteri > Gobiiformes > Gobiidae > Eucyclogobius > Eucyclogobius newberryi. The sequence goes on from NW_027315757.1 coordinate 2,246,120, forward strand.
ACATCTTTTGCAACTCATCTCACAGACACCTTCCTTGATCCAAGACGCTTCGAGTCGTTCTCTATTTGGGAATCATTGTTGAGGACCATAGCAAGGCTCATTCATATAACATGATGCTACAAGGGGAGCACTTATGGAGAAAAGTGCCAAGGCTGCCATATCTGCAAATGCCTCAGCCCAGAGGACTACAGTAGAGCCAAAAGTGTTATACTGAGCTGTCTTCAACACAAGACTTATCCTGACATCTTCACATGTCTTCAAGCCAAAAAAGGAGATTCCTTAGCAAACCTCAGTAACCTCAGAAAACTGTCTCCTTTCAAAGACAATGCAAACTGCCTCAGAGGTGGCGGTCGTCTCTCACAAGCTGACATGTAAACTGATGAAGCACATCCCATCATCATCCACGGCAATCACCATCTTACCACTCTACTGGCACTACCACTATTAAGTACAGCATCAGGGACGCCATTTTACAGAGGGCGCTGTGAGATCAGCTGGCTTCTGGATTGTTGATGGAAAGCGCAGCACCAGCTCAGTAATTTACCACTGCGTTACTTGCCGCAAGCTCCGGTGGAACACAGAAACACAAAAAATGGCCGACCTACCTATCAACCGTGTAACAGTCTGCCCCCTGCTTACTTATGTCGGAGTTGACGTCTTTGGACGGTGGACAGTTAGTTCCCGGAGAACTCGTGAAGGCCTTGCTAACAGTAAACACTGGGTCGTCATCTTCACCTGCCTCTGTACCAGGGCCATTCATGTTGAGGTCATCGAGACCATGGATTCATCCAGTTTCATTAATGCCTTGCAACGATTCATCTCTATTCGTGGACCAGTGAAGCAGCTGAGGTCAGACTATGGAACCAACTTCCTGGGAGCATGCAAGGAACTCGGAATAATCTCAAGACACTGCAACAACCAGGAAATACAGGATTTCTTATCCAATAATGAATGCACATGGGTCTTTAACCCTCCTCATGCCTCTCATATGGGAGGAAGTTGGGAGCGCATGATTGGGATTGTGAAACGCATACTGGACTCAATGTTAACTACCAGCCCAGTTCACGTACTGACCCACGAAATTCTCATTACCCTTCTAGCAGAAGTAACCCAAATCTAAGCTAAAAACAGTTTTTAGCTTAGATTTGAACATTGTCAGAATCAGAATAGGGGTTTATTGCCATTTGTCAAAATTTACAGACATAGGAACTTGTCCTGGTGATTCGGTGCAACACAAACAAACATTGAACAATGAATACTGAACGGCATGATCTGTACATAATAAAATATAAAGTATAACGTTATGTAGTAGTGCAATATGAAGTGGTGGTATGTACATAATAAAAACTAAAGTTGAGTAGTGCAATAGGAAGTGACAGTGCAGTGAGTGCAGGGTGCTTAGGCAGTGTTCATGAGTCCAACTGCAGAGGGAAAGAAACTGTTCTTGTGGCGGGAGGTTCTGGTCCTGATGGACCTTAGCCTCCTGCCTGAGGGGAGTGGCCTCCTGCCTGAGGGGAGTGGCTCAAATAGTCTGTGTCCAGGGTGAGAAGGGTCAGCTGTGATCCGACCTGCTCGTCCCAGAGTCCTGGGAACGTACAGGTCCTTCAGAGATGGGAGTTCGCGGCAGATCACCTTCTAAGCAGAGCACACAATGCGCTGTAGTCTCTGTTTGTCCCTGGCTGTGGCTCCAGCGTACCACACACAGTGATGGAGGAGGTGATGGAGGAGGTGATGGAGGAGGTGATGGAGGAGGTGAGGATGGACTCAAGGAAAGGTAAATCCCCCCAGCTCCCCCTCACCATCTCGGGTTCCCCCATCTCCACTGTGGACTCCCTCCGCTTTCTTGGTATTACCATCACCCGGGACCTCAAGTGGGGGCTCACTATCAGCTCCCTCACCGGGAAGGCCCAGCAGAGGATGTACTTCCTGCGGCAGCTGAAGAAAGCAAAGCTGCCAGCGGAGATGATGGTGCAGTAGTTCTACACGGCCATCATCGAGTCCATCCTCACCTCCTCCATCACCGTGTGGTACGCTGGAGCCACAGCCAGAGACAAGCAGAGACTACAGCGCATTGTGCCCTCCGCTGAGAAGGTGATCGGCCGCAACCTTCCATCTCTGCAGGACCTTTACCTCTGCAGGACTCTAGGACGTACAGGTCGAATCACAGCTGACCCTTCTCACCCGGCACACGGACTATTTGAGCCACTCCCCTCAGGCAGGAGGCTACGGTCCATCCGGACCAGAACCTCCCGTCATAAGAACAGTTTTTTTCCCTCTGCCGTTGTACTAATGAACACTTCTTAAGCACTTTGCACTCACTGCACTGTCCACTTTTATTGCACCACATATTTTATTTTGTATAACATATGTGGTGATATTGTGTAACATATCATGTCCATTTTAACTCTACCTAACCATTTTAATACCAGGTAGTTAATTGTTATTTATTGTCCATTGTTTTTGTATTTATTGTTCAGTGTTATGTTTGTGTTGCACCAAACCGCCAGGTCCGTGAATCCTGTTCATTGATAAATGGCAATAAACTTATTCTGATTCTGATGGCCCTGTAGAACTGCACCATCATCTCCGCTGTCAGATTGTCTTTCTTCAGCTGCCGCAGGAAGTACATCCTCTGCTGGGCCTTCCCGATGAGGGAGCTGATGGTTGGCCCCCATTTGAGGTCCTGGTGATGGTGGCTCCAAGAAAGCGGAGGAAGTCCACAGTGGAGATGGGGGAGTCTGAGATGGTGAGGTGTTTGGTTGGCAGAGGTGGCCACAGTGGGGGAGGGGGAGTCAAATCTGCAGTAGAAAGAGTTGAGTTTTTGGGCCAGTTTTATGTCATCCACAGAAGGGGGGGCTCTGGGCTTGTAGTTTGTGAGAAGCCGGAGCCCTCTATCTCCGGCCTTGTGCGCTGCCTCCTTCTGCCGCCTCAACTGCCTCAGTTTGGGTGTGAACCAGGGTTTATCATTGTTGAAGGTGACTTTGGTGTGTGATGGTCTAATGCTGTCCTCACAGAATCTAATGTATGACGTCACAGTGTCCGTGTCCTCATCCAGACTGTCTGTGGCAGCTCTGAACACCTCCCAGTCTGTAATGTCCAACACGCTCGTAGCTCCTCCCAGTCTGTAATGTCCAACACGCTCGTAGCTCCTCCCAGTCTGTAATGTCCAACACGCTCGTAGCTCCTCCCAGTCTGTAATGTCCAACACGCTCGTAGCTCCTCCCAGTCTGTAATGTCCAACACGCTCGTAGCTCCTCCCAGTCTGTAATGTCCAACACGCTCGTAGCTCCTCCCAGTCTGTAATGTCCAACACGCTCGTAGCTCCTCCCAGTCTGTAATGTCCAACACGCTCGTAGCTCCTCCCAGTCTGCAGGCCGGTCCATGTTTAGTCCTGACTCTGGCACCAGCAGGAGGCCGGTCCATGTTTAGTCCTGACTCTGGCACCAGCAGGAGGCCGGCCCATGTTTAGTCCTGCCAGAGGCCGGTCCATGTTTAGTCCTGACTCTGGCACCAGCAGGAGGCCGGTCCATGTTTAGTCCTGACTCTGGCACCAGCAGGAGGCCGCTCCATGTTTAGTCCTGACTCTGGCACCAGCAGGAGGCCGGTCCATGTTTAGTCCTGACTCTGGCACCAGCAGGAGGCCGGTCCATGTTTAGTCCAGACTCTGGCACCAGCAGGAGGCCCTCTGGCACCAGCAGGAGGCCGGTCCACACACTGATCTGTTGGATGCAGTGACAGAGTGAATCCATATTCACCTGCGACAGTGAAACATAGATCTGACTCGTCTGCATCATTGTGATAGGACACATTTTCACTGCGTATCAGCTGACCTAACGGCAGCATGTAGAGCAGGGGTGGGCAAACTACAGCCCGCGGGCCACATCCAGCCTGTAGGGCCTTTCAATCCGGATATGAAAAAAAAAAATATATATATATATATATATATATTTATTTATTTTTTTGCCCTCAGGAGTCTGTCTGCACTTGTATCCTTAATAAATATGACGTGAAATGAATTAAATAATAGATTTAATAGCCTATATTTGACAGAAAAGTTATCTGTTATTTGATATTTAATTAGCCGGCCCTCCGCTACTGGCCTGGATTCGAATATGGCCCTCGGAGGAAAATAATTGCCCACCTCTGATGTAGAGCATAGGCCCGCGGGCCAGACTCAGACGTTTTAATCTGGCCCGCCGAACATTTCAAATTTATGGTTAGAAAAAAAGAAAAAGATTCAATAAAAAAAAATCGATTCATAGAACCGTAGTTACATCCGTAACCGTTTTCATCACTAAAACTATGCGTCCCACAATGACACCGATGATGTATGGTTGATGTATGGGTGATGTGTGGGTGATGTGTGGGTGATGTGTGGATGATGTGTGGATGATGTGTGGGTGATGTATGGGTGATGTATGGATGATGTATGGATGATGTGTGGGTGATGTATGGATGATGTGTGGGTGATGTGTGGATGATGTATGGATGATGTATGGATGATGTATGGGTGATGTGTGGGTGATGTATGGATGATGTATGGATGATGTGTGGGTGATGTATGGATGATGTGTGGGTGATGTATGGGTGATGTGTGGGTGATGTGTGGGTGATGTATGGATGATGTATGGATGATGTGTGGGTGATGTATGGGTGATGTGTGGGTGATGTATGGATGATGTATGGATGATGTGTGGATGATGTATGGATGATGTATGGATGATGTATGGATGATGTATGGATGATGTATGGATGATGTGTGGATGATGTATGGATGATGTATGGGTGATGTGTGGATGATGCATGGATGATGTATGGATGATGTGTGGATGATGTATGGATGATGTATGGGTGATGTGTGGATGATGCATGGATGATGTATGGATGATGTGTGGATGATGTATGGATGATGTATGGATGATGTGTGGATGATGTATGGATGATGTATGGGTGATGTGTGGATGATGCATGGATGATGTATGGATGATGTGTGGATGATGTATGGATGATGTATGGGTGATGTGTGGATGATGCATGGATGATGTATGGATGATGTGTGGGTGATGTATGGATGATGTGTGGGTGATGTGTGGATGATGTATGGATGATGTATGGATGATGTATGGGTGATGTGTGGGTGATGTATGGATGATGTATGGATGATGTGTGGGTGATGTATGGATGATGTGTGGGTGATGTATGGGTGATGTGTGGGTGATGTGTGGGTGATGTATGGATGATGTATGGATGATGTGTGGGTGATGTATGGGTGATGTGTGGGTGATGTATGGATGATGTATGGATGATGTGTGGATGATGTATGGATGATGTATGGATGATGTATGGATGATGTATGGATGATGTATGGATGATGTGTGGATGATGTATGGATGATGTATGGATGATGTGTGGGTGATGTATGGGTGATGTATGGATGATGTATGGATGATGTGTGGATGATGTATGGATGATGTATGGATGATGTATGGATGATGTATGGGTGATGTATGGATGATGTGTGGATGATGTATGGATGATGTATGGATGATGTATGGATGATGTATGGATGATGTGTGGATGATGTGTGGATGATGTGTGGGTGATGTATGGATGATGTATGGATGATGTATGGATGATGTATGGATGATGTGTGGATGATGTATGGATGATGTATGGATGATGTATGGATGATGTATGGATGATGTATGGATGATGTATGGGTGATGTATGGATGATGTATGGGTGATGTATGGATGATGTGTGGATGATGTATGGATGATGTATGGATGATGTATGGATGATGTGTGGATGATGTGTGGATGATGTGTGGGTGATGTATGGATGATGTATGGATGATGTATGGATGATGTATGGATGATGTGTGGATGATGTATGGATGATGTATGGATGATGTATGGATGATGTATGGATGATGTATGGATGATGTATGGATGATGTATGGATGATGTATGGATGATGTATGGATGATGTATGGATGATGTGTGGATGATGTATGGATGATGTATGGATGATGTATGGGTGATGTATGGATGATGTATGGGTGATGTATGGATGATGTATGGGTGATGTGTGGATGATGTATGGATGATGTATGGATGATGGCGTCTGTGTAAAACGTATCGCTTTTTGGCTGTGCCAAACACGATCCAGACGTCAGGAGGAGCTGAGAGGAGGAGCTGAGAGGAGGAGCTGAGAGGAGGAGCTGAGAGGAGGAGCTGAGAGGAGGAGCTGAGAGGAGGAGCTGAGAGGAGGAGCTGAGGAGGCGCAGATGGATGTTTTGTGTTGTGTGTTTTACTGAGTTTGTCCAAGAGAAGACAAAAGGTTAGAATCCGGGCATAAAACTGAAGTGCAGGCTCCTCCTCCTGTCTGCGGGCTCCTGCTCCTGTCTGCAGGCTCCTCCTCCTGTCTGCAGGCTCCTGCTCCTGTCTGCGGGCTCCTCCTCTTGTCTGCAGGCTCCTGCTCCTGTCTGCAGGCTCCTGCTCCTGTCTGCAGGCTCCTCCTCCTGTCTGCAGGCTCCTCCTCCTGTCTGCGGGCTCCTGCTCCTGTCTGCGGGCTCCTCCTCTTGTCTGCAGGCTCCTGCTCCTGTCTGCAGGCTCCTGCTCCTGTCTGCAGGCTCCTCCTCCTGTCTGCAGGCTCCTCCTCCTGTCTGCAGGCTCCTGCTCCTGTCTGCGGGCTCCTCCTCTTGTCTGCAGGCTCCTGCTCCTGTCTGCAGGCTCCTCCTCCTGTCTGCAGGCTCCTCCTCCTGTCTGCGGGCTCCTGCTCCTGTCTGCAGGCTCCTCCTCCTGTCTGCAGGCTCCTCCTCCTGTCTGCAGGCTCCTGCTCCTGTCTGCGGGCTCCTCCTCTTGTCTGCAGGCTCCTGCTCCTGTCTGCAGGCTCCTCCTCCTGTCTGCAGGCTCCTCCTCCTGTCTGCAGGCTCCTCCTCCTGTCTGCAGGCTCCTCCTCCTGTCTGCGGGCGGCTGTGGCACGGAGCACGACTGGTGTTTGAGCTCCTGGTGCATTATGGGTACTCCATGGAGAAAGTAAAGCGTTTATCCAACAGTTTGGATGATGCGCAGCAGGAAAGTGTCTTGTCTTGTAATAAACACACGTAAGACCTGGTTTTAAAGACCAGGAAACACTGGCTCTTATGTCCTTCTAAACTGTCAACTCATCCAAGCCCGTTCTTGTGCGTCCTGACCGTGGTGCTGGCCGTGGTGCTGAAAGTGAACTGCTCATGTCACTTTGAATCGGCCCCTAAACTAAGACTTTTTTCTCATTAATTAATGACTTTTTTCTCGTTATTTAATGAGTTTATTGTCGTTAATTTACGACTTTTTTCTGAATTCGACTTTTTTCTCATTGATTAACGTCTTTTTCTCATTAATTAATGAGTTTATTCTCGTAGTGCAGCGCATTTTTTTATTCTTGGTTGGCCCTTATACTTTTTAAAATAGTTTTATGTTTTACGTTATGTTCGGCCCGCAACCAAAATGAGTTTGACACCCCTGATGTAGAGGTTGAACAGAAGGGGACCCAGGACTGACCCTTGGGGCACTCCACAGGTCAGGGTCATGTGGTCAGAGACACAAAGTACTTCCTGTCTTCCAGATAGGACCTTCACCAGTTTAGGGCGGGGCCAGTGATGCCCACCCAGTCCTCTAGTCTCTGTAAGAGGATCCCATGATGGAGGGTCCCATGGTCCAACTACATATAGTAAAAGAGGAACGCTGCCAAAACCCCTGAACTAACATTGTTATTGATCGTCATCATGGTCATTTGTTTTTATAAATAAATTTCGCTGTTGCAGCGCAGTAAATACAGGATTAAAAGAACAAATAACTTATAGGGAGCTTTAAAAAAACACTCTTAATAGAAAAACTCTTAAAGACAAAACCTCTCATATTCTTAGTAAGGTATAGAAAGAAAAAATAAAAATAAAATAACATAAGACAAAAATAATAATAATAGTGGCAAAAGTAAACACTCTTATTTACAGCAGTTATATGCACATGATTCTGTCCGTATTGCACATGAGTATGACAGAATAGAGACACGTGTTCAGGGCGAACAGTAATTGTTGTAGAGTCTGACAGCAGCAGAAGGAAAGTAAGTAAGTATTTTTTATTTGTATAGCACATTTAAAATCCAAAGTGCTTCATAATGAAAAAAACAGAAATAAAAAAAATAATTCAAACAGCAGACAACAACAGACAGTAACAAAAACCTCAGAAGAAACATACAGGCGAGAGACAAGATAAAAGTGGCGTAAAATTCCAGTCCTTTCACAGGCTCAGTAGCTGTTACTGAAGATGCTAATTTAAGGTCTTGGGGTAAACTGGATAGACGTGTGAAACGTCTCCTTCACACATCGAGGGTGGATCAGTCTCTCACTGAAGCTGCTCTCCAGAGCGGACAGAGTGTCCTGCAGGGGACAGAGTGTCCTGCAGGGGGTGAGACTCATGGTCCAGCATAGATGTGAATCTAGCCAGGACCCTTCTGTCCCCCACCTCCTGCACCGAGTCCAGAGCACAGCCCAGGACGGAGCTGGACTTCTTGATGACTTTGTCCAGCCTCTTCCTCTCCCTCTCTGTGATGCTGCTGCTCCAGCAGGCCACACCTACAGGAGCTGATGCCACCACAGAGTCGTAGAAGGTCTTCAGGAGTGGCCCTGTCACTCCAAAAGACCTGAGTCTCCTCAGGAGGTAGAGCCGACTCTGGCTCTTCCTGTACAGTGCGTCTGTGTTATGAGTCCAGTCCAGTTTGTGGTTCAGATGAACACCCAGGTACTTGTATGAGTCACTCTCTCAATGTCCCGTCCCTGGATGTTCACTGGTGAGGGGGCAGTGGGGTGGCGTCTGCGGAAATCCACCACCATCTCCTTGGTCTTCCCCGCGTTGATGAGGAGGTGGTTCCGCTGACACCAGTCCACAAAGTCCTGCTCCAGTCCTCATGGCAGAGTGGTCAGAGAACTTCTGCAGGACACAGCTGTCCGTGTCATGTCTGAAGTCTGCAGTGTAGAAGGTGAAGAGAAAGGGCGCGAGGACGGTGCCCTGGGGCGCCCCCACACTGCAGGTCCCCCACACTGCAGGGCCCCCACACTGCAGGTCCGAGTGTCAGACACACAGTTCCGGGCTCTCACAAACTGGGGTCGGTCTGTGAGGTAGTCCAGGATCCACTCTGCCAGGTCATACTCCACACCAGTCGTCTCCAGTTTGTCCCTCAGGAGCTGATGGTGTTGAAGGCGCTGGAGAGATTGAAGTATCTGGCCTCGTACATTTTGTTCTTTGTTTCCCCCTCGGTTTGTTTAACTTTTTTTTCAAACCGTTTGTTTAACTTTTCGTCTGTAAAGATGACAGTGGCGCCTGTTTGATTTACAATAACGGCAGAAAGCAGGCAAGCGAGGAGCCGAGGAAGGACATATAGGGCTTGTGCATCTGTGTTAACGTATGAGCTCACTTCTGTAGCTTCTTGCCTCCCATAGGTTAAAATGTTTCCATGTATGAAATCATGGCTGTCAAAGGTATGATCTAGAGGTCTTTGTGTGAGGATGGTATAAATATGCTGTGGGAATCAGAAACAGGGTCTTCTCACGATCCCGGAGAAGCACCCAGGCTATTCTGATGTCCTGTAATTTGACACGGCGATTCCTGTAATAAACAAACTTTGATGGTACAGAGCTGTCTCAGCGTGTATCTTTTGTTTACACGCGTCGCCTCACGGGAACGTCACTCAAGTCACCACAAGATGAAAGAACAGGATCCTCACAGAGCTGCCAGGCTTTTCCAGGTGAGAGAGAGAGCGGTGCAGCAGGGAGATGACGGCGTCCTCCACTCCGATGCCAGAACGATATGCAAACTTCAGCGGGTCCATGGCTGAGCTCACGGTGGAGCGGAGGTGGTCCAGGACCAGCTCCAGTGTCTTCATCAGGTGGGACGTGAGAGCCACTGGCCTGAAGCTGTTGAGGTCTTTGGGGCGCGGTGTCTTAGGCACAGGTACCAGACAGGAGGTCTTTAGACCTGTGGTACCACCGTCAGCTTCAGGCTCATGTTGAAGACATGCTCCATAACTCCACACAGTTCATCTGCGCAGGACTTAAGGAGCCTGGGGCTGATGCCATCAGGTCCTGCTGCCTTCCTCACTTTAATCCTCTTCAGCTCACTCCTCACCTGTGCTGCTGGGACAGTCAGTGGAGATATATATATATATATATATATATATGTATATATATATATATATATATATATATATGTATATTAAAAAACATATCTTCTTTTTCTAACTCATGGAATCAAGTCTGCCCATCAGTAACGACCCTACGTGCCTCACATTCAGCTGGTCCTGGGACACTCCCATGTGGCATTGTTGCCTTTTATAGACATTGGATGGTTTAGTCAGCCATTATGGACAAGAAGCTAAACGACCCTCGGGTATATATACATATATATATATATATATATATATATTTGTATATTTTTCTATCTTATTTTTATGTTTATTCTCTCCTTGAACCGACACCTTAACATGGTGGAGGGGTTTGAGCGCCCAAATGATCCCAGGAGCTATGTTGTCGGGGGCTTCAAGCCCCTGGTAGGGTCCCCCAAGGCAAACAGGTCCTAGGTGACAAAGATCGGTTCAGAAGCCTCTTATGATGAGTAAAAGAACTAGGCCGTTTACGTCGCCCGGATCGGCATCACCGGGGCCCCATCCTGGAGCCAGGCGGGTGGGTGCTCGATGGCGAGCGCCTGGTGGCCGGGTCTTACCCCACGGGGCCCGGCCGGGCACAGCCCGAAGGAGCGACGTGGGGCCGCCCTCCCGTGGGCCCACCACCCGCAGGAGGATCCATAAGGGGCCGGTGCAGAGAGATCTGGGCGGCAGTCGACGGCAGGGGCCTCGGCGACCAGATCTCCAGACACAGAGACTAACTCTGGGGTTCAGTTATTGGACTTCTGTGCCACGGATTGTCCATAACGAACACCATGTTCAAGCACAAGGGTGTCCATCAGTGCACGTGGCACCAGGACACAGGCTGGAGGTCAATGATCGACTTTGTTGTCGTGTCATCTGTCCTCCGGCCGCGTGTCTTGCACACTCGGGTGAAGAGAGGGGCGGAGCTGTTAACCGATCACCACCTGGTGGTGAGTTGGATCCGCTGGCGGAGGAGGAAGCCGGACAGACTTGGCAGACCCAAGCGCATTGTGAGGGTCTGTTGGGAACGTCTAGTGGAGCCCTCTGTCAGTAGGGTATTCAACTCGCACCTCCGGGAGAGCTTCTCCCATGTCCCGGGGGAGGTTGGGGACATTGAGTCAGAGTGGACCAGGTTCTCCGCCTCCATTGTTGATGCGGCTGCTCGGAGCTGTGGTCGCAAGGTCTCCGGTGCCTGTCGTGGCTGCAACCCCCGAAACCGGTGGTGGACACTAGAAGTAGGGGATGTTGTCAGGCTGAAGAAGGAGGCCTATCAGGCGGCCACTCTGGCTTGTAGGTCTCCTGAGGTCATTGACAGGTATCGGCAGGCCAAGCGAGCCGCGGCTCGTGCTGTTGCAGGGGCGGCACCAAAGAAATTCTGGCAAACCGTCCGGCGCCTCAGGAGGGGGAAGCAGTGCTGACCTTGACTGGGGATGTCGTCGGACTGTGGAAGGAATACTTTGAGGATCTCCTTAATCCCACTGTCACGTCTTCCGAAGAGGAAGTAGAGACCGGGGACTCAGAGGCTGGCTCATCCATCACCCAAGCTGAAGTCACTGAGGTTGTTTGCAAACTCCTCAGTGGCTCCTCAGTGGCTCCGGGGGTGGATGAGATCCGCCCTGAGTACCTAAAGTCTCTGGATGTTGTAGGACTGTCTTGGCTGACACGTCTCTGCAACATCGCGTGGCGGTCGGGGACAGTGCCTCTGGACTGGCAGACCGGGGTGGTGGTCCCTCTGTTCAAGAAGGGGGACCGGAGGGTGTGTTCCCACTACAGAGGGATCGCACTCCTCAGCCTCCCGGGTAAGGTCTATTCCAAGGTACCTGAGAGGAGAATCCGACCGATAGTCGAACCTCGGATTCAGGAGGAGCAGAGCGGTTTTCGTCCTGGTCGTGGAACACTGGACCAGCTCTATACCCTCCATCGGGTGCTCGAGGGTTTATGGGAGTTTGTCCAACCAGTCCACATGTGCTTTGTGGATCTGGAGAAGGCTTTCGACCGTGTCCCTCGGGGTGTCCTTTGGGGGGTGCTCCGGGTGTACGGGGTCCGGGGCCCTTTGCTCAGGGCTGTCCGGTCCCTGTATGACCGGAGCAGGAGCTGTGGTCACTGCAGTAAGTCAGACCTGTTCCCAGTGCATGTGGGACTCCTCAGGGCTGCGCTTTGTCACCGGTTCTGTTCATAATTTTTATGGACAGAATTTCTAGGCGCAGTCAGGGGTCGGAGGGTGTGGTCAGGGGTCGGAGGGTGTGGTCAGGGGTCGGAGGGTGTCCGGTTTGGGGACCACAGGATTCCATCTCTGCTGTTTGCAGACGATGTTGTCCTGATGGCTCCATCAAACCCGGACATGCAACATGCACTGGGACGGTTTGCAGCCGAGTGTGAAGCGGCTGGGATGAGAATCAGCACCTCCAAATCCGAGGCCATGGTTCTCGACCGGAAAAAAGGTGTCTTGCCCTCTCCAGGTGGGTGGGGAGTCCTTGCCCTCTCCAGGTGGGTGGGGAGTCCTTGCCCTCTCCAGGTGGGTGGGGAGTCCTTGCCCCAAGTGGAGGAGTTCAAGTATCTCGGGGTCTTGTTCACGAGTGAGGGAAGGATGGAGCGTGAGATCGACAGGCGGATCGGTGCAGCGGCTGCAGTGATGCAGTCGCTGCATCACTGCAGCGACTGTTGTGGTGAAGAAGGAGCTGAGTTGAAAGGCAAAGCTCTCGATTTACCGGTCACTCTACGTTCTGACCTCACCTATGGTCATGAGCTTTGGGTAATGACCGAAAGAACAAGATCGCGGATACAAGCGGTCGAAATGAGTTTCCTCCTCAGGGTGGCTGGGCGCTCCCTTAGAGATAAGGTGAGGAGCTTGGCCACACGGGGGGAGCTCGGAGTAGAGCCGCTGCTCCTCCAGCTGAGGTGACTCGGGCATCTGTTCCGGAGCCTCCTGGGCGCCTCCCTCGGGAGGTGTTTCAGGCATGTCCCACCGGGACGCTGGCGAGACTATGTCTCTCGGCTGGCCTGGGAACGCCTCGGGATCCCCCCGGAGGAGTTAGAAGAAGTGTCTGGGGAGGAGGAAGTCTGGGAGTCCCTGCTCAGTTTGCTGCCCCCGCGACCCGGCTCCGGATAAAGCGGCAGAAGATGGATGGATACATATTTATATATAAATATACATATAAAATATATATATATATATATATATAAATATATATAATTTTATACATATATATATATATATAAATATAGATTAATATATATTTTAATATATATATATATATTTAAAAAAATACATATTTATATATATATATATATATATATATATATATATAAATGTATTTGTTTATATATTAAGTATAATATATGGAGTTTAAATAAGAAGCTTTATGAGGGTGATCTGAGCTCAGTTTGAAACGATGTGATGAAACAAGCAGGTTTCCTGCAGTGACATCACAATGGGGGACAGAACTTGTGATGTCACATGAGCATTTTTAGAAACATGAACTTACAAAATTATGATACATTATATTTTATTACAACACAAAAATCAACCTTTAAAGTACAAACCTGAATATGTACAGTAGATTCCATAACATACATTCAAAATAAGTTACTGTTCCTCTCTCCGTAAGCAAAGAACCTGGAGTGCAAATCTTTAGTAACGCACCACATTTATTTGAATCACTCACATTCACAGCTAAAAGCAACAACTGACCAATGACCCAAGGACTCCTCCTCCCATATGTCCTCCTCCTCCCATATGTCCTCCTCCTCCCATATGTCCTCCTCCTCCCATATGTCCTCCTCCTCCCATATGTCCTCCTCCTCCCATATGTCCTCCTCCCATATGTCCCCCTCCTTCTATATGTCCTCCTCCTTCTATATGTCCTCCTCCTCCCATATGTCCTCCTCCTTCTATATGTCCTCCTCCTTCTATATGTCCTCCTCCTCCCATATGTCCTCCTCCTTCTATATGTCCTCCTCCTCCCATATGTCCCCCTCCTTCTATATGTCCTCCTCCTCCCATATGTCCTCCTCCTCCCATATGTCCTCCTCCTTCTATATGTCCTCCTCCTCCCATATGTCCTCCTCCTCCCATATGTCCTCCTCCTCCCATATGTCCTCCTCCTCCCATATGTCCTCCTCCTCCCATATGTCCTCCTCCCATATGTCCTCCTCCTTCTATATGTCCTCCTCCTCCCATATGTCCTCCTCCCATATGTCCTCCTCCTTCTATATGTCCTCCTCCTCCCATATGTCCTCCTCCTCCCATATGTCCTCCTCCCATATGTCCTCCTCCCATATGTCCCCCTCCTTCTATATGTCCTCCTCCTTCTATATGTCCTCCTCCTCCCATATGTCCTCCTCCTCCCATATGTCCTCCTCCTCCCATATGTCCTCCTCCTCCCATATGTCCTCCTCCTCCCATATGTCCTCCTCCTCCCATATGTCCTCCTCCTCCCATATGTCCTCCTCCCATATGTCCTCCTCCTCCCATATGTCCTCCTCCCATATGTCCTCCTCCTCCCATATGTCCTCCTCCTCCCATATGTCCTCCTCCTCCCATATGTCCTCCTCCCATATGTCCTCCTCCTTCTATATGTCCTCCTCCTCCCATATGTCCTCCTCCTCCTATATGTCCTCCTCCTCCCATATGTCCTCCTCCTTCCATATGTCCTCCTCCTCCCATATGTCCTCCTCCTCCCATATGTCCTCCTCCTCCCATATGTCCTCCTCCTCCCATATGTCCCCCTCCTTCTATATGTCCTCCTCCTTCTATATGTCCTCCTCCTCCCATATGTCCTCCTCCTTCTATATGTCCTCCTCCTCCCATATGTCCTCCTCCTCCCATATGTCCTCCTCCTCCCATATGTCCTCCTCCTCCCATATGTCCTCCTCCTTCTATATGTCCTCCTTCTCCCATATGTCCTCCTCCTCCCATATGTCCTCCTCCCATATGTCCTCCTCCTTCTATATGTCCTCCTCCCATATGTCCTCCTCCTCCCATATGTCCTCCTCCTTCTATATGTCCTCCTCCTCCCATATGTCCTCCTCCCATATGTCCTCCTCCCATATGTCCCCCTCCTTCTATATGTCCTCCTCCTTCTATATGTCCTCCTCCTCCCATATGTCCTCCTCCTCCCATATGTCCTCCTCCTTCTATATGTCCTCCTCCTCCCATATGTCCTCCTCCTTCTATATGTCCTCCTCCTCCCATATGTCCTCCTCCTCCCATATGTCCTCCTCCCATATGTCCTCCTCCTCCCATATGTCCTCCTCCTCCCATATGTCCTCCTCCCATATGTCCTCCTCCTCCCATATGTCCTCCTCCTCCCATATGTCCTCCCATATGTCCTCCTCCTTCTATATGTCCTCCTCCTCCCATATGTCCTCCTCCTCCCATATGTCCTCCTCCTGATGCCAATATTTATATACACTTTTAACAATATAATTCCGGTACATTTTGCAAAAACATTTTACACGATTTATGTATTTGTGGTTCTCGGTTTCCAAATAAACCATATTGTAACCAAGGAAACGCGTGAGCGCCGAGGTCAGCGCCATGTCTTTATCAAGGCTGATGCTCACAATGTGATGGAGCGGCAGATCGTCATGACAACAGATCGTCATGACAGCAGCAGATCGTCATGACAACAGATCGTCATGACAGCGGCAGATCGTCATGACAGCAGCAGATCGTCATGACAGCAGCAGATCGTCATGACAGCGGCAGATCGTCATGACAGCGGCAGATCGTCATGACAGCGGCTCAACACAAGAGGCTGTTTTCTGGAACAATCAATAACCAGATACAAATAAACACTAAAGTATATTTCAGAATATAGATCTTGGGTCGGCCTCATCCTAATATTTAAGTAGTAGTAGTATTTTGTGTTGAAAAGGGAACGTGGCTCATCACTGGTATTTGGCCTTTTCCTTGGTATAAAACAGAGGTAGAAGTTTTAGTTTTGTGACAAACTGTATTGACCTTTGGACGATCTTTTAGACACATTGAGTTCAGTCTCTGTCATATTTGTATCATTGTAATATTTGTACAAATACACACGGCGATCTTACGAGTACATAAATATTTTCTTTGCAACAATGAGCCCCACACTGCACTATGGCCTTCTGGGACGTCAGAGCAGCCCAGAGTCTTTGGCCATGTTGTAGAAGAGTCCTCTCTGACCAATCAGGCTGTGTGGACTGTCAAACTCCACCACTTCACCTTTGTCCAGAACCAGGACCCTGCAGGACAAGAGGACAGAGTTATGACCTTTGTCCAGAACCAGGACCCTGCAGGACAAGAGGACAGAGTTATGACCTTTGTCCAGAACCAGGACCCTGCAGGACAAGAGGACAGAGTTATGACCTTTGTCCAGAACCAGGACCCTGCAGGACAAGAGGACAGAGTTATGACCTTTGTCCAGAACCAGGACCCTGCAGGACAAGAGGACAGAGTTATGACCTTTGTCCAGAACCAGGACCCTGCAGGACAAGAGGACAGAGTTATGACCTTTGTCCAGAACCAGGACCCTGCAGGACAAGAGGACAGAGTTATGACCTTTGTCCAGAACCAGGACCCTGCAGGACAAGAGGACAGAGTTATGACCTTTGTCCAGAACCAGGACCCTGCAGGACAAGAGGACAGAGTTATGACCTTTGTCCAGAACCAGGACCCTGCAGGACAAGAGGACAGAGTTATGACCTTTGTCCAGAACCAGGACCCTGCAGGACAAGAGGACAGAGTTATGACCTTTGTCCAGAACCAGGACCCTGCAGGACAAGAGGACAGAGTTAAAACCTTTGTCCAGAACCAGGACCCTGCAGGACAAGAGGACAGAGTTATGACCTTTGTCCAGAACCAGGACCCTGCAGGACAAGAGGACAGAGTTAAGACCTTTGTCCAGAACAAAGACCCTGCAGGACAAGAGGACAGAGTTATGACCTTTGTCCAGAACCAGGACCCTGCAGGACAAGAGGACAGAGTTATGACCTTTGTCCAGAACCAGGACCCTGCAGGACAAGAGGACAGAGTTATGACCTTTGTCCAGAACCAGGACCCCACAGGATAAGAGGACAGAGTTATGACCTTTGTCCAGAACCAGGACCCCGCAGGACAAGAGGACAGAGTTATGACCTTTGTCCAGAACCAGGACCCCACAGGATAAGAGGACAGAGTTATGACCATGTCCAGAACCAGGACCCTGCAGGACAAGAGGACAGAGTTATGACCTTTGTCCAGAACCAGGACCCAGCAGGACAAGAGGACAGAGTTAAGACCCTTGTCCAGAACCAGGACCCCACAGGATAAGAGGACAGAGTTATGACCATGTCCAGAACCAGGACCCTGCAGGACAAGAGGACAGAGTTATGACCTTTGTCCAGAACCAGGACCCTGCAGGACAAGGACAGAGTTATGACCATGTCCAGAACCAGGACCCAGCAGGACAAGAGGACAGAGTTAAGACCCTTGTCCAGAACCAGGACCCTGCAGGACAAGAGGACAGAGTTATGACCTTTGTACAGAACCAGGACCCTGCAGGACAAGAGGACAGAGTTATGACCTTTGTCCAGAACCAGGACCCTGCAGGACAAGAGGACAGAGTTATGACCTTTGTCCAGAACCAGGACCCTGCAGGATAAGAGGACAGAGTTAAGACCTTTGTCCAGAACCAGGACCCTGCAGGACAAGAGGACAGAGTTATGACCTTTGTCCAGAACCAGGACCCTGCAGGACAAGAGGACAGAGTTATGACCTTTGTCCAGAACCAGGACCCTGCAGGACAAGAGGACAGAGTTATGACCTTTGTCCAGAACCAGGACCCTGCAGGACAAGAGGACAGAGTTATGACCTTTGTACAGAACCAGGACCCTGCAGGACAAGAGGACAGAGTTATGACCTTTGTCCAGAACCAGGACCCTGCAGGACAAGAGGACAGAGTTATGACCTTTGTCCAGAACCAGGACCCTGCAGGATAAGAGGACAGAGTTAAGACCTTTGTCCAGAACCAGGACCCTGCAGGACAAGAGGACAGAGTTATGACCTTTGTCCAGAACCAGGACCCTGCAGGACAAGAGGACAGAGTTATGACCTTTGTCCAGAACCAGGACCCTGCAGGACAAGAGGACAGAGTTATGACCTTTGTCCAGAACCAGGACCCTGCAGGACAAGAGGACAGAGTTATGACCTTTGTCCAGAACCAGGACCCTGCAGGACAAGGACAGAGTTATGACCATGTCCAGAACCAGGACCCAGCAGGACAAGAGGACAGAGTTAAGACCCTTGTCCAGAACCAGGACCCTGCAGGACAAGAGGACAGAATTATGACCTTTGTCCAGAACCAGGACCCTGCAGGACAAGAGGACAGAGTTATGACCTTTGTCCAGAACCAGGACCCTGCAGGACAAGAGGACAGAGTTATGACCTTTGTCCAGAACCAGGACCCTGCAGGATAAGAGGACAGAGTTAAGACCTTTGTCCAGAACCAGGACCCTGCAGGACAAGAGGACAGAGTTATGACCTTTGTCCAGAACCAGGACCCTGCAGGACAAGAGGACAGAGTTATGACCTTTGTCCAGAACCAGGACCCTGCAGGACAAGAGGACAGAGTTAAAACCTTTGTCCAGAACCAGGACCCTGCAGGACAAGAGGACAGAGTTATGACCTTTGTCCAGAACCAGGACCCTGCAGGACAAGAGGACAGAGTTAAGACCTTTGTCCAGAACAAAGACCCTGCAGGACAAGAGGACAGAGTTATGACCTTTGTCCAGAACCAGGACCCTGCAGGACAAGAGGACAGAGTTAGGACCTTTGTCCAGAACCAGGACCCTGCAGGACAAGAGGACAGAGTTATGACCTTTGTCCAGAACCAGGACCCTGCAGGACAAGAGGACAGAGTTAAAACCTTTGTCCAGAACCAGGACCCTGCAGGACAAGAGGACAGAGTTAAGACCCTTGTCCAGAACCAGGACCCTGCAGGACAAGAGGACAAAGTTAAGACCTTTGTCCAGAACCAGGACCCTGCAGGACAAGAGGACAGAGTTAAGACCCTTGTCCAGAACCAGGACCCCACAGGACAAGAGGACAGAGTTATGACCTTTGTCCAGAACCAGGACCCTGCAGGACAAGAGGACAGAGTTAAGACCCTTGTCCAGAACCAGGACCCTGCAGGACAAGAGGACAGAGTTATGACCTTTGTCCAGAACCAGGACCCTGCAGGACAAGAGGACAGAGTAATGACTTTTGTCTAGAACCAGGACCCTGCAGGACAAGAGGACAGAGTTAAGACCCTTGTCCAGAACCAGGACCCTGCAGGACAAGAGGACAGAGTTATGACCTTTGTCCAGAACCAGGACCTTGCAGGACA
Organism: Eucyclogobius newberryi; assembly: GCF_026437365.1. Lineage (NCBI taxonomy): Eukaryota > Metazoa > Chordata > Actinopteri > Gobiiformes > Gobiidae > Eucyclogobius > Eucyclogobius newberryi. The sequence goes on from NW_027315757.1 coordinate 2,265,652, forward strand.
AGAGGACAGAGTTATGACCTTTGTCCAGAACCAGGACCCTGCAGGACAAGAGGACAGAGTTAAGACCTTTGTCCAGAACCAGGACCCTGCAGGACAAGAGGACAGAGTTATGACCTTTGTACAGAACCAGGACCCTGCAGGACAAGAGGACAGAGTTATGACCTTTGTCCAGAACCAGGACCCTGCAGGACAAGAGGACAGAGTTATGACCCTTGTCCAGAACCAGGACCCTGCACGACAAGAGGACAGAGTTAAGACCCTTGTCCAGAACCAGGACCCTGCAGGACAAGAGGACAGAGTTAAGACCTTTGTCCAGAACCAGAACCCTGCAGGACAAGAGGACAGAGTTATGACCTTTGTCCAGAACCAGGACCCTGCAGGACAAGGACAGAGTTATGACCATGTCCAGAACCAGGACCCAGCAGGACAAGAGGACAGAGTTAAGACCCTTGTCCAGAACCAGGACCCTGCAGGACAAGAGGACAGAGTTATGACCTTTGTACAGAACCAGGACCCTGCAGGACAAGAGGACAGAGTTATGACCTTTGTCCAGAACCAGGACCCTGCAGGACAAGAGGACAGAGTTATGACCTTTGTCCAGAACCAGGACCCTGCAGGATAAGAGGACAGAGTTAAGACCTTTGTCCAGAACCAGGACCCTGCAGGACAAGAGGACAGAGTTATGACCTTTGTCCAGAACCAGGACCCTGCAGGACAAGAGGACAGAGTTATGACCTTTGTCCAGAACCAGGACCCTGCAGGACAAGAGGACAGAGTTATGACCTTTGTCCAGAACCAGGACCCTGCAGGACAAGAGGACAGAGTTATGACCTTTGTACAGAACCAGGACCCTGCAGGACAAGAGGACAGAGTTATGACCTTTGTCCAGAACCAGGACCCTGCAGGACAAGAGGACAGAGTTATGACCTTTGTCCAGAACCAGGACCCTGCAGGATAAGAGGACAGAGTTAAGACCTTTGTCCAGAACCAGGACCCTGCAGGACAAGAGGACAGAGTTATGACCTTTGTCCAGAACCAGGACCCTGCAGGACAAGAGGACAGAGTTATGACCTTTGTCCAGAACCAGGACCCTGCAGGACAAGAGGACAGAGTTATGACCTTTGTCCAGAACCAGGACCCTGCAGGACAAGAGGACAGAGTTATGACCTTTGTCCAGAACCAGGACCCTGCAGGACAAGGACAGAGTTATGACCATGTCCAGAACCAGGACCCAGCAGGACAAGAGGACAGAGTTAAGACCCTTGTCCAGAACCAGGACCCTGCAGGACAAGAGGACAGAATTATGACCTTTGTCCAGAACCAGGACCCTGCAGGACAAGAGGACAGAGTTATGACCTTTGTCCAGAACCAGGACCCTGCAGGACAAGAGGACAGAGTTATGACCTTTGTCCAGAACCAGGACCCTGCAGGATAAGAGGACAGAGTTAAGACCTTTGTCCAGAACCAGGACCCTGCAGGACAAGAGGACAGAGTTATGACCTTTGTCCAGAACCAGGACCCTGCAGGACAAGAGGACAGAGTTATGACCTTTGTCCAGAACCAGGACCCTGCAGGACAAGAGGACAGAGTTAAAACCTTTGTCCAGAACCAGGACCCTGCAGGACAAGAGGACAGAGTTATGACCTTTGTCCAGAACCAGGACCCTGCAGGACAAGAGGACAGAGTTAAGACCTTTGTCCAGAACAAAGACCCTGCAGGACAAGAGGACAGAGTTATGACCTTTGTCCAGAACCAGGACCCTGCAGGACAAGAGGACAGAGTTAGGACCTTTGTCCAGAACCAGGACCCTGCAGGACAAGAGGACAGAGTTATGACCTTTGTCCAGAACCAGGACCCTGCAGGACAAGAGGACAGAGTTAAAACCTTTGTCCAGAACCAGGACCCTGCAGGACAAGAGGACAGAGTTAAGACCCTTGTCCAGAACCAGGACCCTGCAGGACAAGAGGACAAAGTTAAGACCTTTGTCCAGAACCAGGACCCTGCAGGACAAGAGGACAGAGTTAAGACCCTTGTCCAGAACCAGGACCCCACAGGACAAGAGGACAGAGTTATGACCTTTGTCCAGAACCAGGACCCTGCAGGACAAGAGGACAGAGTTAAGACCCTTGTCCAGAACCAGGACCCTGCAGGACAAGAGGACAGAGTTATGACCTTTGTCCAGAACCAGGACCCTGCAGGACAAGAGGACAGAGTAATGACTTTTGTCTAGAACCAGGACCCTGCAGGACAAGAGGACAGAGTTAAGACCCTTGTCCAGAACCAGGACCCTGCAGGACAAGAGGACAGAGTTATGACCTTTGTCCAGAACCAGGACCTTGCAGGACAAGAGGACAGAGTTATGACCTTTGTCCAGAACCAGGACCCTGCAGGACAAGAGGACAGAGTTAAGACCTTTGTCCAGAACCAGGACCCTGCAGGACAAGAGGACAGAGTTATGACCTTTGTACAGAACCAGGACCCTGCAGGACAAGAGGACAGAGTTATGACCTTTGTCCAGAACCAGGACCCTGCAGGACAAGAGGACAGAGTTATGACCCTTGTCCAGAACCAGGACCCTGCACGACAAGAGGACAGAGTTAAGACCCTTGTCCAGAACCAGGACCCTGCAGGACAAGAGGACAGAGTTAAGACCTTTGTCCAGAACCAGAACCCTGCAGGACAAGAGGACAGAGTTATGACCTTTGTCCAGAACCAGGACCCTGCAGGACAAGAGGACAGAGTTATGACCTTTGTCCAGAACCAGGACCCTGCAGGACAAGAGGACAGAGTTATGACCTTTGTCCAGAACCAGGACCCTGCAGGACAAGGACAGAGTTATGACCATGTCCAGAACCAGGACCCTGCAGGACAAGAGGACAGAGTTATGACCTTTGTCCAGAACCAGGACCTTGCAGGACAAGAGGACAGAGTTATGACCTTTGTCCAGAACCAGGACCTTGCAGGACAAGAGGACAGAGTTATGACCTTTGTCCAGAACCAGGACCCTGCAGGACAAGAGGACAGAGTTAAACGTGTTGTGTGTTTACAGCGTGTGCGTTGCCTGTTCCTAGAGATCTGAAACTTTACACAGTTGTTGTCAACAAGATAAACATCATGTACAGTGAACAGCATATGCACACAATGAAGTATGTCCTGCTCAGGACCATTACAAATTGACAATATTCAGGCGAGACAAAAAAAAAGGATGTATTTTGTATATTTGGGCTTCTGTAGTTTAAGTTCTGAAGCCCTGACAGTGTGACACCTGCACATCTGCAGAAACTAGAACGCCTAAGCTTTCCCATGATGCATCACACTCACATGTGCAACGTAACATCCTCTTTTAATAAGCAATGCCATTTGGGTCTGACCAGTGTGCACAGGTCTGACCAGTGTGCACTGGTCTGACCAGAGTGCACAGGTCTGACCAGTGTGCACAGGTCTGACCAGAGTGCACAGGTCTGACCAGAGTGCACAGGTCTGACCAGTGTGCACAGGTCTGACCAGAGTGCACAGATCTGACCAGTGTGCACAGGTCTGACCAGTGTGCACAGGTCTGACCAGTGTGCACAGGTCTGACCAGTGTGCACAGGTCTGACCAGTGTGCACAGGTCTGACCAGTGTGCACAGGTCTGACCAGAGTGCATAGGGGGAAATCGTTGAATTAGTTAAGGAGTTGTGTGTTTTTTTTTTTTCAAACTATTGTGCGTGTGTCATGTTTCACATTAACGGGTCTTTTTAATTTAGTGGGGATATTTTTGAATGATGTGTGTTTTCAGATGCAGGATTTCGACTGTGGTGTGTGTTACAGCCCCACCTGCTGTAGTCCATGATGGTGTTGAGGCGGTGTGCAATGGTCAGCACGGTGCACTCTTCAAACTGGGAGCGGATGGTGGACTGGATCAGGTTGTCCGTCTCCATGTCCACAGCCGCCGTGGCCTCGTCCAGGACCAGGATCTTGGTCTTTCTTAGAAGAGCCCGAGCCAGACACAGGAGCTGCCGCTGCCCCACGCTGGACACACACAGTACTGCACTTAGACTAGACACTGAGCAGTATGTGTGCACAGTACTGCATACTCACAGGTCACAGTATGGAGTACTATGACCTGTGAGTATGGAGTACTGTGCCTGTGAGTATGGAGTACTGTGCACAGTACTCCATACTCACAGTGCACAGTACTCCATACTCACAGTGCACAGTACTCCATACTCACAGTACTCCATACACACAGTGCACAGTACTCCATACTCAGTGCACAGTACTCCATACTCACAGTACTCCATACACACAGTGCACAGTACTCCATACTCACAGTGCTGCATACACACAGTGCACAGTCCTCCATACTCAGTGCACAGTCCTCCATACTCACAGTGCACAGTACTCCATACTCACAGTGCACAGTACTCCATACTCACAGTGCACAGTACTCCATACTCACAGGTCACAGTACTCCATACTCACAGGTCACAGTACTCCATACTCACAGGTCACAGTACTCCATACTCACAGTGCACAGTACTCCATACTCACAGGTCACAGTACTCCATACTCACAGGTCACAGTACTCCATACTCACAGGTCACAGTACTCCATACTCACAGGTCACAGTACTCCATACTCACAGGTCACAGTACTCCATACTCAAAGGTCACAGCACTCCATACTCACAGGTCACAGTACTCCATACTCACAGTGCACAGTACTCCATACTCACAGGTCACAGTACTCCATACTCACAGGTCACAGTACTCCATACTCACAGGTCACAGTACTCCATACTCACAGTGCACAGTACTCCATACTCACAGGTCACAGTACTCCATACTCACAGTGCACAGTACTCCATACTCACAGGTCACAGTACTCCATACTCACAGGTCACAGTACTCCATACTCACAGTGCACAGTACTCCATACTCACAGGTCACAGTACTCCATACTCACAGGTCACAGTACTCCATACTCACAGGTCACAGTACTCCATACTCACAGTGCACAGTACTCCATACTCACAGGTCACAGTACTCCATACTCACAGGTCACAGTACTCCATACTCACAGTGCACAGTACTCCATACTCACAGGTCACAGTACTCCATACTCACAGTGCACAGTACTCCATACTCACAGTGCATAGTACTCCATACTCACAGTGCACAGTACTCCATACTCACAGTGCACAGTACTCCATACTCACAGGTCACAGTACTCCATACTCACAGGTCACAGTACTCCATACTCAGTGCACAGTACTCTATACACACAGTGCACAGTACTCCATACTCAGTGCACAGTACTCCATACTCACAGTAATCCATATTCACAGTACTCCATACTCGCAGTACTCCATACTCACAGGTCACAGTACTCCATACTCAGTGCACAGTACTCTATACACACAGTGCACAGTACTCCATACTCAGTGCACAGTACTCCATACTCACAGTACTCCATACTCACAGTACTCCATACTCACAGTGCACAGTACTCCACACTCACAGTGCACAGTACTCCATACTCACAGTACTCACAGTCCTCCATACTCACAGTACTCCATACACACAGTGCACAGTACTCCATACTCACAGTGCACAGTACTCCATACTCACAGTGCACAGTACTCCATACTCACAGTAATCCATCTTCACAGTACTCCATACTCACAGTGCACAGTACTCCATACTCACAGTAATCCATCTTCACAGTACTCCATACTCACAGTGCACAGTACTCCATACTCACAGTAATCCATCTTCACAGTACTCCATACTCACAGTGCACAGTACTCCATACTCAGTAATCCATCTTCACAGTACTCCATACTCACAGTGCACAGTACTCCATACTCACAGTAATCCATCTTCACAGTACTCCATACTCACAGTGCACAGTACTCCATACTCACAGTAATCCATCTTCACAGTACTCCATACTCACAGTGCACAGTACTCCATACTCACAGTAATCCATCTTCACAGTACTCCATACTCACAGTGCACAGTACTCCATACACGTACATCATTCCACTCAAGTTCTATTCTGAAGTAACTCATTACGTTTACTTGCACCGAGAACTCAATACGCAATAATGTCATATTCATGTGCATATAACTGCTGTCAATTAGTGTTTACTTTACCACTAGTATTATTATTTCATCTTATGTCATTTTATCTTTCATTTTTTTTCTCTCTATTCCTTATTAAGAATATTAGCGGTTCTGTCCATAGGAGTTTTGTTTATAAGAGTTTTTTCTATTAAGAGTGTTTTTTTAAACTTCCTATAAGTTATCTGTTCTTTTCTTCTGTATCTACTTCAGTTGAAACACTGAAATGTCCACATTGGGTGGACAAATAAAGGCTTATCTTATGTGCTAAACAACCAAACTCCATTTGTCTTTGCGGCAAAACCTAGCAGAGCACTCTTGTCCCAGTCCACAGCAGCTCCAGAGATGGGACTGGAGGCTGAGAGACGTTCAGGGACGTTCAGGGACGTTCAGGGACGTTCACTGAAGCGAATGTCTTTCCACCCTCGCTCGCACCTGATCAGTTCTTTGAGCTCCTGCAGACAGGGACAAACGTCAGAAAGGTTTTGGCGCAAAGACGAATTTGCTTGTTTAGCAAACTTTCCAAACGCAGTAACTGACCTACAAGTACAAGTACAAGTACGCAAGGCTAGGCATGTTTATTTGTAGAGCACAGTTCGTACACAAGGTTTAAGGACAGTAAAAAAATGCATTAAAATCAATAATGAGCTAAAGACATGAAAGAGAAGAGTGCAAATAATATCCTTTCAGTCACATGCAAAACTGAAAAAGTCCTGACTCTGGGCACCAGCAGGAGGCCGGTCCATGTTTAGTCCTGACTCTGGCACCAGCAGGAGGCCGCTCTATGTTTAGTCCTGACTCTGACACCAGCAGGAGGCCGCTCCATGTTTAGTCCTGACTCTGGCACCAGCAGGAGGCCGGTCCATGTTTAGTCCTGACTCTGGCACCACCAGGAGGCCGGTCCATGTTTAGTCCTGACTCTGGCACCAGCAGGAGGCCGGTCCATGTTTAGTCCTGACTCTGGCACCAGCAGGAGGCCGGTCCATGTTTAGTCCTGACTCTGGCACCAGCAGGAGGCCGGTCCATGTTTAGTCCTGACTCTGGCACCAGCAGGAGGCCGGTCCATGTTTAGTCCTGACTCTGGCACCAGCAGGAGGCCGGGCCATGTTTAGTCCTGACTCTGGCACCAGCAGGAGGCCGCTCCATGTTTAGTCCTGACTCTGGCACCAGCAGGAGGCCGGGCCATGTTTAGTCCTGACTCTGGCACCAGCAGGAGGCTGGTCCATGTTTAGACCTGACTCTGGCACCAGCAGGAGGCCCCTCCATGTTTAGTCCTGACTCTGGCACCAGCAGGAGGCCGGTCCATGTTTAGTCCTGACTCTGGCACCAGCAGGAAGACGCTCCATGTTTAGTCCTGACTCTGGCACCAGCAGGAGGCCGCTCCATGTTTAGTCCTGACTCTGGCACCAGCAGGAGGCCGGTCCTTGTTTAGTCCTGACTCTGGCACCAGCAGGAGGCTGGTCCATGTTTAGACCTGACCCTGGCACCAGCAGGAGGCCGCTCCATGTTTAGTCCTGACTCTGGCACCAGCAGGAGGCCGGTCCATGTTTAGTCCTGACTCTGGCACCAGCAGGAAGCCGCTCCATGTTTAGTCCTGACTCTGGCACCAGCAGGAGGCCGGTCCATGTTTAGTCCTGACTCTGGCACCAGAAGGAGGCCGGCCCCTGAGAACAGGACTAATGTGATGGTACTTCCTGGTTCTAGTCAGGACCCGAGCAGCAGCGTTCTGGATGTACTGCAGCTGTTTTACAGCTCGTTTGGAGAGACCAGTGAGCGGCCGTTACAGTCTAATCTACTGGAGACAAACACATGGATAAGTCTCTATGCAGTGTGTGTGGTGTATAACAAGTCATGAAGTCAGTGAAGGCAGTAGAGAAAGGTGTTTCACATTACAACTGTTCAATAAAGCCATTAGGCTGAAAAACAAACATTATATATAGTATATAAAAAAAAAGAAACACGTTTGGAGAAGCCGTGCATACCTGAGGTTTTCCCCTCCTTCACTACATTCATAGTCCAGTTTGCCCGTGAGCCCCAACACAAAGGCCCTGAGGTGAGAGAAGTCCAGGGCCCTCCACACCTCCTCGTCAGTGTAGCTGTTGAAGGGGTCAAGGTTCATCCGGAGAGAGCCTGAGAACAGCACCGGGTCCTGGACACACACAACTCATGCTTAACTCCACATGCTACTCTGCAGTGGACTAAAAAGACATTTTCGGTGTAACAATCATGACATGCACTTTTTGTACATGAAACGAAAGTTACGACTGTAACTACGGTGCTATGAATCCCGGATGACCGCCAGAGGCGGTGCATAAAGCACTGGATGATCATCCTTGCGCTTACACAGGTCGAGAATTAATAACAAAAAAGTCACCTTTGACCCCCGGTGGCTCACGTGGGTCTATATAGTCACGTGACACCGGGAGCTCAGTCCCTAGAAACCTTCTCGCAAAGCACGAGAATTCCGAGGGACCGGATGTTGTGGCGGTAATCCAGGATTCATAGAACTGTAGTTACAGTCGTAACTTTCGTTCTATTTCATCCCTACTGACCGCCAGAGGCGGTGCATAAAGCACTGGATGACGAATACCATCAGGGTCCCGAGGAATAGACAAAACCATACCTCAATGGGACGCAGAAGAGTGTTGCCGGAGAACCTCTTCCAGCGGTTGTGGAGAAACCACATTCACTCTGTAGAATCTTGCAAAGGTATTCGGGGATGTCCAAGAGACCACCGCACAGATCGCGTCCAAGAACATAGTTCATAGCGGCCCACGAAGTTGAGAGCCCCCTTGTGGAATGGCACCTCACCCCGGAAGGCAACGGTCGCCCCTGTCGAGCATAGGCTTCCGCGATTACACCAAAAATCCAGCGCGTGAGACACTGTTTAGACAGAACCCTTGCGCGGGCCGGCGTAACAAACAAACAGGCTCTCAGATTTGCGTATCAATGCTGTAGCACGCACATATGTCTCAAGCGCACGGACAGGACACAGCTGTTTGGCGGCAGATCCCGCACCAAAACATGCCAGTTGTAGCGGCCGGTTGTGCCCCGCCGACAAAATCACCTTTGGAACGAAATCCATTTTCGGCCAAAGGGAAACCCCTGAGTTGTCAGGATGCCAATGAAAACAGGAGTCTGCCACGGAAAAAGCCTGGAGCTCACTAACCCGCTTCGCCGAGGCCATTGCCAGAAGGAATGCAGTCTTCATTGACAGCCATTTAAGGTCAACCTGCAACAGAGGCTCAAATGGAGGGGATCGTAACGCCTTCAGCACCAGGGACAGGTCCCATGCCGGGACCACAGAACGGGCGGGCGGACACAAATCCCGGGCACCCTTTAGAACAAGGGAAATATCTTGGTTACGGCCAACCGAAATCCATTCCACCCCACATGCCAACAAGAAATTGCGGCAATGTATACCTTCAGGGTAGATGGAGAGCGCCCTTGGCCAAGTAGGTCCTGCAGGAAAGCGAGCACCGTTGACACAGCACAATGCACTGGATCCTCACCGCTTTTGCGACACCAGGCATCAAACAGTTTCCACTTGCAGGAATACAGAAGACGGGTAGACTGAGCACGAGCATTGCTTATTGTGTTCCCAATCTCCCTCGGCGTACCTCGAGAAGGTCAGGCCGGGCCCTGTAGCGGCCATACCCAGAGCTTCAGGCGCTCGGGATTGGGGTGCAGAATCTGACCCCCTAGTTGAGAGAGGAGATCCTGCCTGTGGGGGGAGACGTCTCGCTGTGCCACAGCAGAGCCTGAGCAGCAGAGGAAACCATGTCCTCCCCGGCCAAAACGGGGCCACTGGCAGGAGACTGTGGCCCTCCTGAAGGACCCTGAGAAGCGTCTGATGAATCAGGGGGAAAGGGGGAAATGCATAGAGCATCGTCCTGGGTCAGTCGTGAGCCAGTGCGTCCTGACCCAGTGGGCTGGCCCTGTCCGCCAGCGAGAACCACAGAGGGCAGTGTGTCGCGTCGCGGGAGGCAAAAAGATCCACCTGTGCCCTGCCGAAGGTCTCCCAAATGTCCCTCACCACCTCCGGGTGAAGCTGCCAGTCCCCCGGCAGTGGCCGATGGCGAGACAGGAAGTCCGCGGACACATTCCGAACCCCCGGAATGTGACCAGCGCTCAGACTGGCAAGGCCCAAGTCAGGACGCGTTGTGCAATCCTGAACAGGGTCACCGACCCAGTGCCGCCCTGCTGATTTATGTGAAGAACCACACTGGTGTTGTCGGACCGTACCATGACGGCCGCAAAGGTGTGGCAAGAAATGGCGCAGCGCTAGCACATTGATATGCAGCCTGCTCTGCCTCTGGGACCATGACCCTTGCACCATCCGTGCCTGCCATGTCGCACCCCAGCCTAGGAGGGATGCGTCGGTGTACACAACCTCCCGTCTGGAAGGAAGAGTGCATAGATACACCCGGCATTAGGGAGATACGGGTAGCCGCTGCCGCCTGTGATCCTGACATCTGGGGTCCAGGTGTAGGCTGTTGAGCCACATCTGAAGGGGGCGCAAAGACAGCAGCCCCAGAGGAACCACTGTTGCGGCCGCAGTCAGCTTGCCCAAGAGGCTTAGGAACAAGACGTAGGGAAGAGAATTCCCCTGTCGAAAGTCCCGCATGATTCCCAAAATATATTCCACCCGCTTGGGCGAAGGGCGTGCATTCGCTGTATGGGAGTCGAGGACCATGCCGAGGAAAGTTGCTACTTGTGACGGCACAAGGCAGCTCTTTGCCAAGTTCACCCGCAGCCCCAAGTTAGCCACGTGCCTGAGCACAGTCTCTTGAAGCGCCTGCTCGTGGCTGGGAGCTCAAATGAGCCAGTCATAGGGCAGACTCCGCAACCCCTGGGCCTGCAAGGGGGGCAAGGCTGCAGCGACGCACCTTGTAAACACTCGAGGGGACAGAGATAGGCCGAATGGCAGGACCCTGAACTGGAAGTGTTCTCCCCTGAAAGCAAAGCGGAGAAACTTCCAATGTGGCGGTGCAATGGGGACATGAAAATATGCATCCTTCAGGTCTACTGTTGTGAACCAGTCGCCTGGGGAGATCGCCTGGAGCACCTGTCTGACCGCCAACATCTTGAAGGGGAGCACCTTTAAAAACATATTTTGACCCCTGAGGTCCAGAACTGGGCGTAAATCGCCCGTCTTCTGGGGTACCAAAAAATATTGGGAATAAAAGCCCTCTGGATCCAACAGGGGGTCCACAGGAACCATCGCCCCCTTGTCCAGCAAGGTGCAAATCTCCTGAGAGCGCCTGCGCCTTGGCCGGATCCTGAATAACAGTCATTCGGATCAGACCAGGAACAGGAGGCCGGCGGTGGAACTGCAGACGATACCCTTCGGACAGCGTGGCCAGCACCCAAATATCTGGGGAGTGAGCCGTCCAGTACTCCAGCTGTCCAGGGGGAAAATGTCCTACCGCCGGCCCGTTAACCTCATCTGGAGGCCCCTCGACCCCCAGCGGGCTTGTGGGGGCGACGGCCGGGTTGTGAGGAACGGGACGCACGGGATGGACGAAACCCAAACCTTGGGGCCTGTTGCAAGTCTGAGCCATGAACGTGGGAGTGATGGGGCGGTGGTGTGTACCTCCGTGAAGAAACGGGAGGGGCAGCCTGAGTCGGTCGATGAGACCCCCGCCTATGAAGCCCCACCAACTGTTGCCGTGTACGGCAAGCCTGGGCCGTGCGCTCTAGAGTCTCCAGGGCGGCCGGGCCAAATAGTTCTCCAGGAAGAACTGGAACACCCCTCAAGGTCTTCCTACTGGCCTCAGAGAGCGGAGACTGTGCCAGCCACACTCGGCGGCGAGCTTGCACTAATGCAGAGAGCAGACGCCCTAGTTCCCTTGACATGAGGGCGAAAGCCTGCAAGGAGGCATTAACCAGTCCATGTGTTAGTTGGTCCACCGCCACTGTCTCAAGGGAAACCGACAGGCCTAGCATCAAATGAGACAAGGAGTTCCCAATGCGACCCATACAAGCTCCCATGTCATATGCCTTGCACAGAAGGTCGTTTTTAACCTGACACTGTGGTCGTGGACACCGGGCATTAGTCTGTAAAGTCTCCTCTGGACGGATGATGAGGGAGGCAATAGCCTGGGCTCTACTGCCGGCATATGTCCCAGGCCAAGCTTCTGAGGATCCTGCATCAGTGCCAAGACCCTGCCATCAGAAGTACCCTGCCATCAGAAGTAGGCCTCGAAAATGCCTTTGAGTCTGTCCAACAGGCATACAGTTCCTTAATGTACTCCTCCGAGGGAGGAACTGCAAAGTGGGATGCTGCAGCCTGGCGCCGAAAGAAGGCGCTAGAGGGTGCCGCCTCATCCCGCGGAACATTCAGCTTTAAGCGGGAAAGTGCGGTCCGTAAAGCTGCTGTGACAGTGTCATCACTGTCGGCCTGAGAGCCGGAAGAGGCCAGTGAGCCAGATTCTGAAACTCTGGAGCTCAGAAGGTCAGACTCCAGCTGAAACTGAGTGTCTGAATCAGCCACTCATCATATGCTGAGGCATGCCCCTCCTGCCGTTGTGCCACCACACGACTGGCATCAGTCTGGAGAGTCTGGATAACTGCCCGCATTTGGGCCAGTTCAGATGTCAGCGTGCTCACTTGCGCCGGTAACTTCCCGGGGCCCTTCTTTTTCTTAAATGGGGGGCCACCTTGAGTAGCCGTGGACAGCCGCTTGCGGCCCCCAGTCTTTCCAGCCGGTAATTGACTCGGAGGCGCCACAAACAACCAGTCTGAAGCATCCTCGTAAGCTGCCAAGCGCGCAACGCGCACAGACCGCGGCATAACTGAACAGTTGGAGCAAGCATCATTGGAGAGTGCTTCCCGAAGAGGATCCACTCCAAGACAAGCAGGGCAGAGATCTTGACCATTGCCAGGCTGCAGCAGCGCCAGACAGGACAGGCAACTCAGGGACTTCAGCATGATATGACCGGAGTCAAACAGAGTCGGGTCGAGTGGAATGCCACTAGCGACTCTAAGATATAAAACCTCTACCCCGGTAAGAGGGGCGCAGCGGGGTCAGGTCAAGCAGGGAACGCCACTAATGACCCGTTACGTGAGGAAGACACCGCGGGATCAGGTGGTACTTACCAGTCGTAGAAAACAAAGTAAATATACCTCCTCATTGCAACAGATCCGACACGCTCGTGCAGCCCCAGGAGGGTGAGCGAACTGCAGCACCGACTGTTCCACAGTCACAGGGCTAACAGGCAACAAGCGGCAAAACGAACCAAACTTTGTGGGAAACAGCAATATTAGCCGAACAACAACCACATATACAACCTGCATGCGAGAAGGTGAAAAGGGACTGAGCTCCCGGTGTAACGTGACTATATAGACTCACGTGAGCCACCGGGGGTCAAAGGTGACTTTTTTGTTATTAATTCTCGACCTGTGTATGCGCAAGGATGATCATCCAGTGCTTTATGCACCGCCTCTGGCGGTCAGTAGGGATGAAATAGAACACAGCAATTTCAGTTTCCAATCTTCAAACAAGCATTTTACGTTAGCGCCACCAAATTTAGCTTTATGAATGATACAAAATATGAACCATAGTTTATATGTATTTTTTTTTAATTTATTGAATATTCATTAGGCTGCCCCAAATAAATTGTCTGTTTGCTGTAACCCGAGTCAACATTTTTCAAGTGGGTCGGACGGTAGGCAAATTCTTATTTTTTTTTACTTTGAAGGCAAAAAAAAAAGGATCCAAATTTTGCCATTTTTTGAGTCGGAGTGACCACCAGGGGTCAGGCTTCAACAGTTAATGACGGAAAACGTCTCTATCAACCCGATCAGGAGACTAAATCTCACGATTTTAAGACATTTCAATCGACCTTTTGTACGCCGCTATCCTTTATTTTGGTAGCGAAGGCGAGCGGGGGGAAGATGTGGGTGACACGGGCGCCGCCATGTTTGTTGTGATGACGCTACTGGGCGTGTGTCAATCCCAGAATGCATTGCGTAAAACACCCTGACAGAGCCTGGCATGTCCTATGGACACTAGAGTGGCGCCGATAGTGGCAAACCATCTTGTTCAAGGCAATTATGTCGTCATTAACTCGCGGTCTGTTTCGTTACAGACGCATGTGAGGGACTGACTATGCAGACGCACATGCGTTGCGCAGTGCGTAATCTTTGCTATAAGGATGAAACATAGGATAACAAGCGTGATAAATATATTGTTCCTGGGGTCCAAACGTTTAAATTTGAGCTGGAGTTCAGTTTGTTGAGCAGGTTTATAGTTCATATATCTGTAAATTAGACTATTTCACGCTTCTCGGCTCTAGATCCTTTTCTTTTCCATATTACTTGAAAATGTTGGTCTGCTTAATAATGTGGAATGTCCTTCTAAACTCAACTGTAAATTTGTTTACATATTAAGCCTATCTTTTTTTTTTCTTTTTTTTTACACTTATCTTTTATCTTATAGCTGCAAATTTAAATAGTTTTTCTTTTGACTTGTTCATTGTTACATGTTGCATCGAATCACCAGGACAAGTTCTGTGAATTCTGTTCATTGACAATGGCAATAAACCTTATTCTGATAGTAGTTTTTCCTTTAATTGGCCCTGACAAACTAATTGGCACGGAGGTCTGAGATTCATTTCCCTGACCCAAAGAGCCTTGACACAATATAAACAAAATGACCTTACGACCCTTAAACACACTTTGCTCAATAATCAAAGGTAGTGTGAGTCAACAGCGCAAGTGAAGTTGTTTTACGTTGCAGATTCAGGAGTTAACACAGGGATCGAGGGACGGCTGGAGCACAAAGCCACCAAACGTTGAGCCATTGAACACACAAGCTCGAAGGAGGAAAGAGAAAGGGTGGAGGAGAGGAGGAGGAGACAGGTAGTGCCAGAGCGTGATCTTACCTGTTAACGCCATTTTATTCTTCAAAGTTTGACGTGAGCAAGAGGAAAGTTACTTAAAGACTCAAGCCCTGTCCCCTGAGCGTTACCATAGAGATCATCTCAATAACTGATATCATAATTTAAAAAGCTACAATGAGGTGCCGTTAAACTCATTTTTAATATTTAAAGGGCATATATCAAGCTAAACGGACTTTTCAGAGCTTAACATTCTTACAGTGCTATTGGTGCCCCATATATGAGCCCAAAGTGGGCAGTCTCTATCCTTCCCCTCGGATAAGCAGAGGGAGGACGCAGCACGCTTCTGCTCCAGGGAACACTCTGTACCTGCAACACGCCCCCTAAGCCCTTAGGGTAGATTATGGAATGGGAAAAATAGCATAATATAGGATCTTTAATATTATTTGCTGTATTGATCATGATTTGATGGTCAGAATGAGTCGGAAGATTTATGGACTTAATAACAGCAAAGAACATTCAAGGTCTCTTTATGAAGAAAAATCCACTATATATAATTTGGGGGGATTGCAGACTGCTGAACCGTATATGGGAACTTGGTGGTGTATTGCCTTTTTCTTCTAGCTTGTGGTATGACGCGCCTTTGTAGCATAATACACACTTTATTTTACACAATTCTGCAAATGCTACATCATTTTACGAGTACTTATTTTAATTTGAGATATCTTAACATGTGCTTTAAAACCATTTTAATTGAGAAGGGCTGTTTCTTCCACTCATGATTATGGACATCACATGACACATATGAAGTCATGTGTCACGTGACGCTTCATGTGTGTCATGTGACTTCTCAGAGTTTTTCTACAATAAATACAATTATAATGGTTTAAAACAAATAAAGGTTTCTGTGAATGTCCTGTAGTGCGACAGGTGACATCAAATTGCAGCATAAAAATAAATACTCTTAAAATGATGTAACATTTGCAGAATTGTGTTTTAAAATAAGGGAGTGTCTGCAGACCCGTGGCGCGCGGCCGAAACTGCCATGTTATTTTTGTGCCGGCCGCGAGCCGCGGCTCCTGAAACTGCGCCGCTGTTTTAGCGCCGGGTTAGGGTTAGCCATGAGGCTATAAGGGAAATGCCGCGGTCCCTGAAACTGCGCTACTGCTACGGCTTTATACCACAAGAAAGAAAAAAACCCAAAAGTACTCATATACGGTTCAGTATCTGCATCCCAATGAGTGTTTAGTATAATGAGCCTCATTGACCTGTGGGATGATGGTGATCCTGAGTGTTTAGTATAATGAGCCTCATTGACCTGTGGGATGATGGTGATCCTGAGTGTTTAGTATAATGAGCCTCATTGACCTGTGGGATGATGGTGATCCTGAGTGTTTAGTATAATGAGCCTCATTGACCTGTGGGATGATGGTGATCCTGAGTGTTTAGTATAATGAGCCTTATTGACCTGTGGGATGATGGTGATCCTGAGTGTTTAGTATAATGAGCCTCATTGACCTGTGGGATGATGGTGATCCTGAGTGTTTAGTATAATGAGCCTCATTGACCTGTGGGATGATGGTGATCCTGAGTGTTTAGTATAATGAGCCTCATTGACCTGTGGGATGATGGTGATCCTGAGTGTTTAGTATAATGAGCCTCATTGACCTGTGGGATGATGGTGATCCTGAGTGTTTAGTATAATGAGCCTCATTGACCTGTGGGATGATGGTGATCCTGAGTGTTTAGTTTAATGAGCCTTATTGACCTGTGGGATGATGGTGATCCTGAGTGTTTAGTATAATGAGCCTCATTGACCTGTGGGATGATGGTGATCCTGAGTGTTTAGTTTAATGAGCCTCATTGACCTGTGGGATGATGGTGATCCTGAGTGTTTAGTATAATGAGCCTCATTGACCTGTGGGATGATGGTGATCCTGAGTGTTTAGTTTAATGAGCCTCATTGACCTGTGGGATGATGGTGATCCTGAGTGTTTAGTTTAATGAGCCTCATTGACCTGTGGGATGATGGTGATCCTGAGTGTTTAGTTTAATGAGCCTCATTGACCTGTGGGATGATGGTGATCCTGAGTGTTTAGTATAATGAGCCTCATTGACCTGTGGGATGATGGTGATCCTGAGTGTTTAGTATAATGAGCCTCATTGACCTGTGGGATGATGGTGATCCTGAGTGTTTAGTATAATGAGCCTCATTGACCTGTGGGATGATGGTGATCCTGAGTGTTTAGTTTAATGAGCCTCATTGACCTGTGGGATGATGGTGATCCTGAGTGTTTAGTATAATGAGCCTCATTGACCTGTGGGATGATGGTGATCCTGAGTGTTTAGTATAATGAGCCTCATTGACCTGTGGGATGATGGTGATCCTGAGTGTTTAGTATAATGAGCCTCATTGACCTGTGGGATGATGGTGATCCTGAGTGTTTAGTATAATGAGCCTCATTGACCTGTGGGATGATGGTGATCCTGAGTGTTTAGTATAATGAGCCTCATTGACCTGTGGGATGATGGTGATCCTGAGTGTTTAGTATAATGAGCCTCATTGACCTGTGGGATGATGGTGATCCTGAGTGTTTAGTATAATGAGCCTCATTGACCTGTGGGATGATGGTGATCCTGAGTGTTTAGTATAATGAGCCTCATTGACCTGTGGGATGATGGTGATCCTGAGTGTTTAGTATAATGAGCCTCATTGACCTGTGGGATGATGGTGATCCTGAGTGTTTAGTATAATGAGCCTCATTGACCTGTGGGATGATGGTGATCTTGAGTGTTTAGTATAATGAGCCTCATTGACCTGTGGGATGATGGTGATCCTGAGTGTTTAGTATAATGAGCCTCATTGACCTGTGGGATGATGGTGATCCTGAGTGTTTAGTATAATGAGCCTCATTGACCTGTGGGATGATGGTGATCCTGAGTGTTTAGTTTAATGAGCCTCATTGACCTGTGGGATGATGGTGATCCTGAGTGTTTAGTATAATGAGCCTCATTGACCTGTGGGATGATGGTGATCCTGAGTGTTTAGTATAATGAGCCTCATTGACCTCTGGGATGATGGTGATCCTGAGTGTTTAGTTTAATGAGCCTCATTGACCTGTGGGATGATGGTGATCCTGAGTGTTTAGTATAATGAGCCTCATTGACCTGTGGGATGATGGTGATCCTGAGTGTTTAGTATAATGAGCCTCATTGACCTGTGGGATGATGGTGATCCTGAGTGTTTAGTTTAATGAGCCTCATTGACCTGTGGGATGATGGTGATCCTGAGTGTTTAGTATAATGAGCCTCATTGACCTGTGGGATGATGGTGATCCTGAGTGTTTAGTTTAATGAGCCTCATTGACCTGTGGGATGATGGTGATCCTGAGTGTTTAGTTTAATGAGCCTCATTGACCTGTGGGATGATGGTGATCCTGAGTGTTTAGTATAATGAGCCTTATTGACCTGTGGGATGATGGTGATCCTGAGTGTTTAGTATAATGAGCCTCATTGACCTGTGGGATGATGGTGATCCTGAGTGTTTAGTATAATGAGCCTCATTGACCTGTGGGATGATGGTGATCCTGAGTGTTTAGTATAATGAGCCTCATTGACCTGTGGGATGATGGTGATCCCGAGTGTTTAGTATAATGAGCCTTATTGACCTGTGGGATGATGGTGATCCTGAGTGTTTAGTATAATGAGCCTCATTGACCTGTGGGATGATGGTGATCCTGAGTGTTTAGTTTAATGAGCCTCATTGACCTGTGGGATGATGGTGATCCTGAGTGTTTAGTATAATGAGCCTCATTGACCTGTGGGATGATGGTGATCCTGAGTGTTTAGTATAATGAGCCTCATTGACCTGTGGGATGATGGTGATCCTGAGTGTTTAGTTTAATGAGCCTCATTGACCTGTGGGATGATGGTGATCCTGAGTGTTTAGTATAATGAGCCTCATTGACCTGTGGGATGATGGTGATCCTGAGTGTTTAGTTTAATGAGCCTCATTGACCTGTGGGATGATGGTGATCCTGAGTGTTTAGTTTAATGAGCCTCATTGACCTGTGGGATGATGGTGATCCTGAGTGTTTAGTATAATGAGCCTCATTGACCTGTGGGATGATGGTGATCCTGAGTGTTTAGTATAATGAGCCTCATTGACCTGTGGGATGATGGTGATCCCGAGTGTTTAGTATAATGAGCCTTATTGACCTGTGGGATGATGGTGATCCTGAGTGTTTAGTATAATGAGCCTCATTGACCTGTGGGATGATGGTGATCCTGAGTGTTTAGTATAATGAGCCTCATTGACCTGTGGGATGATGGTGATCCTGAGTGTTTAGTATAATGAGCCTCATTGACCTGTGGGATGATGGTGATCCTGAGTGTTTAGTATAATGAGCCTTATTGACCTGTGGGATGATGGTGATCCTGAGTGTTTAGTATAATGAGCCTCATTTACCTGTGGGATGATGGTGATCCTGAGTGTTTAGTATAATGAGCCTCATTGACCTGTGGGATGATGGTGATCCTGAGTGTTTAGTATAATGAGCCTCATTGACCTGTGGGATGATGGTGATCCTGAGTGTTTAGTATAATGAGCCTCATTGACCTGTGGGATGATGGTGATCCTGAGTGTTTAGTATAATGAGCCTCATTGACCTGTGGGATGATGGTGATCCTGAGTGTTTAGTATAATGAGCCTTATTGACCTGTGGGATGATGGTGATCCTGAGTGTTTAGTATAATGAGCCTCATTGACCTGTGGGATGATGGTGATCCTGAGTGTTTAGTATAATGAGCCTCATTGACCTGTGGGATGATGGTGATCCTGAGTGTTTAGTATAATGAGCCTCATTGACCTGTGGGATGATGGTGATCCTGAGTGTTTAGTATAATGAGCCTCATTGACCTGTGGGATGATGGTGATCCTGAGTGTTTAGTATAATGAGCCTCATTGACCTGTGGGATGATGGTGATCCTGAGTGTTTAGTATAATGAGCCTCATTGACCTGTGGGATGATGGTGATCCTGAGTGTTTAGTATAATGAGCCTCATTGACCTGTGGGATGATGGTGATCCTGAGTGTTTAGTATAATGAGCCTTATTGACCTGTGGGATGATGGTGATCCTGAGTGTTTAGTATAATGAGCCTCATTGACCTGTGGGATGATGGTGATCCTGAGTGTTTAGTATAATGAGCCTTATTGACCTGTGGGATGATGGTGATCCTGAGTGTTTAGTATAATGAGCCTCATTGACCTGTGGGATGATGGTGATCCTGAGTGTTTAGTATAATGAGCCTCATTGACCTGTGGGATGATGGTGATCCTGAGTGTTTAGTATAATGAGCCTTATTGACCTGTGGGATGATGGTGATCCTGAGTGTTTAGTATAATGAGCCTCATTGACCTGTGGGATGATGGTGATCCTGAGTGTTTAGTATAATGAGCCTCATTGACCTGTGGGATGATGGTGATCCTGAGTGTTTAGTATAATGAGCCTCATTGACCTGTGGGATGATGGTGATCCTGAGTGTTTAGTATAATGAGCCTCATTGACCTGTGGGATGATGGTGATCCTGAGTGTTTAGTATAATGAGCCTCATTGACCTGTGGGATGATGGTGATCCTGAGTGTTTAGTATAATGAGCCTTATTGACCTGTGGGATGATGGTGATCCTGAGTGTTTAGTATAATGAGCCTCATTGACCTGTGGGATGATGGTGATCCTGAGTGTTTAGTATAATGAGCCTCATTGACCTGTGGGATGATGGTGATCCTGAGTGTTTAGTATAATGAGCCTCATTGACCTGTGGGATGATGGTGATCCTGAGTGTTTAGTATAATGAGCCTTATTGACCTGTGGGATGATGGTGATCCTGAGTGTTTAGTATAATGAGCCTCATTGACCTGTGGGATGATGGTGATCCTGAGTGTTTAGTATAATGAGCCTCATTGACCTGTGGGATGATGGTGATCCTGAGTGTTTAGTATAATGAGCCTCATTGACCTGTGGGATGATGGTGATCCTGAGTGTTTAGTATAATGAGCCTCATTGACCTGTGGGATGATGGTGATCCTGAGTGTTTAGTATAATGAGCCTCATTGACCTGTGGGATGATGGTGATCCTGAGTGTTTAGTATAATGAGCCTCATTGACCTGTGGGATGATGGTGATCCTGAGTGTTTAGTATAATGAGCCTTATTGACCTGTGGGATGATGGTGATCCTGGAGCGCAGCTGGTGCAGGCCCAGCTCAGAGATGTCCACTCCATCGATGAGGATCTGACCCTCAGAGGCTTCGATGAGCCGGAACAGCCCCATGGTCAGTGAGGACTTTCCTGCTCCGGTCCTGCCCACAATCCCCACCTACAGGACACATGGGACACAAGAGTGACATAAGGCAACAACTCAGGACTCGTGCTTATGGAAAGAAAACAAAACATCTTTTCCAGCATATTATTATGCTATTATGCACAGAACAAGAGTTATTCATCATTCCATTTGCTGTCAAGGATTTTATCAATAGGAGTCACAATCAATCTAATTAGTTCTTGTAGTTCTTGTCCTCAGACTGTTCTTCAGAGCCTGTGGTTGAGGTGATGGGCAGTCTGTCAAATCAAATCTGTCAAAAATGTTTCATTTATTTATGAAGCAATTTAGGAATAGCAACAAGGTTAAACTGCTGCACACACAAATATACAACTACCACAGCAACTAAGCCAGTGCTTCTCAATTCTTTTCTGATAAGCCCCTCCCCTAGGAAGCCCCCCCGAGACTATAAATACGGTGAGTGTATAAACTCCGCCCCCCCGATATGTTAGCGAAGCAGTGTGTTTTACTGATGTGTCATTTATTTGGCTTCATGCTGTCGCTGCCAACATGAAGACACAGTGGACACGGCGGTCTTTCCTGGTCTCACGCGGCTGTCTTTCCTGGTCTCACGCGGCTGTCTTTCCTGGTCTCACGCGGCTGTCTTTCCTGGTCTCACGCGGCTGTCTTTCCTGGTCTCACGCGGCTGTCTTTCCTGGTCTCACGCGGCTGTCTTTCCTGGTCTCACGCGGCTGTCTTTCCTGGTCTCACGCGGCAGTCTTTCCTGGTCTCACGCGGCTGTCTTTCCTGGTCTCACGCGGCTGTCTTTCCTGGTCTCACGCGGCTGTCTTTCCTGGTCTCACGCGGCTGTCTTTCCTGGTCTCACCGGCTGTCTTTCCTGGTCTCACGCGGCTGTCTTTCCTGGTCTCACGCGGCAGTCTTTCCTCGTCTCACGCGTCGGTCTTTCCTGGTCTCACGCGGCGGTCTTTCCTGGTCTCTAGCGGCTGTCTTTCCTGGTCTCACGCGACGGTCTTTCCTCGTCTCACGCGGCGGTCTCTACGTGGTCTTTCCTGGACTCACACGGCTGTCTTTCCTGGTCTCACGCGGCTGTCTTTCCTGGTCTCACGCGGCGGTCTCTCCGTGGTCTTTCCTGGTCTCACGCGGTGGTCTTTCCTGGTCTCACGCGGCGGTCTCTCCTGGTCTCACGCGGCGGTCTTTCCTCGTCTCACGCGGCGGTCTCTCCGTGGTCTTTCCTGGTCTCACGCGGCGGTCTTTCCTGGTCTCACGCGGCGGTCTCTACGTGGTCTTTCCTGGTCTCACGCGGCCGTCTCGCCTGGTCTCACGCGGCGGTCTTTCCTCGTCTCACGCGGCGGTCTCTCCGTGGTCTTTCCTGGTCTCACGCGGCGGTCTTTCCTGGTCTCACGCGGCAGTCTCTCCGTGGTCTTTCCTGGTCTCACGCGGCGGTCTCTCCGTTGTCTTTCCTGGTCTCACGCGGCGTTCTTTCATGGTCTCACGCGGCGTTCTTTCCTGGTCTCAAGCGGCTGTCTTTCCTGGTCTCAAGCGGCTGTCTTTCCTGGTCTCAAGCGGCTGTCTTTCCTGGTCTCAAGCGGCTGTCTTTCCTGGTCTCACGCGGCTGTCTTTCCTGGTCTCACGCGGCTGTCTTTCCTGGTCTCACGCGGCGGTCTTTCCTGGTCTCACGCGGCGGTCTTTCCTGGTCTCACGCGGCGGTCTTTCCTGGTCTCACGCGGCGGTCTTTCCTGGTCTCACGCGGCGGTCTTTCCTGGTCTCACGCGGCGGTCTATCCTGGTCTCACGCGGCGGTCTTTCCTGGTCTCACGCGGCGGTCTATCCTGGTCTCACGCGGCGGTCTTTCCTGGTCTCACGCGACGGTCTTTCCTGGTCTCACGCGGCTGTCTTTCCTGTTCTCACGCGGCGGTCTTTCCTGGTCTCACGCGGCGGTCTCTCCGTTGTCTTTCCTGGTCTCACGCGGCGGTCTGTCATGGTCTCACGCGGCGGTCTTTCCTGGTCTCGCGCGGCGGTCTCTCCTGGTCTCGCGCGGCGGTCTCTCCTGGTCTCGCGCGGATGTCTTTCCTCGTCTCACGCGGAGGTCTTTCCTCGTCTCACGCGGCGGTCTCTCCTGGTCTCACCCGGCGGTCTTTCCTCGTCTCACGCGGCGGTCTCTCCGTGGTCTTTCCTGGTCTCACGCGGCGGTCTTTCCTGGTCTCACGCGACGGTCTCTCTTGGTCTCACGCGGCTGTCTTTCCTGGTCTCACGCGGAGGTCTTTCCTGGTCTCACGCGGCGGTCTCTCCGTGGTCTTTCCTGGTCTCACGCGGCGGTCTTTCCTCATCTCACGCGGCGGTCTCTCCGTGGTCTTTCCTGGTCTCACGCGGCGGTCTTTCCTCGTCTCACGCGGCGGTCTCTCCGTGGTCTTTCCTGGTCTCACGCGGCGGTCTTTCCTGGTCTCACGCGGCGGTCTTTCCTCATCTCACGCGGCGGTCTCTCCGTGGTCTTTCCTGGTCTCACGCGGCGGTCTTTCCTGTTCTCACGCGGCGGTCTCTCCGTGGTCTTTCCTGGTCTCATGCGGCGGTCTTTCCTGGTCTCGCGCGGCGGCCTCTCCTGGTCTCGCGCGGCGGTCTCTCCTGGTCTCGCGCGGCTGTCTTTCGTCGTCTCACGCGGCGGTCTTTCCTCGTCTCACGCGGCGGTCTTTCCTCGTCTCACGCGGCGGTCTTTCCTGGTCTCACGCGGCGGTCTTTCCTGGTCTCACGTGGCTGTCTTTCCTCGTCTCACGCGGCGGTCTCACACGACGGTCTTTCCTGGTCTCACGCGGCTGTCTTTCCTGGTCTCACGCGGCTGTCTTTCCTGGTCTCACGCGGCTGTCTTTCCTGGTCTCACGCGGCTGTCTTTCCTGGTCTCACGCGGCTGTCTTTCCTGGTCTCGCGCGGCTGTCTTTCCTGGTCTCGCGCGGCTGTCTTTCCTGGTCTCGCGCGGCGGTCTTTCCTGGTCTCGCGCGGCGGTCTTTCCTGGTCTCGCGCGGCGGTCTTTCCTGGTCTCGCGCGGCGGTCTCTCCGCGGTCTTTCCTGGTCTCACGCGGCGGTCTTTCCTGGTCTCTACGTGGTCTTTCCTGGTCTCACACGGCTGTCTTTCCTGGTCTCACGCGGCTGTCTTTCCTGGTCTCACGCGGCGGTCTCTCCGTGGTCTTTCCTGGTCTCACGCGGTGGTCTTTCCTGGTCTCACGCGGCGGTCTCTCCTGGTCTCACGCGGCGGTCTTTCCGTGGTCTTTCCTGGTCTCACGCGGCGGTCTTTCCTGGTCTCACGCGGCGGTCTTTCCTGGTCTCACGCGGCGGTCTTTCCTGGTCTCACGCGGCGGTCTTTCCTCGTCTCACGCGGCGGTCTTTCCTCGTCTCACGCGGCAGTCTCTCCGTGGTCTTTCCTGGTCTCACGCGACGGTCTTTCCTGGTCTCAAGCGGCTGTCTTTCCTGGTCTCAAGCGGCTGTCTTTCCTGGTCTCAAGCGGCTGTCTTTCCTGGTCTCAAGCGGCTGTCTTTCCTGGTCTCACGCGGCTGTCTTTCCTGGTCTCACGCGGCTGTCTTTCCTGGTCTCACGCGGCTGTCTTTCCTGGTCTCACGCGGCGGTCTTTCCTGGTCTCACGCGGCGGTCTTTCCTGGTCTCACGCGGCGGTCTTTCCTGGTCTCACGCGGCTGTCTTTCCTGGTCTCACGCGGCTGTCTATCCTGGTCTCACGCGGCGGTCTTTCCTGGTCTCACGCGACGGTCTTTCCTGGTCTCACGCGGCGGTCTTTCCTGGTCTCACGCGGCGGTCTTTCCTGGTCTCACGCGGCTGTCTTTCCTGGTCTCACGCGGCGGTCTTTCCTGGTCTCACGCGGCGGTCTTTCCTGGTCTCACGCGGTGGTCTATCCTGGTCTCACGCGGCGGTCTTTCCTGGTCTCACGCGACGGTCTTTCCTGGTCTCACGCGGCGGTCTTTCCTGGTCTCACGCGGCGGTCTTTCCTGGTCTCACGCGGCGGTCTTTCCTGGTCTCACGCGACGGTCTCTCTTGGTCTCACGCGGCTGTCTTTCCTGGTCTCACGCGGAGGTCTTTCCTGGTCTCACGCGGCGGTCTCTCCGTGGTCTTTCCTGGTCTCATGCGGCGGTCTTTCCTCATCTCACGCGGCGGTCTCTCCGTGGTCTTTCCTGGTCTCACGCGGCGGTCTTTCCTGGTCTCACGCGGCGGTCTCTCCGTGGTCTTTCCTGGTCTCACGCGGAGGTCTTCCCTCGTCTCACGCAGCGGTCTCTCCGTGGTCTTTCCTGGTCTCACGCGGCGGTCTTTCCTGTTCTCACGCGGCGGTCTCCCCGTGGTCTTTCCTGGTTTCGCGCGGCGGTCTTTCCTGGTCTCGCGCAGCGGCCTCTCCTGGTCTCGCACGGCGGTCTCTCCTGGTCTCGCACGGCTGTCTTTCCTCGTCTCAGGCGGCGGTCTTTCCTGGTCTCACGCGGCGGTCTCTCCTGGTCTCACGGGGCTGTCTTTCCTCGTCTCACGCGGAGGTCTTTCCTCGTCTCACGCGCCGGTCTCTCCGTGGTCTTTCCTGGTCTCACGCAACGGTCTTTCCTGGCCTCACGCGGCTGTCTTTCCTGGTCTCACGCGGCTGTCTTTCCTGGTCTCACGCGGCTGTCTTTCCTGGTCTCACGCGGCTGTCTTTCCTGGTCTCACGCGGCTGTCTTTCCTGGTCTCAGGCGGCGGTCTCTCCGTGGTCTTTCCTGGTCTCACGCGGCTGTCTTTCCTGGTCTCAGGCGGCTGTCTTTCCTGGTCTCAGGCGGCGGTCTTTCCTGGTCTCACGCGACGGTCTTTCCTGGTCCCACGCGGCTGTCTTTTCTGGTCCCACGCGGCTGTCTTTCCTGGTCCCACGCGGCTGTCTTTCCTGGTCTCACGCGGCGGTCTCTCCGTGGTCTTTCCTGGTCTCACGCGGCGGTCTCTCCGTGGTCTTTCCTGGTCTCACGCGGCGGTCTCTCCGTGGTCTTTCCTGGTCTCACGCGGCGGTCTCTCCGTGGTCTTTCCTGGTCTCACGCGGCGGTCTTTCCTGGTCTCGCGCGGCGGTCTTTCCTGCTCTCGCGCGGCGGTCTTTCCTGCTCTCGCGCGGCGGTCTTTCCTGCTCTCGCGCGGCGGTCTTTCCTGCTCTCGCGCGGCGGTCTTTCCTGCTCTCGCGCGGCGGTCTTTCCTGCTCTCGCGCGGCGGTCTTTCCTGCTCTCGCGCGGCGGTCTTTCCTGCTCTCGCGCGGCGGTCTTTCCTGCTCTCGCGCGGCGGTCCTTCCTGCTCTCGCGCGGCGGCCCTTCCTGGTCTCGCGCGGCGGTCTTTACTGGTCTTGCGCGGCGGTCTTTCCTGGTCTCACGCGGCGGTCTTTCCTGGTCTCATGCGGAGCTCTTGCCTCGTCTCACGCAGCAGTCTCTCCGTGGTCTTTCCTGGTCTCAAGCGGCGGTCTTTCCAGGTCTCACGCGGCTGTCTTTCCTCGTCTCACGCGGCGGTCTTTCTTGTTCTCATGCGGCGGTCTTTCCTCATCTCAGGCGGCGGTCTTTCCTGGTCTCACGCGGCTGTCTTTCCTGGTCTCACGCGGCGGTCTCTCCGTGGTCTTTCCTGGTCTCACGCGGCGGTCTTTCCTGGTCTCGCGCGGCGGTCTTTCCTGGTCTCGCGCGGCGGTCTTTCCTCATCTCACGCGGAGGTCTCTCCGTGGTCTTTCCTGGTCTCACGCGGAGGTCTTCCCTCGTCTCACGCAGCGGTCTCTCCGTGGTCTTTCCTGGTCTCAGGCGGCGGTCTTTCCTCGTCTCACGCGGCTGTCTTTCCTCGTCTCACGCGGCGGTCTTTCCTGTTCTCAAGCGGCGGTCTCTCCGTGGTCTTTCCTGGTCTCACGCGACGGTCTATCCTGGTCTCACACGGTGGTCTTTCCTGGTCTCACGCGGCGGTCTTTCCTCATCTCACTCCGTGGTCTTTCCTGGTCTCGCGCGGTGGTCTTTCCTGGTCTCGCGCGGCGGTCTTTCCTGGTCTCGCGCGGCGGTCTCTCCGCGGTCTTTCCTGGTCTCACGTGGCGGTCTATCCTGGTCTCACGCGGCGGTCTTTCCTCATCTCACACGGCAGTCTCTCCGTGGTCTTTCCTGGTCTCACGCGGCTGTCTTTCCTGGTCTCACGCGGCTGTCTTTCCTGGTCTCACGAGGCGGTCTTTCCTGGTCTCGCGCGGCGGTCTCTCCGCGGTCTTTCCTGGTCTCACGCGGCGGTCTTTCCTGGTCTCGCGCGGTGGTCTTTCCTGGTCTCACGCGGCGGTCTTTCCTCGTCTTCACCTCAGTCACAGTGAAGACAAGTGCTACATACACTTCCTCATTTTCCAAAAATTGCAATTTAGTTTAAAATTCACGATGACCACACCTGAAAGCGTATCAGCTTCAAATTTATAACATTTCCTTGCTCATGGGTTTCGTGTCTTGTGGCCAAATCTGAAGTGTTTTAGATGAAAACTGTAGGAGAAGATGCCAAAAGTACAACAAGGTGCACTTTAGTTGGCGTCATTGTTGATGGTGTTGTGTCTCACGGCTCTTTGAGTCAATGAAATCAATTCTCAGACTCCTGTGCTAATTAGTTTGCCGGATCCAATTAAAAGTAAAACTAAAGGTGTGAAGTGTGAGCAGTCTTACACTAAAACCTACAAACCAAGTTAGAAATGTAATGGACTCAGACTTGAACTTTAACAGCCACATCACATCTATAACATCAGCAGCTTTTTATCATCTAAAACACATTGCCAAAATGAAAAATATAGTGTCAAAACCAGATTTAGAGAGACTTATCCATGCGTTTGTCTCCAGTAGATTAGAATACTGTAACGGCCTCCTGCTGGTGCCAGAGTCAGGACTAAACATGGACCGGCCTCCTGCTGGTGCCAGAGTCAGGACTAAACATGGACCGGCCTCCTGCTGGTGCCAGAGTCAGGACTAAACATGGACCGGCCTCCTGCTGGTGCCAGAGTCAGGACTAAACATGGAGCGGCCTCCTGCTGGTGCCAGAGTCAGGACTAAACATGGACCGGCCTCCTGCTGGTGCCAGAGTCAGGACTAAACATGGAGCGGCCTCCTGCTGGTGCCAGAGTCAGGACTAAACATGGAGCGGCCTCCTGCTGGTGCCAGAGTCAGGACTAAACATGGACCGGCCTCCTGCTGGTGCCAGAGTCAGGACTAAACATGGAGCGGCCTCCTGCTGGTGCCAGAGTCAGGACTAAACATGGAGCGGCCTCCTGCTGGTGCCAGAGTCAGGACTAAACATGGACCGGCCTCCTGCTGGTGCCAGAGTCAGGACTAAACATGGAGCGGCCTCCTGCTGGTGCCAGAGTCAGGACTAAACATGGACCGGCCTCCTGCTGGTGCCAGAGTCAGGACTAAACATGGAGCGGCCTCCTGCTGGTGCCAGAGTCAGGACTAAACATGGACCGGCCTCCTGCTGGTGCCAGAGTCAGAACTAAACATGGACCGGCCTCCTGCTGGTGCCAGAGTCAGGACTAAACATGGCCCGGCCTCCTGCTGGTGCCAGAG
>NW_027315757.1:2301982-2426982 GCF_026437365.1 Eucyclogobius newberryi
TCTCCTTCAGCAGAGCCTTCAGTTCACGGTTAATCCATGGCTTGTTGTTTGGAAAACACTGCACCGTCCGGGAGGGAACAATGTTCTCAAAACAGAAGTTGATGTAGTCCGTGATGCACTCTGTGATGGTGTTGATGTCCTCCCCATGTGGGTCATAAAGCTCAGTCCAGACAGTGGTGCTGAAGCAGTCCCTCAGAGCCTCCTCGCTCTCAGCAGACCACATCCTCACCTCACGGGACACCACAGGCTGCCTGCGCACGATGGGTTCATACACAGGCCTCAGATGTACAAGGTTGTGGTCCGAGCTGCCCAGGGGAGGGAGGGGGGAAGAGGAATAAGCCTCCTTGGTGTTGGCAAAAAACTAGTCCAATGTTCTATTCTCTCTGGTGGGGCAGGTAACATACTGGGTGTATGTTGGTAGAACAGAAGAGGGAGAAGCGTGGTTAAAGTCACCAGAGATGAGGAAGAGAGCCTGTGGGTGCTGTGTTTGCAGCCTACAAGTGCAGGAGAGCAGTGCTTCACAAGCATTTTCAGCATTGGCAGACGGGGCCACATAGACTGCGATCAAAATCACATGCGAGAACTCCCGGGGCAGATAATATGGCCTCATGCCAATAGTCAATAGTTCAATATCCTTGTTACATAGCTGCTGCTTCACTGTGCAGTGTTCGGATTTGCACCAGCTCGTGTCTATTAACCAGGTCTCTGTGAAAATCAAGACACTGCTGTCCCTATAAATCCTCTGGGACCGCATGAGGCTCGCTATTTCCGTCATTTTATTTTGAAGGGACCTCACGTTACCCATGACTACGGCGGGAACCGACTTCCTGTTTCCTCCTCTCTTCTCTCGGAGTTTACGTCCAGCCCTTCTGCTTCTCTGTGTTTTCCTTAGGATGTCCGCCGGGATAACGACGCGACTGATCGTTCATGAAGTTCCTCCTTATATAAACGTGTACCGCGGCATACTGTACGTCGGCGGCGGCCGGAGGGCGCGCTCGGAGCCAGTGCACATCACGACGACACTACGAAAACACTCAATAATCCAGCCGAACAAAGTCAAAAATAAGTTGTATGTATGTATGTATGTATGTATATATATACACACACACACACACACACACACACACACACACACACACACACACACACACACACACATATATATATATATATATATATATATATATACATATATACATATACATGCATGAGAGGCAAATGGGGATCTGCCTTTTGTAAGGAGGGAGGGACTAACTAAATAAACTGGTGTTAAATTAGGGTCAGATCTGGCTGTAGAGGAGCTCCCAGGCAAAGTAGGCTTGTCTGTAAATTGATGCTGTTTCTGTGAATAAACATCTTTTAAAATCCAGAAGCTTGTGTCAAGCTCTCCTGCTACCAACCACCTCCAACAACACCTTTAAGAAACCAAAATCACTTTCACAGTCTTTTAATGTCCTGTAGCGTTTGAGGATCCTTGTTTTGGGCATGTTTAGCTTCCGACAGCTTCAGTTTGTTCTGTCAAAACTACCTTGTCTACATCCCAGAGGATGGGTGGAGTAGACTAGCATTAAATCTCCAAAGTGTGTTTTTTTGTTTCTGTTACAGATCTCCAGTAGTAAGTAAGTAGTTTTGTTGAAAATAAAAAGTAGTCTATTCTAGTATAAATCTTATGCGGGTTGGATTAATGTGTATATTGACATATTAACCCATAAAATTCATCTCTCTCCAGATATTCATTGACCCTATATTATGTATTAATTACCAGTACTTTAAGACCTCCAATGTCGGCTGAACATGTAAGTTCCAGTGGCCACCACGGACAAGGGTTTCCACAGAGTGGTTTGCAATCAGATCCACAGCTTCAATATAAAAAGTGAGGTCACTTCCTGGAAGAGCATATATTTATCAAAGTAAACAGACTTCCATTAATAGTTTGACTGATACAAATCTGCCATCTTTATGATAAAAACTCTGTTCAAAGACTATTCTGCTTGAGCTCAATATGGCCACACCCCTCTTATGTTTGTTGCAGTAGCAGTAGCAGTATCAGTAGCAGTAGCAGCAGCAGCAGTAACAAATAGTTTGAAGTCATGTAAATTAGTTTCTAATATGTATATAGTATACATTTTTCCAATTTTCCTATCTTTGCTCGTACCTATGACCGCTTAATTGGGCTCAATATTCCATTAACTTTGAAGAATGCTATTTGTAATTTTTCAAATGCCATATACATATATGTGCATATATATGTGTATATGGCATTAAACTTGCTGAAATAATTTTTCAAATCTGCACAGCTCTCTGGTCACACAATATGATAAAATTAACTGCAAAAAAAGGAACTCAAAAAGAGATCCAAAGATGGCAGGAAAATCATTTTCTAGGTTAAAAAAAGGCCCTCCGGTTGATACAACATTTTCATCTGGGGATTTACAAACTAAAACTTGGAACACTGGCCCACACTGGGCAGATACTCAAATGTCACCAGTAAAGTCCAGGACCCTTTCATTGAAATAAGGGGCTCAGGGGTCCAGCAGCGCATCTGCAAATGCTAAATCCTCCTCCGGTGTGGTGAATATTTGTATTTTTTCATCCACGTTGAGCCTCAGCGTTGGGGGATAAAGCAAAGAGTAATCCACTTCCTTCTCTCTTAGAGATTTCACTTGGTTTCTCAAGATATTTAGGGATTCACGTTTCCCTTCAGTGTCCTCTGGAAGACCAACAATCCGCAGATGGCCTCTGCAATCACAACTTTCCAGGTTGTCCACGTGAGTCGGGACGCGAACCTGGCTCGTTAATTCTGCCATGTTGGTTTGCAGGGTAGAGACCCTTGGATTTTAAATCATGCATTTCCACCAGGGCCTTATCCATCTTTGCGTCGACTGCCTTTGTAATCTTGCTGGCCTGGTTCTTGGCAGTGTTCTTCTTGTTTGGTTTCTTAGACATTTTCAAGAAAGAAGTATCCTAGCAGAAATGTTGACTCTCCCCAGGTGAACTCGTAACATAGACGGATAAATCCACTGCAGCCCGACAGACCCAACTGAGCTAGGCAGCAATCACTCCAAGAGTCCCCACTGAACTCTTATATAACAAAAGGAATACACATTTTCTCCCAGATTGTAAAATATAATCAAATGAAAAGCTTTGACTTGGAGAAACAGGACAGGAGTTATTATAACAATTAAACAAATAATATCTTATTGATAGAAAAGTGTAAAAAATGTAAACAGCCATGCTACTAATTATATTAAAAATGAGTGGGAAACAGTGGGTCATTTTTTTTTGTCATAACACCATGTCAAAGTGCTAAGTATTCAAAAGGAAATTCCACCTACTGGAGAATCTGTGGCAGCCCGGAGGCAAACCATGACCATGTGAGACGCTGCTGTGGTGTGCGCTCTGGAGCTGTTGTATGTGCGGTGGTGCTGATGTATGTGTGGCAGTGCTGTAACGTGTGCGGTGGTGCTGTGGCGGTGCTAACCTGGAGGGCGTAGGTGATGGACAAGCCCATGATCCCAGGGCTGAGACTCTCTCGGGCGATCACGGCAAACAAAGCTGCACACGACACAATGCAGTTCCCCACAAACTCCAAGCGGATGGCGAGCCACCTGCAAACACACAGACAGACAGACAGACAGATAGACAGATAGACAGACAGATAGACAGACACACACAGGCAGACAGACAGACACACATAGACACACACACAGACAGACAGACACACAGACACACACACACAAAGACACAGACAGACAGACAGACAGACAGACACAGACAGACACAGACAGACAGACACAGACAGACAGACAGACAGACACAGACAGACAGACAGACAGACACACAGACACAGACACACAGACACACACAGACAGACAGAAAGACAGACAGACAGACAGACAGACAGACAGACACAGACAGACAGACACAGACAGACACAGACAGACACAGACAGACACAGACAGACAGACAGACAGACAGACACATAGACACACAGACACACACAGACAGACAGACAGACAGACACAGACAGACAGACAGACACACAGACAGACAGACACAGACAGACACAGACAGACAGACAGACACAGACAGACACACATAGACACACACACAGACAGACAGACACACAGACACACACACACAAAGACACAGACAGACAGACAGACAGACAGACACAGACAGACAGACAGACAGACAGACACACAGACACAGACACACAGACACACACAGACAGACAGAAAGACAGACAGACACAGACAGACACAGACAGACACAGACAGACAGACAGACAGACACATAGACACACAGACACACACAGACAGACAGACAGACAGACAGACACAGACAGACACAGACAGACAGACAGACAGACAGACACACAGACAGACAGACACAGACAGACAGACACAGACAGACAGACAGACACACAGACACAGACAGACAGACAGGTTTAGTGTTTCTCTCTGCCGCGTTCTCTCTGTCCAATCATCTGGATGTGATATGGTGCTCCTCATAAGCTAAAGTCCACCTGGAGCCCAAGAGAGCCAGACCTTTGAAGGTAGAGCCTCTAAGGGTCCACTTTCACTTGAGACAGTGGAGAAACAGTTAATGGTGGAGAGACTTTTGGACTTAAAAAATCCACCACAAACTGAGCCAGTTGAAATGTAGCTTTTGAAATGCTCATTGAACCAATGGAAACACAAGCAGTCCTCTGCAGTATAAACCTGGAGCAGCTGTCTGACCTGTTGGCTATAATGCTGGGGAAGTAGGCCTTCTGGTTGTGGTCCACCCTCAGGTCGCTCTCTCCAATGAAGCGCTTCTGCTCTCCAAAGGCCCTGATGACAGAGGCTCCCAGCAGAGTCTCATTGAAGTGGGTGTAGATGGGTGAGCGGCTCACAGACTCCAGACGCTTGAGCTGTCGAGACGAGGCCACGTAGAAGCGCTGAGGAGAGCGTAGAGCACAGGCACAAGTGTAGAGCAAGGGCACAAGTGTAGAGCACGGGCACAAGTGTAGAGCACGGGCACAAGTGTAGAGCAAGGGCACAAGTGTAGAGCAAGGGCACAAGTGTAGAGCACGGGCACAAGTGTAGAGCACGGGCACAAGTGTAGAGCACGGGCACAAGTGTAGAGCACGGGCACAAGTGTAGAGCAAGGGCACAAGTGTAGAGCAAGGGCACAAGTGTAGAGCACGGGCACAAGTGTAGAGCAAGGGCACAAGTGTAGAGCAAGGGCACAAGTGTAGAGCAAGGGCACAAGTGTAGAGCAAGGGCACAAGTGTAGAGCAAGGGCACAAGTGTAGAGCAAGGGCACAAGTGTAGGGCAAGGGCACAAGTGTAGAGCAAGGGCACAAGTGTAGAGCAAGGGCACAAGTGTAGAGCACGGGCACAAGTGTAGAGCACAGGCACAAGTGTAGAGCAAGGGCACAAGTGTAGAGCACGGGCACAAGTGTAGAGCAAGGGCACAAGTGTAGAGCAAGGGCACAAGTGTAGAGCAAGGGCACAAGTGTAGAGCAAGGGCACAAGTGTAGAGCAAGGGCACAAGTGTAGGGCAAGGGCACAAGTGTAGAGCAAGGGCACAAGTGTAGAGCAAGGGCACAAGTGTAGAGCACGGGCACAAGTGTAGAGCACAGGCACAAGTGTAGAGCAAGGGCACAAGTGTAGAGCACGGGCACAAGTGTAGAGCACGGGCACAAGTGTAGAGCAAGGGCACAAGTGTAGAGCAAGGGCACAAGTGTAGGGCAAGGGCACAAGTGTAGAGCAAGGGCACAAGTGTAGAGCAAGGGCACAAGTGTAGAGCAAGGGCACAAGTGTAGAGCACGGGCACAAGTGTAGAGCACAGGCACAAGTGTAGAGCAAGGGCACAAGTGTAGAGCACGGGCACAAGGGCACAAGTGTAGAGCACGGGCACAAGTGTAGAGCAAGGGCACAAGTGTAGAGCAAGGGCACAAGTGTAGAGCAAGGGCACAAGTGTAGCGCACGGGCACAAGTGTAGAGCACGGGCACAAGTGTAGAGCAAGGGCACAAGTGTAGAGCAAGGGCACAAGTGTAGAGCAAGGGCAAGTGTAGAGAACGGGCACAAGTGTAGAGCAAGGGCAAGTGTAGAGCAAGGGCACAAGTGTAGAGCACGGGCACAAGTGTAGAGAACGGGCACAAGTGTAGAGCAAGGGCACAAGTGTAGAGCAAGGGCACAAGTGTAGAGCAAGGGCACAAGTGTAGAGCAAGGGCACAAGTGTAGAGCACGGGCACAAGTGTAGAGCACAGGCACAAGTGTAGAGCACGAGCACAAGTGTAGAGCAAGGGCACAAGTGTAGAGCACAGGCACAAGTGTAGAGCAAGGGCACAAGTGTAGAGCACAGGCACAAGTGTAGAGCAAGGGCACAAGTGTAGAGCACAGGCACAAGTGTAGAGCAAGGGCACAAAAGTAGAGCAAGGGCACAAAAGTAGAGCAAGGGCACAAAAGTAGAGCAAGGGCACAAGTGTAGAGCAAGGGCACAAGTGTAGAGCACGGGCACAAGGGCACAAGTGTAGAGCACGGGCACAAGTGTAGAGCAAGGGCACAAGTGTAGAGCACGGGCACAAGTGTAGAGCACGGGCACAAGTGTAGAGCACGGGCACAAGTGTAGAGCACGGGCACAAGTGTAGAGCAAGGGCACAAGTGTAGAGCAAGGGCACAAGTGTAGAGCACAGGCACAAGTGTAGAGCACAGGCACAAGTGTAGAGCACGGGCACATGTGTAGAGCACGGGCACAAGTGTAGAGCACGGGCACAAGTGTAGAGCACGGGCACAAGTGTAGAGCACAGGTACAAGTGTAGAGCACGGGCACAAGTGTAGAGCAAGGGCACAAGTGTAGAGCACAGGCACAAGTGTAGAGCACGGTCACAAGTGTAGAGCAAGGGCACAAGTGTAGAGCAAGGGCACAAGTATAGAGCACGGGCACAAGTGTAGAGCAAGGGCACAAGTGTAGAGCACGGGCACAAGTGTAGAGCACGGGCACAAGTGTAGAGCAAGGGCACAAGTGTAGAGCAAGGGCACAAGTGTAGAGCACGGGCACAAGTGTAGAGCACAGGCACAAGTGTAGAGCAAGGGCACAAGTGTAGAGCACGGGCACAAGTGTAGAGCACGGGCACAAGTGTAGAGCAAGGGCACAAGTGTAGAGCAAGGGCACAAGTGTAGGGCAAGGGCACAAGTGTAGAGCAAGGGCACAAGTGTAGAGGAAGGGCACAAGTGTAGAGCACGGGCACAAGTGTAGAGCACAGGCACAAGTGTAGAGCAAGGGCACAAGTGTAGAGCACGGGCACAAGGGCACAAGTGTAGAGCACGGGCACAAGTGTAGAGCAAGGGCACAAGTGTAGAGCAAGGGCACAAGTGTAGAGCAAGGGCACAAGTGTAGCGCACGGGCACAAGTGTAGAGCACGGGCACAAGTGTAGAGCAAGGGCACAAGTGTAGAGCAAGGGCAAGTGTAGAGCACAGGCACAAGTGTAGAGCAAGGGCACAAGTGTAGAGCAAGGGCACAAGTGTAGAGCAAGGGCAAGTGTAGAGCAAGGGCACAAGTGTAGAGCACGGGCACAAGTGTAGAGAACGGGCACAAGTGTAGAGCAAGGGCACAAGTGTAGAGCAAGGGCACAAGTGTAGAGCAAGGGCACAAGTGTAGAGCACGGGCACAAGTGTAAAGCACAAAAAACAAGTGTAAAGCACGGGCACAAGTGTAGAGCAAGGGCACAAGTGTAGAGCACAGGCACAAGTGTAGAGCACGAGCACAAGTGTAGAGCACGGGCAAAAGTGTAGAGCACGGGCACAAGTGTAGAGCAAGGGCACAAGTGTAGAGCAAGGGCACAAGTGTAGAGCACGGGCACAAGTGTAGAGCACGGGCACAAGTGTAGAGCACAGGCACAAAAGTAGAGCAAGGGCACAAGTGTAGAGCACAGGCACAAGTGTAGAGCAAGGGCACAAGTGTAGAGCAAGGGCACAAGTGTAGAGCACGGGCACAAGTGTAGAGCAAGGGCACAAGTGTAGAGCAAGGGCACAAGTGTAGAGCACGGGCACAAGTGTAGAGCAAGGGCACAAGTGTAGAGCACGGGCACAAGTGTAGAGCACGGGCACAAGTGTAGAGCACGGGCACAAGTGTAGAGCACGGGCACAAGTGTAGAGCAAGGGCACAAGTGTAGAGCACGGGCACAAGTGTAGAGCAAGGGCACAAGTGTAGAGCACGGGCACAAGTGTAGAGCAAGGGCACAAGTGTAGAGCAAGGGCAAAAGTGTAGAGCACGGGCACAAGGGCACAAGTGTAGAGCACGGGCACAAGTGTAGAGCAAGGGCACAAGTGTAGAGCAAGGGCACAAGTGTAGAGCAAGGGCACAAGTGTAGAGCACAGCCACAAGTGTAGAGCAAGGGCACAAGTGTAGAGCAAGGGCACAAGTGTAGAGCACTGGCACAAGTGTAGAGCAAGGGCACAAGTGTAGAGCACAAGTGTAGAGCACGGTCACAAGTGTAGAGCAAGGGCACAAGTGTAGAGCAAGGGCACAAGTGTAGCGCAAGGGCACAAGTGTAGGGCAAGGGCACAAGTGTAGAGCAAGGGCACAAGTGTAGAGCACAAGTGTAGAGCACGGTCACAAGTGTAGAGCAAGGACACAAGTTTAGAGCACGGGCACAAGTGTAGAGCAAGGGCACAAGTGTAGAGCAAGGGCACAAGTGTAGAGCACAGGCACAAGTGTAGAGCAAGGGCACAAGTGTAGAGCACGGGCACAAGGGCACAAGTGTAGAGCACGGGCACAAGTGTAGAGCAAGGGCACAAGTGTAGAGCACGGGCACAAGTGTAGAGCACGGGCACAAGTGTAGAGCACGGGCACAAGTGTAGAGCACGGGCACAAGTGTAGAGCACGGGCACAAGTGTAGAGCAAGGGCACAAGTGTAGAGCAAGGGCACAAGTGTAGAGCACAGGCACAAGTGTAGAGCACAGGCACAAGTGTAGAGCACGGGCACAAGTGTAGAGCACAGGCACAAGTGTAGAGCAAGGGCACAAAAGTAGAGCAAGGGCACAAAAGTAGAGCAAGGGCAAAAGTGTAGAGCACGGGCACAAGGGCACAAGTGTAGAGCACGGGCACAAGTGTAGAGCACGGGCACATGTGTAGAGCACGGGCACAAGTGTAGAGCACGGGCACAAGTGTAGAGCACGGGCACAAGTGTAGAGCA
Organism: Eucyclogobius newberryi; assembly: GCF_026437365.1. NCBI lineage: Eukaryota > Metazoa > Chordata > Actinopteri > Gobiiformes > Gobiidae > Eucyclogobius > Eucyclogobius newberryi. The sequence goes on from NW_027315757.1 coordinate 2,311,172, forward strand.
CAGGTACAAGTGTAGAGCACGGGCACAAGTGTAGAGCAAGGGCACAAGTGTAGAGCACAGGCACAAGTGTAGAGCACGGTCACAAGTGTAGAGCAAGGGCACAAGTGTAGAGCAAGGGCACAAGTATAGAGCACGGGCACAAGTGTAGAGCAAGGGCACAAGTGTAGAGCACGGGCACAAGTGTAGAGCACGGGCACAAGTGTAGAGCAAGGGCACAAGTGTAGAGCAAGGGCACAAGTGTAGAGCACGGGCACAAGTGTAGAGCACAGGCACAATTGTAGAGCAAGGGCACAAGTGTAGAGCACGGGCACAAGTGTAGAGCACGGGCACAAGTGTAGAGCAAGGGCACAAGTGTAGAGCAAGGGCACAAGTGTAGGGCAAGGGCACAAGTGTAGAGCAAGGGCACAAGTGTAGAGGAAGGGCACAAGTGTAGAGCACGGGCACAAGTGTAGAGCACAGGCACAAGTGTAGAGCAAGGGCACAAGTGTAGAGCACGGGCACAAGGGCACAAGTGTAGAGCACGGGCACAAGTGTAGAGCAAGGGCACAAGTGTAGAGCAAGGGCACAAGTGTAGAGCAAGGGCACAAGTGTAGCGCACGGGCACAAGTGTAGAGCACGGGCACAAGTGTAGAGCAAGGGCACAAGTGTAGAGCAAGGGCAAGTGTAGAGCACAGGCACAAGTGTAGAGCAAGGGCACAAGTGTAGAGCAAGGGCACAAGTGTAGAGCAAGGGCAAGTGTAGAGCAAGGGCACAAGTGTAGAGCACGGGCACAAGTGTAGAGAACGGGCACAAGTGTAGAGCAAGGGCACAAGTGTAGAGCAAGGGCACAAGTGTAGAGCAAGGGCACAAGTGTAGAGCACGGGTACAAGTGTAGAGCACGGGCACAAGTGTAGAGCAAGGGCACAAGTGTAGAGCACAGGCACAAGTGTAGAGCACGAGCACAAGTGTAGAGCACGGGCAAAAGTGTAGAGCACGGGCACAAGTGTAGAGCAAGGGCACAAGTGTAGAGCAAGGGCACAAGTGTAGAGCACAGGCACAAGTGTAGAGCACGGGCACAAGTGTAGAGCACAGGCACAAGTGTAGAGCAAGGGCACAAAAGTAGAGCAAGGGCACAAGTGTAGAGCACAGGCACAAGTGTAGAGCAAGGGCACAAGTGTAGAGCAAGGGCACAAGTGTAGAGCACGGGCACAAGTGTAGAGCAAGGGCACAAGTGTAGAGCAAGGGCACAAGTGTAGAGCACGGGCACAAGTGTAGAGCAAGGGCACAAGTGTAGAGCACGGGCACAAGTGTAGAGCACGGGCACAAGTGTAGAGCACGGGCACAAGTGTAGAGCACGGGCACAAGTGTAGAGCAAGGGCACAAGTGTAGAGCACGGGCACAAGTGTAGAGCAAGGGCACAAGTGTAGAGCACGGGCACAAGTGTAGAGCAAGGGCACAAGTGTAGAGCAAGGGCAAAAGTGTAGAGCACGGGCACAAGGGCACAAGTGTAGAGCACGGGCACAAGTGTAGAGCAAGGGCACAAGTGTAGAGCAAGGGCACAAGTGTAGAGCAAGGGCACAAGTGTAGAGCACAGCCACAAGTGTAGAGCAAGGGCACAAGTGTAGAGCAAGGGCACAAGTGTAGAGCACTGGCACAAGTGTAGAGCAAGGGCACAAGTGTAGAGCACAAGTGTAGAGCACGGTCACAAGTGTAGAGCAAGGGCACAAGTGTAGAGCAAGGGCACAAGTGTAGCGCAAGGGCACAAGTGTAGGGCAAGGGCACAAGTGTAGAGCAAGGGCACAAGTGTAGAGCACAAGTGTAGAGCACGGTCACAAGTGTAGAGCAAGGGCACAAGTGTAGAGCACGGGCACAAGTGTAGAGAACGGGCACAAGTGTAGAGCAAGGGCACAAGTGTAGAGCAAGGGCACAAGTGTAGAGCAAGGGCACAAGTGTAGAGCACGGGCACAAGTGTAGAGCACAGGAACAAGTGTAAAGCACGGGCACAAGTGTAGAGCAAGGGCACAAGTGTAGAGCACAGGCACAAGTGTAGAGCACGAGCACAAGTGTAGAGCACGGGCAAAAGTGTAGAGCACGGGCACAAGTGTAGAGCAAGGGCACAAGTGTAGAGCAAGGGCACAAGTGTAGAGCACAGGCACAAGTGTAGAGCACGGGCACAAGTTTAGAGCACAGGCACAAGTGTAGAGCAAGGGCACAAAAGTAGAGCAAGGGCACAAAAGTAGAGCAAGGGCACAAGTGTAGAGCACGGGCACAAGGGCACAAGTGTAGAGCACGGGCACAAGTGTAGAGCACGGGCACAAGTGTAGAGCACGGGCACAAGTGTAGAGCAAGGGCACAAGTGTAGAGCACGGGGACAAGTGTAGAGCACGGCACAAGTGTAGAGCAAGGGCAAAAGTGTAGAGCACGGGCACAAGGGCACAAGTGTAGAGCACGGGCACAAGTGTAGAGCACGGGCACATGTGTAGAGCACGGGCACAAGTGTAGAGCACGGGCACAAGTGTAGAGCACGGGCACAAGTGTAGAGCACAGGTACAAGTGTAGAGCACGGGCACAAGTGTAGAGCACAGGTACAAGTGTAGAGCAAGGGCACAAGTGTAGAGCAAGGGCACAAGTGTAGAGCACAGGCACAAGTGTAGAGCACGGTCACAAGTGTAGAGCAAGGGCACAAGTGTAGAGCAAGGGCACAAGTATAGAGCACAGGCACAAGTGTAGAGCACGGGCACAAGTGTAGAGCAAAGGCACAAAAGTAGAGCAAGGGCACAAAAGTAGAGCAAGGGCACAAAAGTAGAGCAAGGGCACAAGTGTAGAGCAAGGGCACAAGTGTAGAGCACGGGCACAAGGGCACAAGTGTAGAGCACGGGCACAAGTGTAGAGCAAGGGCACAAGTGTAGAGCACGGGCACAAGTGTAGAGCACGGGCACAAGTGTAGAGCACGGGCACAAGTGTAGAGCAAGGGCAAAAGTGTAGAGCACGGGCACAAGGGCACAAGTGTAGAGCACGGGCACAAGTGTAGAGCAAGGGCACAAGTGTTAGTGCAAGGGCACAAGTGTAGAGCAAGGGCACAAGTGTAGAGCACAGCCACAAGTGTAGAGCAAGGGCACAAGTGTAGAGCAAGGGCACAAGTGTAGAGCACTGGCACAAGTGTAGAGCAAGGGCACAAGTGTAGAGCACAAGTGTAGAGCACGGTCACAAGTGTAGAGCAAGGGCACAAGTGTAGAGCAAAGGCACAAGTGTAGAGCACAGGCACAAGTGTAGAGCACAGGCACAAGTGTAGAGCAAGGGCACAAGTGTAGAGCACAAGTGTAGAGCACGGTCACAAGTGTAGAGCAAGGGCACAAGTGTAGCGCAAGGGCACAAGTGTAGCGCAAGGGCACAAGTGTAGAGCAAGGGCACAAGTGTAGCGCAAGGGCACAAGTGTAGAGCACAGGCACAAGTGTAGAGCACAGGCACAAGTGTAGAGCAAGGGCACAAGTGTAGAGCACAGGCACAAGTGTAGAGCAAGGGCACAAGTGATGTGCGCTAGCTCTGAGCTAGCCCCCCCGGCCCCACCGCGCTCCTCGGCCACAGCCGCCGTATGGATCGGCGCCGGTGCGTTTATACAAAGGACGAACTCATGAAACTGCGGAAAACCATCGTCTTACCCGGAGATCGTCACGTTATCCCGGCGGACATCCTAATTTTTCCCCACCATCCCTTGTTGGGAAATGGGAGGTTTTGTCTATGGGAGTTTTTGTTTATAAGAGTTCTTCTATTGAGAGTGTTTTTTAAACTTCCTATATTCTGTGATCTGTCCTTTTCCTCTGTATCTACTGCATTGTATCAATGAAATTTCCCCATGTGTGGACAATAAAGGATTATCTTATCTTATCTTATCTTAAGTGTAGAGCACAGGCACAAGTGTAGAGCAAGGGCACAAGTGTAGAGCAAGGGCACAAGTGTAGAGCAAGGGCACAAGTGTAGAGCACGGGCACAAGTGTAGAGCACGGGCACAAGTGTAGAGCACGGGCACAAGTGTAGAGCACGGGCACAAGTGTAGAGCACGGGCACAAGTGTAGAGCAAGGGCACAAGTGTAGAGCAAGGGCACAAGTGATGTGCGCTAGCTCTGAGCTAGCCCCCCCGGCCCCACCGCGCTCCTCGGCCACAGCCGCCGTATGGATCGGCGCCGGTGCGTTTATACAAAGGACGAACTCATGAAACTGCGGAAAACCATCGTCTTACCCGGAGATCGTCACGTTATCCCGGCGGACATCCTAATTTTTCCCCACCATCCCTTGTTGGGAAATGGGAGGTTTTGTCTATGGGAGTTTTTGTTTATAAGAGTTCTTCTATTGAGAGTGTTTTTTAAACTTCCTATATTCTGTGATCTGTCCTTTTCCTCTGTATCTACTGCATTGTATCAATGAAATTTCCCCATGTGTGGACAATAAAGGATTATCTTATCTTATCTTATCTTAAGTGTAGAGCACAGGCACAAGTGTAGAGCAAGGGCACAAGTGTAGAGCAAGGGCACAAGTGTAGAGCAAGGGCACAAGTGTAGAGCACGGGCACAAGTGTAGAGCACGGGCACAAGTGTAGAGCACGGGCACAAGTGTAGAGCACGGGCACAAGTGTAGAGCACGGGCACAAGTGTAGAGCAAGGGCACAAGTGTAGAGCAAGGGCACAAGTGTAGAGCACGGGCACAAGTGTAGAGCACGGGCACAAGTGTAGAGCAAGGGCACAAGTGTAGAGCAAGGGCACAAGTGTAGAGCACGGTCACAAGTGTAGAGCAAGGGCACAAGTGTAGCGCAAGGGCACAAGTGTAGCGCAAGGGCACAAGTGTAGAGCAAGGGCACAAGTGTAGCGCAAGGGCACAAGTGTAGAGCAAGGGCACAAGTGTAGCGCAAGGGCACAAGTGTAGAGCACAGGCACAAGTGTAGAGCACAGGCACAAGTGTAGAGCAAGGGCACAAGTGTAGAGCACAGGCACAAGTGTAGAGCAAGGGCACAAGTGATGTGCGCTAGCTCTGAGCTAGCCCCCCCGGCCCCACCGCGCTCCTCGGCCACAGCCGCCGTATGGATCGGCGCCGGTGCGTTTATACAAAGGACGAACTCATGAAACTGCGGAAAACCATCGTCTTACCCGGAGATCGTCACGTTATCCCGGCGGACATCCTAATTTTTCCCCACCATCCCTTGTTGGGAAATGGGAGGTTTTGTCTATGGGAGTTTTTGTTTATAAGAGTTCTTCTATTGAGAGTGTTTTTTAAACTTCCTATATTCTGTGATCTGTCCTTTTCCTCTGTATCTACTGCATTGTATCAATGAAATTTCCCCATGTGTGGACAATAAAGGATTATCTTATCTTATCTTATCTTAAGTGTAGAGCACAGGCACAAGTGTAGAGCAAGGGCACAAGTGTAGAGCAAGGGCACAAGTGTAGAGCAAGGGCACAAGTGTAGAGCACGGGCACAAGTGTAGAGCACGGGCACAAGTGTAGAGCACGGGCACAAGTGTAGAGCACGGGCACAAGTGTAGAGCACGGGCACAAGTGTAGAGCAAGGGCACAAGTGTAGAGCAAGGGCACAAGTGATGTGCGCTAGCTCTGAGCTAGCCCCCCCGGCCCCACCGCGCTCCTCGGCCACAGCCGCCGTATGGATCGGCGCCGGTGCGTTTATACAAAGGACGAACTCATGAAACTGCGGAAAACCATCGTCTTACCCGGAGATCGTCACGTTATCCCGGCGGACATCCTAATTTTTCCCCACCATCCCTTGTTGGGAAATGGGAGGTTTTGTCTATGGGAGTTTTTGTTTATAAGAGTTCTTCTATTGAGAGTGTTTTTTAAACTTCCTATATTCTGTGATCTGTCCTTTTCCTCTGTATCTACTGCATTGTATCAATGAAATTTCCCCATGTGTGGACAATAAAGGATTATCTTATCTTATCTTATCTTAAGTGTAGAGCACAGGCACAAGTGTAGAGCAAGGGCACAAGTGTAGAGCAAGGGCACAAGTGTAGAGCAAGGGCACAAGTGTAGAGCAAGGGCACAAGTGTAGAGCACGGGCACAAGTGTAGAGCACGGGCACAAGTGTAGAGCACGGGCACAAGTGTAGAGCAAGGGCACAAGTGTAGAGCACGGGCACAAGTGTAGAGCAAGGGCACAAGTGTAGAGCAAGGGCACAAGTGTAGAGCACGGGCACAAGTGTAGAGCAAGGGCACAAGTGTAGAGCAAGGGCACAAGTGTAGAGCAAGGGCAAGTGTAGAGCACAGGCACAAGTGTAGAGCAAGGGCACAAGTGTAGAGCAAGGGCACAAGTGTAGAGCAAGGGCACAAGTGTAGAGCAAGGGCAAGTGTAGAGCAAGGGCACAAGTGTAGAGCACGGGCACAAGTGTAGAGAACGGGCACAAGTGTAGAGCAAGGGCACAAGTGTAGAGCAAGGGCACAAGTGTAGAGCAAGGGCACAAGTGTAGAGCAAGGGCACAAGTGTAGAGCAAGGGCACAAGTGTAGAGCAAGGGCACAAGTGTAGAGCAAGGGCACAAGTGTAGAGCACAGGCACAAGTGTAGAGCAAGGGCACAAGTGTAGAGCACAGGCACAAGTGTAGAGCAAGGGCACAAGTGTAGAGCACAGGCACAAGTGTAGAGCACGGGCACAAGTGTAGAGCACGGGCACAAGTGTAGAGCAAGGGCACAAGTGTAGAGCACAGCCACAAGTGTAGAGCAAGGGCACAAGTGTAGAGCACGGGCACAAGTGTAGAGCAAGGGCACAAGTGTAGAGCACGGGCACAAGTGTAGAGCACGGGCACAAGTGTAGAGCAAGGGCACAAGTGTAGAGCACGGGTACAAGTGTAGAGCACGGGCACAAGTGTAGAGCAAGGGCACAAGTGTAGAGCACGGGCACAAGTGTAGAGCACGGGCACAAGTGTAGAGCAAGGGCAAGTGTAGAGCACGGGCACAAGTGTAGAGCACGGGCACAAGTGTAGAGCAAGGGCACAAGTCTAGAGCACGGGCACAAGTGTAGAGCAAGGGCAAAAGTGTAGAGCACGGGCACAAGGGCACAAGTGTAGAGCAAGGGCACAAGTGTAGAGCAAGGGCACAAGTGTAGAGCACGGGCACAAGTGTAGAGCAAGGGCACAAGTGTAGAGCAAGGGCACAAGTGTAGAGCAAGGGCACAAGTGTAGAGCAAGGGCACAAGTGTAGAGCAAGGGCACAAGTGTAGAGCAGACAACAATTGTACTGACGATGTATGATATAGAAAATTATATAATATTATTGAAAGTAACATTACTCACGTCGTGAAGTAGTGGTAAACAATATTAGTTAAGTAAAAGTACTATCTAGACCCCGGAAGTATTTGGGGGGAATTATTAAGTAAGAGAAATGTTTATTTAAATCTGATTTATAATTTATAAATCAGATTAGTGTAATGTGACGGACTGAACATGAAATAGTGCACAACATTAGACAAACTAAAGGATATCTGAGCGGTGCAAGAAACACATGATTTCATATGGTCAACATGAGGTTTATGTCACAGTGAGAAGAGAAACAACACTTCAGCTCAACAGACTGTTACACTGGGCAATCAATGACTTAAAGGGGACATATAAAGAAAACTCTTTCCTCAGGACTAGTTTACTCACAGTTGTATTTGGATTGATTCCTACATGTTTGAGTTAAACTTGCCATGTCTTAAAACTGAGGCTCAAGTGCTCAGAAAAGTCCTGTTTTCACTTACCCCCTATCCTTGTATTTAGTCCTTACTCCAAGTAGCCACTAAAAACACGTAAATGACAATCTGCTACTTGTTCCAGTGAAACATCACTATGCTTGTCACTATGATGAGGCAGGGCACATCAGTTGTTCAATTTTGAACAGGAAGTGCTGTTTCTATTGTGGTTTACAATGAACAAAATCATTATTTACTTATAATAATAATAATAATAACTTTTATTTATATAGCGCTTTTCAGTGACCCAAAGACGCTGAACATATATAAAAAAGGGGGTGTATTTACAGACAGGGGGGACAACACGTACAATACACTTTAATATACAGATAAAATGAACAAGACAGAAGAAGTAGAGAGAAAAAGATGGGGATGTAACAGGGGGTAGAAGAGTAGGCAATGGGGTAGAGGAGGCTAGGGGTAGGGGAGGTCTGTCATTTCAAAACGATGTACCTAAAAAAAACAATATGTCTTCTTTAAGTGGGAGTGTGGTGTCTGAAAACGACTCCAAAAGGTACTATGTCTCTAAAAAAACACTCAAATGAATGTAACTGCTTGAACACAACAGAGTCAACACATGTCAAAGTGCTGCATGTTTGTTTACCTGCACAAAGAAGTAGAGCACTCCTAGAAAAGGGATGATGATGGCCACCAGCGGCGTGGCTGCCAGGATGACCACACAGGCGCCCATCACGTTGAACATGGAGCCTGTGAACATCTTGAGGATGCTAGGGATGACGGAGTCAATGGTGTCGATCTCTTTGGAGAAGCGGTTCACGAGGTTTCCACTGGGCGTACGTTCAAAGAAGGACATGGGCGAGCGCAGCACGTCGTACAGCATGGCCTGGTGCAGGCAGCGGGATGCCAGGATGCCCCCGATGGACATGGACAGGGAATACCCGAACACCGCCACTCCTAAGAGAAGCAGAAGAGTGTTTGGATGCTCCTGAGGGTATGAGCCCGAGTGTGTGGCAGGGGCCTCCCTGTATCACTGTTACATGAATCATATTTATACACAATGGCATATGCAAGTTATGTCTAGATGGAATATTCACATTGCTTCCAGAGTGCATATTCACTCTGGAACTCCCTCCCCCAACCTGTCCGCCACTCTCCCTCACTCACAACATTCAAATCCCGCCTAAAAACATACCTCTTCACCCAAGCCTATGACCTCCCCTACCCCTAGCCTCCTCTACCCCATTGCCTACACTTCTACCCCCTGTTACATCCCCATCTTTTTCTCTCTACTTCTTCTGTCTTGTTCATTTTATCTGTATATTAATGTGTTCTGTACGTGTTGTCCCCCCTGTCTGTAAATACCCCCCCTTTTTTATTATGTTCAGCGTCTTTGGGTCACTGAAAAGCGCTATATAAATAAAAGTTATTATTATTATTATTATTATTGCTTATTCATGATTATAATGTATAATGGCGGCCTAATGTATCACTTTTAAAGGCGGATTATTAAAAACTGTAGATTTAAAACTAAAATGTACTTGTGCAGTTCATTCAGTCTATGGCACTGTATTATCTGTTATGCCTTGTGTACACTGACTCTGGACTGGGGCGGGGCGGGTCACTTGCAGATTGCCTGGTACACCGACTTTGGCAGGGGTTCGGGTTATGGTAAGTTTAACCAACCATTGATTTTAAGCACTTTCAAATTTGCAGGACCCACACTGCACCCAGTCCGGCGTCAGTGTACCCCCGCCGTTATTCATAGTCTGTATTATTAACAATATTATGGCTTTATATATATAACTTTCTCAATTGCGTTTTGAGCTTGGCTACGATTGGTGGACACAGCGCCTGTGCTTCATTTGGCTTCTATTTGTTTTTATCTAATTGGCTCGAGCCATTCCATGGAATGTGACGAGTCTTTGTTCTTGCCTGGTTTCTTCTACTTATTATTATTCATGGTCATTTTGCCACAACTTGGGCATTTTTGACCCTGAACATTGATGAATGTCACACATGGGACATAGACGCGATCGGCTTGACCCGAACTCCAATAAAATGGAGCTTGCGAGAACGCCCGTCGCAACAGCGCCGACTAGTTCAAAAAAGAAAAAACATGAAACTCTTTTGGCCTAGGCACACGAGACTTGGGACAGTGATAGAGCTACCTTTGACCTCTGACCTTTGATGAGTAAAACACACCTGGAGCACCGCTCTATGATAAAAAGGACTTTTTTTTTCAAAATCGTACTTAGTCCGAAACAACATCTTTTGCATCTAAAGACATGTTATAAATATTCCAAAACATTTTTGATATTCATTACGGTCTCTGCGTAACACGCCCTCAAAAGGACAAGGACAAGTCACGCCTAATGTAAATGATCTACGGAGCTCATATTTCACTCACTTTTTTATGTTTTTATGGTCTGATTGGAAATAATGAATACCATGTAACAAATTTACTCTATAGCGCCCCCTACACATTGTGTGAAAAACTCAACATGATTTGAATCTGATTTGATTGACACTCATTATATTCTCCTCAAGACGCCATGAAAAAAGTGCATTGCAGATATTGTGTATTTTTCACTATTGGCCAGCAGGGGCGCAATGAATGTCTTCACTTCCTCTTCTATTTTGATGGAACATTTCCTCTCGTGTCGTGGTCTTAGCATTAGCGGCGAGTCTCTGTTGCTAGGTGACGGAGGTACAGGGAGGAGGGGGTACAGTGTAAAGTCTATAGAATAAAGTCCAAGAGTCCAATGCAGTGTCGGGGCAATCGCAATCAAAAAGCGGTCGCGCGGGAAGTGTGTGTGTGTATCCCTTTTTCCATTAGATGCTAGCTAGTTCACTATCTGCTAACGCTGAACCTTTACATTTTCTGAATTCCCTATGGTCCTACCCAGCCCCAACCCTTTTTTAATTTTATTTCTTATTTTTAAATTCTTATTTGTATTATTATTCTAATATAAGCATAAGAGAGAATGAGTGTGTGTGTGTATAAGTGAGTATAAATCTATGCATGCATGTATGTATGTATATATGTATGCATTGATCAGAGGTAATGTGTGTATAAATTATGCAGATATGTGAATGTGAATATAGACATATACATTTTTTTCTCTCATTTATTCTTTTTTTCTTCCCTAATTCTTTAAATAGGTTATTTTGTGTTACGCATTTTTGTTGCTGTGTGTTTAAAAAACAATAAATAGTAAAAAAAAAATATATATATTTTTTTTAATTTGTTATTCTTTCCCAATATTTCATTTAATGTTCCCAAACTTTTGCATTATCACATGCTGCATCTTTAATTTTACCTTTATAATATGAACATCTTTTACCTCTGTTAAATTTGGTCACATCATTTCGGTACTTGTTCCATAATTCCACATTATTAGTATTAAATGCTTCCTTTTTGGCCTTGTCCCTTTGCTTCATATGTTCTTTGAGTTCTTGGTCAAGCCATGGAGCGGAGATCTTTCTTACAGCTTGCTTTCTCATGGGGGCGTGTTCATCCATAACCTGGGGGCGTGTTCATCCATAACCTGGGGGCGTGTTCATCCATAACCTGGGGGCGTGTTCATCCATAACCTGGGGGCGTGTTCATCCATAACCTGGGGGCGTGTTCATCCATAACCTGGGGGCGTGTTCATCCATAACCTGGGGGCGTGTTCATCCATAACCTGGGGGCGTGTTTATCCATAACCTGGGGGCGTGTTTATCCATAACCTGGGGGCGTGTTTATCCATAACCTGGGGGCGTGTTCATCCATAACCTGGGGGCGTGTTTATCCATAACCTGGGGGCGTGTTTATCCATAACCTGGGGGCGTGTTTATCCATAACCTGGGGGCGTGTTCATCCATAACCTGGGGGCGTGTTCATCCATAACCTGGGGGCGTGTTCATCCATAACCTGTGTCATTAAAGTATTAAAAACACCCACAGCTCTACAAGGATCTGGTTCTCGTCTTATTACTGACCAATCTATGTTTCGTACATCTTCAACAAAATCGTTCTCTTTAAAGTTTTTAAATGATCTTTTACATTTAAATTTGAGTCCCGCTTTAGGGACCTTAGTTTTTCTTAGAACTGCACGACTGTGGTCACGACAACCAACTGGAACAGAAACAGCCTCTGAGCAAAACTCTGGCACATTTGTGTAGATTAAATCAATCAGAGACGCAGAATATGTACCATCTGCTTTCATATTTACTCTGGTGTATTTACTGACCAGTTGTGACAAATGACAGGTATTGGCACATGAACATAATTTACTTTTCAAAGCCACAACCATCAGATTTAATTTAAATCTCCCAAGAAATAAATGTCCTTTTCATGATGATTTCCTGGTTCTGTTGGACCTCAGCGCAGCGTTTGACACCATCGACCACAACATTCTACTGCAGAGGTTAGAATGTGATGTAGGTGTCAGAGGCCCCGCCCTCAGAGGCCCCGCCCTCAGCTGCTTTAAATCCTATTTATCCAATAGGTACCAATTTGTTCATGTAAACCAGAGCTCCTCATCATGCTCTATAGTAACTTACGGTGTGCCACAGGGATCAGTACTCGGTCCAATTCTGTTTACTCTTTATATGCTGCCATTAGGTCACATGATCAGGTCACATGGCATTAACTTCCACTGCTCTGCAGACGACACTCAGCTGTATTTATCAATGAACACTGATCAGAGCGATCAAGTAGACAGACTTAGTGCTTGTGTGAAGGAGATAAAAACCTGGATGACACTTAATTATCTGCTGACCTGAAAAAACTGAGGTTTGGGTCCTAAGCATCTACGAGACGCTCTATCTGAGCAGATAGTCACACTGGACAATGTCAGAGAAGCCTCTAGTTCTACTGTAAGAAACCTCAGTCTTATTGGACCAGGAGCTCTCATTTAAAGCTCATATAAATCAAGCTTGTAAAACAGCCTATTTCCAGCTGCGCAACAAGAGCCAAAATCAGAAGAATCCTGCCTAAAAGTGATGCTGAAAAACTTATCCATGCATTTGTAACGACTAGATTAGACTACTGTAACTCCCTGCTTGCAGCGTGTCCTAAAAGCTCCATAAAAAGCTTTCAACTGGTTCAAAATGCAGCAGCAAGATTACTAACAGGAACAAAAAGAAGAGAGCACATTACGCCGGTGCTGAAGTCTCTTCACTGGCTCCCTGTCGAGTTTAGAATCAAATTCAAAATACTACTCCTGACCTACAAAGCCATAAATGACATGGCCCCATCCTACCTCAAAGATGCTATTGTACCATATCATCCAAACAGAGCTCTTCGCTCTCAGAATGCCGGCCTTCTGGTGGTGCCAAGAGTCTCTAAAAGTACTGTAGGAGGTAGAGCTCCTGTGTTATGGAATCAGCTCCTGTCTATGTTAAATATGCCGACACAGTCTCTTCATTTAAGTCCAGGCTTAAAATGTTCCTCTTTGAAATTGCTTATGGTCAGACTAGTTAGGAACAGAAACATAAACCCACAGCTTCAGCTACGCTGCCCTAGGAGTAACTGTGCTGGGGGAAGTATGACTACTTATTTATCAAACAATATTTAATATTTAATTCCACTTGCAAACTGTTCACTGCCTTTTTCTTTTTCTCACTCCTGAGGACCTGTGGACCCAGATGCCCCTCTCCTGGTGAAGTGGTCCCTGCCCCGTGTGGACGGCCCCTCATCTGCCTGAAGAGTGGGTCCAGCTCCAGTCTCGAGTCTGTGAGAGTCAGGTCTCTCCTTCACTCTGGAACTCCTCCAGGTTTCTACTTTTTCCCCAAGGAGGTTTTTTGTCGTTTTTCCTGGCCGAGAAGGAGAGTCTAAGGACAGAGGACCCTGGGACATCGTCCCTCGCCACCACAGACATTGTTGATTCATTTTTCACTGTTGTGTATTATATATATATATATATATATATAAAACATCTGGAACATAAGATATCTTATCTTATATATATATATATATATACATATATATACATATATATATTTCGCTACAATTTATACCCAAATAAACAACTGTTTTTTCGTGCAACGAATCACCCTTCTCTCCAATCGAGCACTTGTTTTAATTTGACTGTTTTTTGGACATTCAAGTAACCACGCAGTGCTCCTTATTTCTATTTTTCTCGGACAATAAAGTATATTATATTGTATTGTAATGTAATGTAATAGTGCTCATGTCAATGTTATTCTGGATGCTATGCGGGGGCCGCGGATGCTATGTGGGGCCGCAGGGGCCGTGGATGCTATGTGGGGCCGCGGATGCTGTGTGGGGCCGCGGATGCTGTGTGGGGCCGTGGATGCTATGTGGGGCCGCGGATGCTATGTGGGGCCGCGGATGCTATGTGGGGCCGCAGGGGCCGTGGATGCTATGTGGGGCCGCGGATGCTGTGTGGGGCCGCGGATGCTATGTGGATGCTATGTGGGGCCGCGGGGGCCGTGGATGCTATGTGGGGCCGTGGATGCTATGTGGGGCCGCGGATGCTATGTGGGGCCGCGGATGCTATGTGGATGCTATGTGGGGCCGCGGGGGCCGTGGATGCTATGTGGGGCCGCGGATGCTATGTGGGGATGCGGATGCTATGTGGATGCTATGTGGGGCCGCGGGGGCCGTGGGTGCTATGTGGGGCCGCGGATGCTATGTGGGGCTGCGGATGCTATGTGGGGCCGCGGATGCTATGTGGGGCCGCGGATGCTATGTGGGGCCGCGGATGTTATGTGGGTCGCGGGGCTGTGGGGAATGTGGGTGAGAGCTTACCCTGAGACAGGCCCAGGGCCCCGTACACCCCCAGCCTCATGAGCCTGAGGGGCTGCGTGCCGTTCACCACAGGGTCGTCGGTCCACAGACTGAGCCAGTAGTTGGAGAAGAGGGAGAGGAAGTGGTGTGTGAAGAAGAGCAGCAGGCTGAAGAGGCTCAGGGGAACTCCAATGGCTTTAGCATAGGTCAGGAACACAGACAGTTTAACCTGAGAGAACACAGACACAAGCACAGGAATGTGGATCAGAGAATATCAATCAATCAATCAATCAATCAATCAATCATTATCTATTGAACCCTATACAACACTCAAAGTGACCAGAGTGCTTCACAATCAAATCAAGGCAATATAAAACAAAAAAAAAACACACTGTACAAAATAAAGTATCATTACATTACAGAGTGTTAAAAGCCAGAAAGTCTGAATAAATAAGTTTTCAGCCTAGATTTAAAAAGGTTCAAATCTGACTTTAAAGACTTAAAGTCTTTAAGGTACCGGCCTCTTGCTGGTGCCAGAGTCAGGACTAAACATGGACCGGCCTCCTGCTGGTGCCAGAGTCAGGACTAAACATGGACCGGCCTCCTGCTGGTGCCAGAGTCAGGACTAAACATGGACCGGCCTCCTGCTGGTGCCAGAGTCAGGACTAAACATGGAGAATCTGTGTTTCAGTTTTATGCAGCTAAAATCTGGAACATTCTTCCTGAAGATGTGAGACAGGTTCTGCTCTGACAATGTTCAAATCTAAGCTAAAACAGTTCTGTTTAGTTGTGTTTGACTGAAAGGATTTTCTTTGCACTCTCTTCCTGTTTGAATTGCCTGGTGTACAACTTGTGCTCTACAAATAAGCAAATGCTCTGCTCAGACTCACCTGTCCAGTGCTGGCCTTGTCAGCCTCGGTGAGTTTGCCTGCTCCGACCTTCACCGTTCGCTCAATGCCTTTCTCCGCTGCCTCCTGCTTCTCGGACGGCAGAATGTTTCTACAGCATCAAGGGGAATTCACATTAATGTGTGAAATACTTAAACATATCAAACTTAATACTTAAACATTAATGTTGGACCCCTTCATAATGATTGTGAACGGGTCCAAGGGGTTCAAAGCGGTATTGTTTTGCATATCTGCTACACAATTTCTTTTTCAGATCAACAAGCCAAGTATATAAAATGTAATTTCTAAATGAGGATTTAATTTAAAGCTCTATTAAAGTGTAGAAAAAGGTTCAGTTGTAGTCATCTGGACCCAATATTATGGCTCTAATCGCCCCTGAACTTAAATGAAGATGAGTTCATTATCTTAAGTTGGGAGCAAGACCACACCCGCTTTTTCATGCCCCTTCCGGCGGACACACTATTTAAGCGTCCAGCTCACACACACCAGCATTCGTGGCTTTGTGCCACTCCCTCTTCCAAATCTTTTCATCTTCCAGACAGGGGTTTCCAGGCCCTGGAGCCTACAGCCCTCATCGCCAGAAGACCCAAAACCGCCTCTATTTCCATACATTCACTTGTTCGTTTTTCTAAATCTGTTAATAAATACTTTGCATCCAATTTGGGATTGTGGTCTATGCTAGTGAAAATGAACGTTAGGAAAATAACTATGGGTCTATTTACCCTACTGCCTGCCAGAGTGGTGAATGTTTCTATGTACAAAGGGAATCATTCTCTGAAGGTCAGTACGGCTGCCCTTGGCAGCGATAACACTAGCAAAAAGGCCGGGGTCTGTGCAATTGCTGTCCTTGAAACCTTCAGTCTTATTCAGCATGTGAGTGGCCCCACCCACAGCAGAGTGGCCCCACCCACAGCATAGTGGCCCCGCCCACAGCAGAGGGCAGACTCTAGATCTCATAATTACAAAGGAGGTAAATATTTCAAATGTCAATGTGGTCGATTCTGCTCTGTCTGATCATTTCTGTGTCTTCTTTGACCTGTCTGTTTTTCCCAAACCACCAGCTGGTCCTGCAGCTGTTCAGAGGCTGGTCTTGCAGTTGTTCAGAGGAGACACATAAGTGATGGCACAGGTGCACTGTTTATGGAAATGATAAACTTTGAAAATGTCTCATGTTCTAATGTAAATGATTTGTTAAACTCTGTTGCATCTAGTGTTTTGAATGTTCTGGACACCATCGCCCCTATGAAGGCTAAAATGGTTAAAAATAAGCAGAAGTTGCCATGGAGACATGATGATTGGGTCAGGGCACAGAAAAGGGAGTGACACAAGTCAAAGCTCCAGGTTCAAAAAGAGATTTACAAAGAGAAGCTGAACATGTACAACCTAATCTTATGTAGAACTAGAGAAAGATATTCCTCTGAAATTATTGGAAGCTGCAGTAACAACGGGCGTGTCCTGTTGCCACAGTAACAGATGAACAAACCCTCCAGCTCAGCTGCCGTTAGAACCCATTTCCACATCCAAGTATAATGAGTTTGCATTATTCTTTAATGACAAAGCTCAAATCCCATAATTCAAAAAATAACTTTAAAACCAGCTAGACAATTAGAGCTATCTCACTTTACACCTGTAACTGTCAAAACTGTCCAGGAGATCATCACCAGTCTGAGTTCATCTACATGCTGCCTCCATGTGTGAGCCTCCAGATTTCTAAAGTCTGTGCTGAACAGTTTGTTAGCACCACTCACTCACATAGTTAACATGTCGCTTCAATCTGGAACATTCCCAATGTCTTTGAAAACTGCGGTCATAAAGCCTCTCCTAAAGAAGAGCAGTCTTGATGCTGCAGTCCTGAGTCATGACCGGCCCATCTCTAATCTGCCATTTTTGGGCAAAGTCCTTGAAAAGATTGTTTACAACAGTCACAGATTTCCTCTTAATAAACAACTCATTAGATGTTTTTCAGTCAGGTTTAAGACCTCATCACAGCACTGAGACTGCTGTTGTCATGGTGACAAATGACATCCGCCTGAACAATGACACGGGCAAAGCCTCAGTCTTAATTCTGTTAGATCTGAGTGCTGCTTTTGACACTGTCCATCATGGGACCCTCTTACAGAGACTAGAGGACTGGGTGGGCATCACTGGCCCCACCCTAAACTGGTGAAGGTCCTATCTGGAAGACAGGAAGTACTTTGTGTCTCAGACCACATGACCCTGACCTGTGGAGTGCCCCAAGGGTCAGTCGTGGGACCCCTTCTGTTCAACCTCTACATGCTGCCGTTAGGTCAGCTGATACGCAGTGAAAATGTGTCCTATCACAATGATGCAGACGAATCTGGACCAGTGGATACACTCTGTCACTGCATCCAACAGATCAGTGTGTGGACCGGCCTCCTGCTGGTGCCAGAGGGCCTCCTGCTGGTGCCAGAGGGCCTCCTGCTGGTGCCAGAGTCAGTTTGTGGAGCAAAACAACTTTCTCCAGCTGAACTCAGACAAGACTGAAATCATCGTCTTTGTCACAGAAACAAAGAGAAAGTGTTAGCGTCACCTCCAGAGTCTCGCTCTAAAACCTACAAACCAAGTTAGAAATCTGGGGGTAATAATGAACTCAGACTTGAACTTTAACACATCAAATCAATAACATCAGCAGCTTTTTACCATCTAAAAAACATTGCCAAAATCAAAAATATAGTGTCTAAACCAGACTTGGAGAGACTGCTGGAGCCAGAGTCAGGACTAAACATGGGCCGGCCTCCTGCTGGTGCCAGAGTCAGGACTAAACATGGACCGGCCTCCTGCTGGTGCCAGAGTCAGGACTAAACATGGACCGGCCTCCTGCTGGTGCCAGAGTCAGGACTAAACGTGGACCGGCCTCCTGCTGGTGCCAGAGTCAGGACTAAACATGGACCGGCCTCCTGCTGGTGCCAGAGTCAGGACTAAACATGGACCGGCCTCCTGCTGGTGCCAGAGTCAGGACTAAACATGGACCGGCCTCCTGCTGGTGCCAGAGTCAGGACTAAACATGGACCAGCCTCCTGCTGGTGCCAGAGTCAGGACTAAACATGGACCGGTCTCCTGCTGGTGCCAGAGTCAGGACTAAACATGGTCCGGCCTCCTGCACTCTTCTCTTTTATTCCTTAAACTGTTTTGTGATTTCTGTCATTTCTTTGTGATTTTAATGTATTTTTCCTCTAGTGTGAAGCACTTTGAATGGCCTTGTGTATGAAATGTGTGACACAAATAAACTTGCCTTTATTGATTGGACAGGACAGGGCAGCATGAAATGTGAATGAGGGGACGGATATGCAGCAGATTTGATCCCACAAAGCCATAACAGACCTACATGGCAGGCATGGTGCTATCCTCCCGAACAATAAGACAAATATGTGAGTCATTTTTGCCCACTCTTTTACAGAGAAAGAACTGGGACAAACAACTCAATGTCCAGTCACTGTCCTCAGCAGATCCTAAGAGCATCTAAGCCAGAAGAATAGCGGGGTCACTAGGAGATCATGGGCAAATGTGAGACGAGCCCTTGTGTTTTTCACCTTGGAACTCACCTATGGGTGTCATTTTTATCCAGTGTCCAATTTTATGGCTGAGCCATGAGCACTGCCCTCAGCTGCAGGACTTTGGACCTCATTCTGGATCAATTTGTGACTTCCTGAAAGGACGGCCATTGCACACTTGATGCCTGGGTTTGGAGAGTTAAACCAAACCCGATATTTCAAAAAATGTGCTTACCGGTAATTAAAGGTGATGGTAAAAAATAAAATTATTATATATTATTAATTCAATAACTAAATTGTATGTTTACTTGTGTCGGTGTAATCCCTCATTCGTCCAGGCGTGTTCCATAGTAGAAAAAGCTTCAGTTGTTTCATCTGGACTCAGTTTGAAAAAATAGACGTTTCGACTCTCATCCAAGAGTCATTGTCAATAAAAGAATTTAGATCGAGAACTCTGATATTAATACTGTTCTGTGGTAAGACCCGCCCATTGGGCGGAGCCTTCCTGAAGTAGAAGGAGTTGTTTGTTTCAACAGAAACTCCCCCCTTGTATCTACCGAGCCTATTCAGAATCTTAATGGGCTATTAGAATCCTCTTTGTCTTTGTGAGAACCTGATTAGCATCTAAATGTCCTGGTCCTGGTCCTCTACATTTCCAGGGGTTCAGTATACCATTATAGATACCAGGAAGATAGAATCTTAGCCCTCCATTTCTGTTTAAAGAAGGTCTTTCTTTTTTAACAAAAATAGCTTCCTTAACTCCTCTTTCAAAACCATCTTTTCTCCTGCTTAAAACCTTCACCTCACCGTCTTCAAACGAGTGATTAGAGGCTTCAAGATGGAGATGCACGGCACTCTGTGGTCCTGTGTTGGTTCTGTGCTGATAAAGGCTGTGTAGAGGCTGTTTTGTAAAGAACGGTACATAGGTGAGACAGTGGCCAACTTGTCGCAGGGCCAACACAGAGACATAGACATTACAGACAGTTCACTCTCACATTCATTCACTAGGGCCAATTTTTAGAGTCACCAATTTTGCCTAACACATGCGGTAACACGGGGAGAACATGCAGACTCCACCCAGAGAGATCATGTGATGTTGGTCTGGTCCGGGAATCGAACCCAAGAGCGCTATCCGCCTTTGCCACCGTGCACCCTGCAGGAGACTTCATTCATTGCAATACAGTTCCACTAGCTCCGCCCTTATGCTATACAGTCCCACTAGCTCCGCCTTTAGTCTCACAAAGTCAAAAAACCTTGACCAAAAGCTCTGCAGTTTTGTGTCTTCAAAATATTGGGGCATTTCACAAAATGTTGTGCGTCCACTAAAGTTTAAACCAATGAAAGCTCGCTCACCAAAATGATCAAACCTGACTTTAATCTGACACTGATGTTATAAAATGTTACAGAACCATTGCCTCTGTTCATCTCTGACATAACTCATCCCAAAACAAACTAGACTGAGCAATCTATAAGTTTAAAAAGTTTGAATATGAAAAAAAAAGGGGTCAAGCGGGAGTCAATCCCTCTATAGCTGGTTCTCCAGACTGCGTCACTAACCACCCGAGAGTTCTTTAAATGTGACTGGCGTTTTTAGAGATATCACTCCGTCTGAAGCAGCTGGTTCAGCTCCGGTGTAGGTCTCCTTTAGTAAAAACCTCTTGCTTTGATTGAAAATCCAGATTTGCGAAACGTTTTAACTTGGAAATGTAATCGTCCATATTGTCTGGATTCTGCAAACAAAATAATAACGAAGAAGATAGTGCACCTGTCCACACACGAACACCTGTCAGCACCTGTCCACACACGGCCGGGCTCAGGAGCGCCCTCTTCACGCGGCCCATGTAATGAAGCCTCATTGAGTGAACTTTTACTGTGGTTTTATAATGAATCTGCCTAAAACATGCTTCAGAAATACATTTCATACATTATTGTGAATATGGAAGCTCTCTGTGTCTCTGTGTCTCTCTGTCTCTGTGTCTCTGTGTCTGTCTCTCTGTCTGTCTGTCTGTCTGTCTCTGTCTGTCTGTCTCTCTGTCTGTCTGTCAGTCAAACATCTGAACATTTGAAAAATGTACTTGGATTCAAATGTAAAGGGGGTTTATAATACATACCAGATGGCAAATATTCATATTTTGTATACAATTGTTCTTGTTTTTTTATTTTTCCCCCCAAGATTGACGGGTGAGGCCCTGCTTCCCCTGCCTCCCCTGAATGCACGTCCCTGGATATAATGTTGATCTTACCCAGTCACAGCCGAGCTGCTGTCGTCTAAAGCTGTGGAAGCCTTCTGCTCTGTAACATTCAAAGACAATGTAAAGACCAAAAACCTGAGCCAGTGTACAGGTGTGTTCAGTGTCTCACCTCCATTGTGCTCCACAGAGGCGTACGTGCGCACAAACTCGGCAAAGGCTCCGTCTGTGGCAAACAGCTGCTGGTAGGAGCCCTTCTCTGTGACCTGCCCCTCCCCCATCACCAGGATCAGGTCTGCGTAGGGCAGGTAGCTTAGGCCATGGGTCACCAGTACACGGGTCTGCAGGAGGAGGCACAGACAACTCCACAGCATTACACTAGTATTCAACCAATCTCTCTTTTAGAGGAAAATGTCAGTGTTGTATAACTGATTTGACTATTTGGCATTGACACTCCACAGATCAGCTGGGACACTTGTGATGTGCAGTGGTGCTGAGTGTACCTTGTCTTTGAGCAGTCCCTGTGGGCCAATGACCCGCTCAAAGATATGCCTGCCCACGTGTGCGTCCACAGCAGACAGAGGGTCGTCCAGCAGATAGATGGAGCGGTCACAGTAGATGGCCCGGGCCAGACTCACACGCTGCTTCTGTCCACCTGATAAGTTCACCCCCTGCAGCAGCACAGGAGGGGGAAGTTCAGTCACACCAGTACTGTACCACTATATAGTATACAGTCCAACAGGATTCTAATGACAATCCTGCAGGTCTGTAGGGAATTGAATTGGTTCCAAAATCAAATAAAAAAGTTCCCATTCAGCTCAAAGGAGTAATGGGCCCTTAATGACCCATCTGGGGAAGAGCTACATGTACAAGTTTTGTATATCCATAGATATATGTCAAAGTAATAAGGCTGGTCCTGGAAATGATTCATACTCTTTGGCAGACTGAATGCCTTATGAAGTGGACCAAATTAATGTCACTTTGTTCTTGTAAAAACTGACAGAAATGAAAGGA
This sequence comes from Eucyclogobius newberryi, assembly GCF_026437365.1. Lineage (NCBI taxonomy): Eukaryota > Metazoa > Chordata > Actinopteri > Gobiiformes > Gobiidae > Eucyclogobius > Eucyclogobius newberryi. The sequence goes on from NW_027315757.1 coordinate 2,333,198, forward strand.
ATGATTAAACTAAAGCTTTAAATACAGTCCTCTGTATTAATGTCATCTTTCAATGCCAACGAGGAAATTATGGACCGGTTACCGGATTTGACTGCCACAAGGGTGGTGCTGATGCACTGAATGTTCCCTGCGCATGTGTGAAGGGAACATTCAGTGCTTCAGCACCACCCTTCTTCTGGCTGTCAAGTCTTTTTGGAATAATTCAGTAGTGAGGACCTTCTCCCCAATCTCAGTATCGTCTCCTGCTGGCAGAACCTCCAGGTCGGGCTTCAAGGCGCACGCCTCCACCACCTGCTGGTACCAGAGCTCGCTCAGCTCCTGCCCAAACATGATGTTCTCCTTCAGCGTAGAGTTCTGGATCCAGGCCTGCTGCGGGACATAGGCCACCGAGCCCTGCAGACACACAGAGAGTGAACCAGTGCTCCAACTCTCCTACAGACTCCACCAGGGGAAAGTCATCCCATCAGGGGAAAGTCATCTCATCAGGATAAGGTCATCTCATCAGGGTAAGGTCATCTCATCAGGGTAAGGTCATCTCATCAGGGGAAAGTCATCCCATCAGGGGAAAGTCATCCCATCAGGGGAAAGTCATCCCATCAGGGGAAAGTCATCTCATCAGGGGAAAGTCATCTCATCAGGGTAAGGTCATCTCATCAGGGTAAGGTCATCTCATCAGGGGAAAGTCATCTCATCAGGGGAAAGTCATCTCATCAGGGTAAAGTCATCTCATCAGGGTAAAGTCATCTCATCAGGGTAAAGTCATCTCATCAGGGGAAAATCATCTCATCAGGGGAAAATCATCTCATCAGGGTAAAGTCATCTCATCAGGGTAAAGTCATCTCATCAGGGGAAAGTCATCTCATCAGGGTAAGGTCATCTCATCAGGGTAAAGTCATCTCATCAGGGGAAAGTCATCTCATCAGGGGAAAGTCATCTCATCAGGGGAAAGTCATCTCATCAGGGGAAAGTCATCTCATCAGGGGAAAATCATCTCATCGGGGGAAAGTCATCTCATCGGGGTAAAGTCATCTCATCAGGGTAAAGTCATCTCATCAGGGTAAAGTCATCTCATCAGGGTAAAGTCATCTCATCAGGGTAAAGTCATCCCATCAGGGGAAAGTCATCTCATCAGGATAAGGTCATCTCATCAGGGTAAGGTCATCTCATCAGGGTAAGGTCATCTCATCAGGGGAAAGTCATCCCATCAGGGGAAAGTCATCCCATCAGGGGAAAGTCATCCCATCAGGGGAAAGTCATCTCATCAGGGGAAAGTCATCTCATCAGGGTAAGGTCATCTCATCAGGGTAAGGTCATCTCATCAGGGGAAAGTCATCTCATCAGGGGAAAGTCATCTCATCAGGGTAAAGTCATCTCATCAGGGTAAAGTCATCTCATCAGGGTAAAGTCATCTCATCAGGGGAAAATCATCTCATCAGGGGAAAATCATCTCATCAGGGTAAAGTCATCTCATCAGGGTAAAGTCATCTCATCAGGGGAAAGTCATCTCATCAGGGTAAGGTCATCTCATCAGGGTAAAGTCATCTCATCAGGGGAAAGTCATCTCATCAGGGGAAAGTCATCTCATCAGGGGAAAGTCATCTCATCAGGGGAAAGTCATCTCATCAGGGGAAAATCATCTCATCGGGGGAAAGTCATCTCATCGGGGTAAAGTCATCTCATCAGGGTAAAGTCATCTCATCAGGGTAAAGTCATCTCATCAGGGTAAAGTCATCTCATCAGGGTAAAGTCATCTCATCAGGGTAAAGTCATCTCATCAGGGTAAAGTCATCTCATCAGGGTAAAGTCATCTCATCAGGGTAAAGTCATCTCATCAGGGGAAAGTCATCTCATCAGGGTAAGGTCATCTCATCAGGGTAAGGTCATCTCATCAGGGGAAAGTCATCTCATCAGGGTAAAGTCATCTCATCAGGGTAAAGTCATCTCATCGGGGTAAAGTCATCTCATCGGGGTAAAGTCATCTCATCGGGGTAAAGTCATCTCATCGGGGTAAAGTCATCTCATCAGGGTAAAGTCATCTCATCAGGGTAAAGTCATCTCATCAGGGGAAAATCATCTCATCAGAGTAAAGTCATCTCATCAGGGTAAAGTCATCTCATCAGGGTAAAGTCATCTCATCAGGGTAAAGTCATCTCATCAGGGTAAAATCATCTCATCAGGGGAAAATCATCTCATCAGGGGAAAGTCATCTCATCGGGGTAAAGTCATCTCATCAGGGTAAAGTCATCTCATCAGGGTAAAGTCATCTCATCAGGGGAAAGTCATCCCATCAGGGTAAAGTCATCTCATCAGGGTAAAGTCATCTCATCGGGGTAAAGTCATCTCATCAGGGTAAAGTCATCTCATCAGGGTAAAGTCATCTCATCAGGGTAAAGTCATCTCATCAGGGGGAAGTCATCTCATCAGGGTAAAGTCATCTCATCAGGATAAAGTCATCTCATCAGGGTAAAGTCATCTCATCAGGGTAAAGTCATCTCATCAGGGGAAAATCATCTCATCAGAGTAAAATCATCTCATCAGGGTAAAGTCATCTCATCAGGGTAAAGTCATCTCATCAGGGGAAAATCATCTCATCAGAGTAAAGTCATCTCATCAGGGTAAAGTCATCTCATCAGGGTAAGGTCATCTCATCAGGGGAAAGTCATCTCATCAGGGGAAAGTCATCTCATCAGGGTAAAGTCATCTCATCAGGGGAAAGTCATCTCATCAGGGGAAAGTCATCTCATCAGGGTAAAGTCATCTCATCAGGGTAAAGTCATCTCATCAGGGGAAAATCATCTCATCAGGGGAAAGTCATCTCATCGGGGTAAAGTCATCTCATCAGGGTAAAGTCATCTCATCAGGGTAAAGTCATCTCATCAGGGTAAAGTCATCTCATCAGGGTAAAGTCATCTCATCAGGGTAAAGTCATCTCATCAGGGTAAAGTCATCTCATCAGGGGAAAGTCATCTCATCAGGGGAAAGTCATCTCATCAGGGTAAAGTCATCTCATCAGGGTAAAGTCATCTCATCAGGGTAAAGTCATCTCATCAGGGTAAAGTCATCTCATCAGGGGAAAGTCATCTCATAAGGGGAAAGTCATCTCATCAGGGTAAGGTCATCTCATCAGGGGAAAGTCATCTCATCAGGGGAAAGTCATCTCATCAGGGGGAAGTCATCTCATCAGGGTAAAGTCATCTCATCAGGGTAAAGTCATCTCATCGGGGTAAAGTCATCTCATCAGGGGGAAGTCATCTCATCAGGGGGAAGTCATCTCATCAGGGTAAAGTCATCTCATCAGGGTAAAGTCATCTCATCAGGGGAAAATCATCTCATCAGAGTAAAGTCATCTCATCAGGGTAAAGTCATCTCATCAGGGTAAAGTCATCTCATCAGGGTAAAGTCATCTCATCAGGGGGAAGTCATCTCATCAGGGTAAAGTCATCTCATCAGGGTAAAGTCATCTCATCAGGGGAAAATCATCTCATCAGAGTAAAGTCATCTCATCAGGGTAAAGTCATCTCATCAGGGTAAAGTCATCTCATCAGGGTAAAGTCATCTCATCAGGGGGAAGTCATCTCATCAGGGTAAAGTCATCCCATCAGGGTAAAGTCATCTCATCGGGGTAAAGTCATCTCATCAGGGTAAAGTCATCTCATCAGGGTAAAGTCATCTCATCAGGGTAAAGTCATCTCATCAGGGGGAAGTCATCTCATCAGGGTAAAGTCATCTCATCAGGATAAAGTCATCTCATCAGGGTAAAGTCATCTCATCAGGGTAAAGTCATCTCAACAGGGGAAAATCATCTCATCAGAGTAAAATCATCTCATCAGGGTAAAGTCATCTCATCAGGGTAAAGTCATCTCATCAGGGGAAAATCATCTCATCAGAGTAAAGTCATCTCATCAGGGTAAAGTCATCTCATCAGGGTAAGGTCATCTCATCAGGGGAAAGTCATCTCATCAGGGGAAAGTCATCTCATCAGGGTAAAGTCATCTCATCAGGGGAAAGTCATCTCATCAGGGGAAAGTCATCTCATCAGGGTAAAGTCATCTCATCAGGGTAAAGTCATCTCATCAGGGGAAAATCATCTCATCAGGGGAAAGTCATCTCATCGGGGTAAAGTCATCTCATCAGGGTAAAGTCATCTCATCAGGGTAAAGTCATCTCATCAGGGTGAAGTCATCTCATCAGGGTAAAGTCATCTCATCAGGGGAAAGTCATCTCATCAGGGGAAAGTCATCTCATCAGGGGAAAGTCATCTCATCAGGGTAAAGTCATCTCATCAGGGTAAAGTCATCTCATCAGGGTAAAGTCATCTCATCAGGGGAAAGTCATCTCATCAGGGGAAAGTCATCTCATCAGGGTAAGGTCATCTCATCAGGGGAACGTCATCTCATCAGGGGAAAGTCATCTCATCAGGGGGAAGTCATCTCATCAGGGTAAAGTCATCTCATCAGGGTAAAGTCATCTCATCGGGGTAAAGTCATCTCATCAGGGGGAAGTCATCTCATCAGGGTAAAGTCATCTCATCAGGGTAAAGTCATCTCATCAGGGGGAAGTCATCTCATCAGGGTAAAGTCATCTCATCAGGGTAAAGTCATCTCATCAGGGGAAAATCATCTCATCAGAGTAAAGTCATCTCATCAGGGTAAAGTCATCTCATCAGGGTAAAGTCATCTCATCAGGGTAAAGTCATCTCATCAGGGGGAAGTCATCTCATCAGGGTAAAGTCATCTCATCAGGGTAAAGTCATCTCATCAGGGTAAAGTCATCTCATCAGGGTAAAGTCATCTCATCAGGGGAAAATCATCTCATCAGGGGAAAATCATCTCATCAGGGGAAAGTCATCTCATCGGGGTAAAGTCATCTCATCAGGGTAAAGTCATCTCATCAGGGTAAAGTCATCTCATCAGGGGAAAGTCATCCCATCAGGGTAAAGTCATCTCATCAGGGTAAAGTCATCTCATCGGGGTAAAGTCATCTCATCAGGGGGAAGTCATCTCATCAGGGTAAAGTCATCTCATCAGGGTAAAGTCATCTCATCAGGGGAAAATCATCTCATCAGGGTAAAGTCATCTCATCAGGGGGAAGTCATCTCATCAGGGTAAAGTCATCTCATCAGGGTAAAGTCATCTCATCAGGGAAAAGTCATCTCATCAGGGAAAAGTCATCTCATCAGGGTAAAGTCATCTCATCAGGGTAAAGTCATCTCATCAGGGGAAAGTCACCTCATCAGGGTAAAGTCATCTCATCAGGGTAAAGTCATCTCATCAGGGTAAAGTCATCTCATCAGGGGAAAATCATCTCATCGGGGTAAAGTCATCTCATCAGGGTAAGGTCCCACATTAAGCTGTGTTCAGGATTTTGTAAAGCTTTTAGACACCTGTGCAATTCCTTGCAATTAGAGGATAAGGGAGCTTAAAATATTATATACACACATATATATATATATATATATATATATATATATACACACACAAACATATACACATATATATACACACATGTATATATACCAGGGCTCAGATTAAGGATTTTCACTTGTATAGCGGCGCTGCTAAACAATCCGTTAATTTTTCCAAATTTGTATAGCAATTTGATAATTGCATAGCAAAACACTAAAGTGACTAACAATCCACAATTTAACAATTTCCATTGATATAACACGATTATTTATTTAAAATGTATTTGTAAATATTATATTAAAAAAATATATATTAAAATTAACTTTTAAACACTTTTTAAACAAAAAAAAAAACAAAAAAACTTGCAAATAAAATAAGTTGTTGAACAAATAATCAACACAAAGTCAGATGGCCTTATTTACTATACATATATACATACACACATATATACATACACACTACTATTACTACTACTAGTACAGCTACTGCTACTACTACTACTGCTACTGCCACTACTACTAGTACTATTAGTACTACTAGTACTAGTACTAGTAGTACTAATAGTACTAGTACTACTAGTACTAATAGTACTAGTAGTACTAGTACTAGTACTACTAGTACTAGTAGTACTAGTACTAGTAGTACTAATAGTACTAATAGTACTAGTAGTACTAGTAGTACTAGTAGTACTAGTACTAATACTAGTAGTACTAGTAGTAGTAGCAGTAGCAGTAGCAGTAGTAGTGTGTAGGCGGCGGCAGTAGTGGTAGTATTAGTAGTAGCAGCAGTGGTAGTATTAGTAGTAGCAGCAGTAGTAGTATTAGTAGTAGTGGTGGTAGTATAAGTAGTAATAGTGGTAGTGGAGCAGGTAGATTCCAGTCTGACCTTGACAGAGACAGTCCCCTCCATCTTGTCCATCTCTCCCAGCAGAGCGGACAGCAGCGAGGACTTCCCTGAGCCCACCAGTCCCACCACAGCCACCAGAGCGCCCTCAGGGATCTGCACATTCAGACTGAGCAGACACAGTCGAACATCAGCACAAGCAGATCACATTTGCAGGACTCAGAACCAAAGGGCCACAGGGACATTTAGTTCAATCACCTCATGGTGACTTCTGTCCACTGGTCAAATACTAAGCTCTCAAAACACAGAATTTGTCATAGCCATAAGGCAAATCATGATTTAAAATATAGCAATTACCGAACTATTAATAATTAGAACTAAATTCCAAGATCCAAATGTGTGTTTTTTGGGTGACTGAAGGACAGAGGGGATGAAACTGAATATATGCCTCTCCTGTAAAGATACCACAAAGTCCAGAATGCCCTTTTGATTCTCAACACATCCGCATGGAAAAGCTAAAAACTCACTTTTTCAGAGTGGGCGTCTCAGTCCTGGACCAGCTGAAGACTCCATCTGAGATGGAGATACTGTGTGGAGCTGTGGGCACAGAAAGAAACACTGAACTTCAGCAGACACAGCACTGGGACTACACTTTTGACTATACAGCAGGAGCGTGCGCTGACTTTTATGGATGGGAAAGCAGACCTGGGCTATTAGTGGATAATAGAAATGTTAAAACAATTAAAATAAAATTCTATAATGCTAGGGTGGGGTTTGAACTCTCATGAAGGTCGAACGTCTATCCTACGGCGCTGGACTCCCAGACCTGAACAGTCACTTGTGTGTTGTTAAATGACTTAAATGTTGTTAAATGACTGTATTTCTAACTAATATCATCATTGTAACATGTTCAGAGCCTGAGCTACAAACACAGACTTGTCTCTAAGAGAGTTTTTAAGTCTGTTTGTTGAAACTTGGAGCTGCTGTTGCTTCACTTCTCTGCACATGCTCAGTTAGAGCTTCTCTTCTTCTCTGCACATGCTCAGTTAGAGCTTCTCTTCTTCTCTGCACATGCTCAGTTAGAGCTTCTCTTCTTCTCTGCACATGCTCAGTTAGAGCTTCTCTTCTCCTCTGCACATGCTCAGTTAGAGCTTCTCTTCTTCTCTGCACATGCTCAGTTAGAGCTTCACTTCTCCTCTGCACATGCTCAGTTAGAGCTTCTCTTCTCTGCACATGCTCAGTTAGAGCTTCTCTTCTCTGCACATGCTCAGTTAGAGCTTCTCTTCTCCTCTGCACATGCTCAGTTAGAGCTTCTCTTCTCTGCACATGCTCAGTTAGAGCTTCTCTTCTCTGCACATGCTCAGTTAGAGCTTCACTTCTCTGCACATGCTCAGTTAGAGCTTCTCTTCTCCCCTGCACATGCTCAGTTAGAGCTTCACTTCTCCTCTGCACATGCTCAGTTAGAGCTTCACTTCTCAGCACATGCTCAGTTAGAGCTTCTCTTCTCTGCACATGCTCAGTTAGAGCTTCTCTTCTCCTCTGCACATGCTCAGTTAGAGCTTCACTTCCCAACACATGCTCAGTTAGAGCTTCTCTTCTCCTCTGCACATGCTCAGTTAGAGCTTCTCTTCTCTGCACATGCTCAGTTAGAGCTTCACTTCTCAACACATGCTCAGTTAGAGCTTCTCTTCTCTGCACATGCTCAGTTAGAGCTTCACTTCTCCTCTGCACATGCTCAGTTAGAGCTTCACTTCTCAGCACATGCTCAGTTAGAGCTTCTCTTCTCTGCACATGCTCAGTTAGAGCTTCTCTTCTCTGCACATGCTCAGTTAGAGCTTCACTTCTCTGCACATGCTCAGTTAGAGCTTCTCTTCTCCCCTGCACATGCTCAGTTAGAGCTTCACTTCTCCTCTGCACATGCTCAGTTAGAGCTTCACTTCTCAGCACATGCTCAGTTAGAGCTTCTCTTCTCTGCACATGCTCAGTTAGAGCTTCTCTTCTCCCCTGCACATGCTCAGTTAGAGCTTCACTTCTCCTCTGCACATGCTCAGTTAGAGCTTCACTTCTCAGCACATGCTCAGTTAGAGCTTCTCTTCTCTGCACATGCTCAGTTAGAGCTTCTCTTCTCCTCTGCACATGCTCAGTTAGAGCTTCACTTCCCAACACATGCTCAGTTAGAGCTTCACTTCTCAACACATGCTCAGTTAGAGCTTCTCTTCTCTGCACATGCTCAGTTAGAGCTTCACTTCTCCTCTGCACATGCTCAGTTAGAGCTTCACTTCTCAGCACATGCTCAGTTAGAGCTTCTCTTCTCTGCACATGCTCAGTTAGAGCTTCTCTTCTCCTCTGCACATGCTCAGTTAGAGCTTCACTTCCCAACACATGCTCAGTTAGAGCTTCACTTCTCAACACATGCTCAGTTAGAGCTTCACTTCCCAACACATGCTCAGTTAGAGCTTCACTTCTCATCTGCATATGCTCAGTTAGAGCTTCACTTCTCTGCACATGCTCAGTTAGAGCTTCACTTCTCTGCACATGCTCAGTTAGGGCAGAACATGCAAACATTCTTGAGTCCCACAGGTTTGTTCAGCGAGGTTTGAGCACAGATCCGTGGCTTTGAGGCTGGTCCTCAGAGCACATGTGCAGAGCTCTAAAACAAGCTGCTGTCCGCTCTGGTTCTAAAAACTCATGTTAGAGGGCGGAGCATGAACAGGCCTCTGAACACGCCCACAGACTGAGCAGCTATGGCAAAATAAGACTCATACTTCCTGCGCAGTATGCCCAGTGGCCTGTAGAGGCCAATCAGTGATTGCCCTGACTTTAGCCACTGCAATACAGTATTGATTGATATGTGTGTGTGAGATGAGCCCTCACATGCCAGCACTGCAGAGTGGTCCACACTGTCCTCCTGGAGCTCCTCATGGGACAGAAAGGTCCGCAGACGCTTGAGGGACACGCTGGCCTGAGACGGAGGAGCGGATCAAGTCATGGACAAACACAAAAGTTTGAAAAAGTTTGACTGCAAACTTCTATCATAACATTACACCGCAGGTTCCACCAGGACGCACCATTACCACCAGGACGCACCATTACCACCAGGACGCACCATTACCACCAGGACGCACCATTACCACCAGGACGCACCATTACCACCAGGACGCACCATTACCACCAGGACGCACCATTACCACCAGGACGCACCAGGACGCACCATTACCACCAGGACGCACCATTACCACCAGGACGCACCATTACCACCAGGACGCACCATTACCACCAGGACGCACCATTACCACCAGGACGCACCATTACCACCAGGACGCACCATTACCACCAGGACGCACCATTACCACCAGGACGCACCATTACCACCAGGACGCACCATTACCACCAGGACGCACCATTACCACCAGGACGCACCATTACCACCAGGACGCACCATTACCACCAGGACGCACCATTACCACCAGGACGCACCATTACCATCAGGACGCACCATTACCACCAGGACGCACCATTAGCACCAGGACGCACCATTACCACCAGGACGCACCAGGACGCACCATTACCACCAGGACGCACCATTACCACCAGGACGCACCATTACCACCAGGACGCACCAGGACGCACCATTACCACCAGGACGCACCATTAGCACCAGGACGCACCATTACCACCAGGACGCACCATTACGCACCATTACCACCAGGACGCACAAGGACGCACCATTACCACCAGGACGCACCATTACCACCAGGACGCACCAGGACGCACCATTACCACCAGGACGCACAAGGACGCACCATTACCACCAGAAGGCACCATTACCACCAGGACGCACCATTACCACCAGGACGCACAAGGACGCACCATTACCACCAGAAGGCACCATTACCACCAGGACGCACCATTACCACCAGGACGCACCATTACCACCAGGACGCACCATTACCACCAGGACGCACCATTACCACCAGGACGCACAAGGACGCACCATTACCACCAGGACGCACCATTACCACCAGAAGGCACCATTACCACCAGGACGCACCATTACCACCAGGACGCACCATTACCACCAGGACGCACCATTACCACCAGGACGCACCATTACCACCAGGACGCACCATTACCACCAGGACGCATCATTACCACCAGAACGCACCATTACCACCAGGACGCACCATTACCACCAGGACGCACCATTACCACCAGGACGCACCATTACCACCAGGACGCACCATTACCACCAGGACGCACCATTACCATCAGGACGCACCATTACCACCAGGACGCATCATTACCACCAGAACGCACCATTACCACCAGGACGCACCATTACCACCAGGACGCACCATTACCACCAGGACGCACCATTACCACCAGGACGCACCATTACCACCAGGACGCATCATTACCACCAGAACGCACCATTACCACCAGGACGCACCATTACCACCAGGACGCACCATTACCACCAGGACGCACCATTACCACCAGGACGCACCATTACCACCAGGACGCATCATTACCACCAGGACGCACCATTACCACCAGGACGCACCATTACCATCAGGACGCACCAATACCACCAGGACGCACCATTAGCACCAGGACGCACCATTACCACCAGGACGCACCAGGACGCACCATTACCACCAGGACGCACCATTAGCACCAGGACGCACCATTACCACCAGGACGCACCATTACCACCAGGACGCACCATTACCACCAGGACGCACCAGGACCCACCATTACCACCAGGACGCACCATTACCACCAGGACGCACAAGGACGCACCATTACCACCAGGACGCACCATTACCACCAGAAGGCACCATTACCACCAGGACGCACCATTACCACCAGGACGCACCATTACCACCAGGACGCACCATTACCACCAGGACGCACCATTACCACCAGGACGCACCATTACCACCAGAACGCACCATTACCACCAGGACGCACCATTACCACCAGGACGCACCATTACCACCAGGACGCACCATTACCACCAGGACGCACCAGGACCCACCATTACCACCAGGACGCACCATTACCACCAGGACGCACCATTACCACCAGAACGCACCATTACCACCAGGACACACCATTACCACCAGAACGCACCCCTGGGGAGTTGAGTGCCAGATTGATGGCGTCATCTAAAGACCTATTGGTTCTCTAGGTGAACAGTGGGGGGTCCAGTGGGGGGTCCAGCAGGGGGTCCTGCAGGGGGGGTGAATGTCTTGAGATGGGGCAGGACAAGGTGCTCAAATGACTTCATGACTCGGCTTGCATAGAGCAGTTTCAAACATGTTTTCAAAAGCAACGGACAAGCATTTAACTGTCAACATAAACCTAGGTGTAAATATAGCATGTAGATTTAGTTTGTCCGTGTGTGTTGCCGTAGGACTACTACTATTACTAGGGATGTACCGATCCGATCAGGTATCAGGCCCAATCACGATCTCGATCGAAATTGGATGTTGCGTCCCGATCAGTGATCGGATATACATTTTACTCTATTAGTTTGATCAGCGCTATACATTTCAAGCTTATTATATGTCTCTCACCCCTGTATGACGCATGAATGGATCACGACATTTTACTGCCATAAAGCCCACACTTTACAGCAGTAAACTTTAGTTTTCTTTTACGCTGTGCGACCTGCATGTCCAGGGAATTTCGAGGATCCCACACAGCAGAGCGACATGGCTGCTAATATGAAGAACTATGGAGGAAGATTGTAGGTCACTTCAAACACTGGCCCCTGACTTACTCTCGACTCGACATTCAGACGGATTTCATCAAGAAAAACATACTTTTTATTATTTAAGTCAGAAGGTTTAAGAGTGCAGTTCTGAAAAGCACATTATGTCTTACTTTATCAAACTGTTGCACTTTCATTTAATACACACAATACGCTTATTTGTTTACTGCTGCTGGTATTTTAAGTTGAGCTGCTATTTTTATTTAATTCAAATTTTGCACTATTATTTCTTATTCAAGCTCAAAGAAAGGTGCACTGTTAAAGAGTTAAGAAATAAAGTAAAAACTGGGGACAACCTGTTTATGTTGCATTTGTGCATTTTTTAAAAAAGTGTTATGAAAGTATCGGATCGGGACTCGGTATCGGCAGATACTCAAAATCACATGACTCGGAATCGGATCAGGGACCAAAAAACCTGATCGGGACGTCCCGACTGGAAACCATATGTTTATTATTCATATAATGGAAGTGATGTGCCATAATGGTTAGTGTTTCCATTCTGAGGACAGAAGCCACACTGCTGTTTGCTGCTGTGCTCTCAAAAGGAAGGATTATTCTTCAATAACATCCTCAAAGACACACGTTTGTCACCAGAAGTCCACTAGTTCCTCCTGATGACCAAAACATCACTCCAGAGCACTTCATTTCAAGAGATCCTTTACACAAAGTTCAGGCTTTGAAGGCTTTTCCATAATTCAATTTCCGTGAGGGTGTGTGCATGCGCAATTGTGTGTGTGTGTGTGTGTGTGTCTGTATGTGCGTGTGTGTGTGTGTGTGTGTGTGTCTGTATGTGCGTGTGTGTGTGTGTCTGTATGTGTGTGTGTGTGTGTCTGTATGTGTGTGTGTGTGTGTCTGTATGTGTGTGTGTGTGTGTGTGTCTGTATGTGTGTGTGTGTGTCTGTATGTGCGTGTGTGTGTCTGTATGTGCGTGTGTGTGTGTATGTGCGTGTCTGTATGTGCGCGTGTGTATGTGTGTGTCTGTATGTGCGTGTGTGTGTGTGTGTCTGTGTGTGTGTGTGTGTGTGTCTGTATGTGTGTGTGTGTGTCTGTATGTGCGTGTGTGTGTGTATGTGCGTGTCTGTATGTGCGCGTGTGTATGTGTGTGTCTGTATGTGCGCGTGTGTATGTGTGTGTGTGTGTGTTTGTATGTGCGTGTGTGTGTCTGTATGTGTGTGTGTGTGTGTGTGTGTGTATGTGTGTGTCTGTATGTGCGCGTGTGTATGTGTGTGTATGTTTGTGTGTGTGCGTGTGTATGTGTGTGTGTGTTTGTATGTGCGTGTGTGTGTCTGTATGTGTGTGTGTGTGTGTGTATGTGTGTGCGCGTGTGTGTGTATGTTTGTGTGTGTGCGCGTGTGTATGTGTGTGTGTGTTTGTATGTGCGTGTGTGTATGTGCGTGTCTGTATGCGCGTGTGTGTGTCTGTATGTGCGTGTGTGTATGCGCGTGTGTGTGTCTGTATGTGTGTGTGTGTGTGTGTCTGTATGTGTGTGTGTGTGCGTGTCTGTATGTGTGTGTGTGTGTGTGCGTGTCTGTATGTGTGTGTGTGTGTGTGTGCATGTCTATGTGTGCGTGCGCATGTGTATGTGCGTGTGTGTGTATGCGTGCGTGTCTGTATGTGTGCGCGCGTGTGTGTGTCTGTATGTGCGTCTGTATGTGTGAATGTGTGTGCATGTGCGTGTGTGTGTGCGCGTGTGTGTGTGTGTGTGTGTATGCGCGCGTGTGTGTGTGTTTGTGCGTGTGCCTGTATGCGTGTATGTGTGTGTGTATGCGTGTGTGTGTGCGCGCATGTATGTATGTAGGTATGTATGTATGTGTATATGTATGTATGTATGTATGTATGTATGTGTGTGTATGTGTATGTGTATGCGTGCGTGCGTGTGTGTGTGTGTGTGTGCTCTGTGTGTGTGTGTGTGTGTGTGTGTGTGCTCTGTGTGTGCTCTGTGTGTGTGCTCTGTGTGTGTGTGTGTGTGTGTGTGCTCTGTGTGTGCTCTGTGTGTGCGCGTGCGTGCGTGCGTGTGCGTAGGCCTGAAGACACGCCTCTGAACAACTGTTGTTGTTGTCAAGCGTGAAAACAAAAATCTCTGTCAATATCTTGTAATGACTTACACATTGTAGCAGGGTGAATATTGTATCTGGTACAGACAGTAGTGACGTGTACCTGCACGATGCTGCTGATGACCATGGGCAGCATGTTGAGCGGGAAGCGCAGGATGTTGAAGAGCGCCAAGGACACAAAAGCCTTCTGAGCATCCAGGACGTTCAGCTCGTCGCTCAGCACGTACACGCAGAATGTGGACAGCGCTACCTAAACACACACACACATAAAGGGAGGCTGTTTAGTCTTTCTATTGCTTTCCTGCTTGATCTGCGACACTGCTTAGAGCATGAATTGTTCTATGCAAATAAAACTTGCCTTGAAGAATATACATACATATAAAAATGCTCATATGTATGTTTAAAATTATGGAATGCAGGCAAAATTAAGTAAACCATAACGCTAGTCATTAGCATATAGATATCTAATCTTTGAAGATGTCTTTATGGCACTTCTGGGATGATTACTGCATAGATCGGATGCATCTTTCTGGATGCGTCTTTATTTCCAGTTCCCTTGGGGAGAGCAGATATTTTCACGTGACATATGAAGAGACTGGACACTTATTTTGTGAATAGGTTTTGAAAAACAAGAAGAAAAACAACGGAGAATCAGGCTCGCAATGCTACACCAAAACCAGCTACTAGCTTCTGTGCCCTCAAACATGGTTTACGTCGCTTCTGCACCGGTCGCTGCACGACCAGGCCCCAATGCTGCCCTGGCCGCGTCACGCCATCACTCCAGCTCCAGATCTGAGTCATTTGATAGACCTAGGGACTATGGCGGCTTTATGGCGGAAAGTGCAAAGATGGATGCGGCCCTGGCAGAAATGCGTGGTTGGAAATCCAAGAATGGCGAGCTGGACAACCAAGCCACAGTGGCCAAGGAGGAGGTCTCTGACCTGAGGGACACCGTCTCTACTTAAAAACCAAAGTGGCAGAATAGACAAACCAGGGGCATGTTTTGTCTGACAAACTTTGAGAACCAAGTGTGAACATTGCTTCCAAGTTCCACAACTTCAGTGATATACAGCGTGTCATGGCTGCATCCAGATGTCTCACTGCAGACAAACCCAGATCAACAAAGCCCCAAGTCTCTTTCTTCTACTCAGCATAAGTGGTCAATAAACGTAAAGCTTTTGAGCCGGTGAAATCCCACCTGTGGGAGAAGAACGTGGAATATTCTCTGCTTTATCCTGCAACGCTGAGGACCAATGTGAATGGAAAAATAAAAAGATTCACTTCAGCGGAATTGGCGTTGCACTATGCAGGATCTGTTCTGACATTCTCTCACTTTTATTTTCCTTTATTTCAATGAAAGGGACCTGGACAGTACTGGAGACATCCGAGTATTATGGGCCAGTGTGTTCACACTTTCAACAGTATATCAACCATACTGGAGGGATATTTGACCTAGAAAATGGTTTTCCACCAGGAAATTACCTCAATTTCTATAGTGAAATTGTGGATCTGATTGCAAACCACTCTGAGGGAACCCTTGTCTGTGGTGGCCACTGGAACTTACATTTTCAGCCGACATTGGAGGTCTCAAGCTCAAAGTACTGGTATATCTATAAATACTAAATTAATAAATACTGTAGGGTTGATCGATATCTGGAGCGAGATTAATCCTAATGTATACTTTTTACAAACCCGCATCAGATCTATGCTAGAATAGACTACTTTTAAATTTTTAACAAAGTAAGGTTGAAAATTACAGAGGGGGACATATAGTGGGGAAAAAAGTATTTAGTAGTATTTAGTCAGTCACCAATTGTTCTCCCACTTAAAAAGATGAGAGAGGCTTGTAATTGACATCAGAGGTAGACCTCAACTATGAGAGACAAAATGAGAAAGAAATTCTGAAAATCACATTTTTAAAAGAAATTATTAGCAAATATGGTGGAAAATAAGTATTTGGTCGATAACAAAAGTTCATCTCGATTACATATCCTTTGTTTGCAATGACGGAGGTCTTCTCGAGGTTGGAACACACCGTTGCTGGTATGTTGGCCCGTTCCTCCTGCAGATCTCCTCTAGAGCAGTGATGTTTTGGGGCTGTCGCTGGGCAACACAGACTTTCAACTTCCTCCAAAGGTTTTCTTGGGGGTTGAGATCTGGAGACTGGCTAGGCCATGAAATGCTTCTTACGAAACCACTCCTTTGTTGCCGTGGCAGTGTGTTTGGGATCATTGTCATGCTGACAGACCCAGCCACGTTTCATCTTCAATGTCCTTGCTGATGGAAGCAGGTTTGCACTCAAAATCTCACAATACATGACCCACTCATTCTTTCATGTACACGGACCAGTCGTCCTGGTCCCTTTGCAGAGAAACAGCCCCAAAGCATGATGTTGCCCCGCCCAAAGCATGATGTTGCCACCCTCATGCTTCACAGTTGCTATGGTGTTCTTTGGACGCAACTCAGCATTCACTCTCCTCCAAACAAAAGTTCTACTTTGGTTTCATCTGACCATATGACATTCTCCCAATACTGTTCTGGAACATCCAAATGCTCTCTAGCAAACTTCAGACGCACCTGGATATGTCCTGGCTTAAGCAGGGGGACACGTCCCTGTGGGCGTAGTGTGTTACGGATGGTAGCCTTTGTAACGTTGGTCCCAGCTTTCTGCAGGTCATTCACTAGGTCCCCCGTGTGGTTCTGGGCTTTTTGGTCACCGTTCTTGTGATTACTTTGAGCCCACAGGCTTGCGTGGAGCCCCTGATCGAGGGAGATTGGCAGTGGTCTTGTAAGTCTTCCATTTTCTGGTTATTGCTCCCACAGTAGATTCCTTCACATTACGCTGCTTGCCTATTGCAAATTCAGTCTTCCCAGCCTGGTGCAGGTCTACAATTGTGTTTCTGGTGTCCTTGGACAGCTCTTTGGTCTTTGGAGTTTGGAGTGTAACAGTTTGAGGTTGTGGGCAGATGTCTTTTATACTGTTAACGCGTTCAAACAGTTGCCATTAATACAGGTAATGAGTTGTAGGGTAACATACTAGTACAAGTACTGTAAGGTTATGAATGTCCACCCACTAGTGAAGGGGGCGGGGCATTCAAGGTTGATATTGATTAAAGAATTGTTCAAGAATTCAAACATGACACACTGCATAAGTGTGGGTAAGTCTGAATCATATTTTTAAGAGTAGAATGGGGCACCAGCCGGATAATCGGCAATTTTAACAACTCTATAATCAGATATCTAAATTAATTAATTAATTAGAATCTAAAGGTTTGAGAACGTAACCGTGACATTGACCCCTTTTCTGGAAATGAAGGAACACTTAACCAAATGTGGGTTATGAAGATTTAATGACCAAAGAATTAAACAGATGAATTAGGAATATGCAAATGAGTCGATAACAGAAGGAAAACACTAGACATGATGGTTCTAGATCTATCTAGGTGTTTGTTAGAGTTAACTCTAAGATGAAATTCAGCCTGTGAAGTGCATCATACGAACGGAACCAGAAGCTGTGATCCTGAGACGGGCCTGCGTGGGGTCCAAAGGCCTGCGTGGGGTCCAATGGCCTGCGTGGGGTCCAAAGGCCTGCGTGGGGTCCAAGGGCCTGCGTGGGGTCCAAGGGCCTGCGTGTGGGTCCAAGGGCCTGCGTGTGGGTCCAAGGGCCTGCATGGGGTCCAAGGGCCTGCGGCTCAGTCCACACGCTGGCCAGAGCAGGGCTGCTCTGGAGCTCGGCTCTGACGTTGTCTGGCCAAAGAAGGACTGGGTCAGGTTCTGCGATCTGCGTTCTCCTTGGCTCTGAGGCGTTCTCCTTGGCTCTGAGGCGTTCCAAACGAAAAGGCCGCCTTGCTGCTCCACAGATGTGGCTGGTCTGAAAGGCTGTGGACTTGAAAAAGTTGCAAAAGGTCCTTGCTTGATTTTGCGTGATGCAGCATCAATCACGTTTTTAAAAACGGGCACAGGTTTCTTGGTTCCGGGAAAGAACATTAGCTTCTCTTGGAAAAGTCTTTGTCCCGTAGCGTAGCATCGCTCACGCTAACTAGGCCCGAGGCCTGCTCCCAAGGCAGGGCTCAGATTAAGGATTTTCACTTGTATAGCAGCTGCTAAACAATTCGTTAATTTTTCGAAATTTGTATAGCAATTTCATAATTGTTAGTCACTTTCGTGTTTTGCTATGCAATCAATATTTTCCATTGATATAACACGATCATTTATTTAAATGTATTTGTAAACATTCTATTAAAGAAAACTCTTAACAAATTAACTTTTAAACACTTTTTAAAAAAAAATCTTTAAATAAAACTTGCAAATAAAATTAGTTGTTGAACAAATTAATCAACACAAAGTCAGATGGCCTTATTTACAACTTTCTTCCATATCATCATCAATCAGATGACTATTTGCAGGAGTTTCATTTACATATTAATTGTCATTATACTCACAAAAAATATGTGTTAAGCTTCTGATGGAAAAATAAAGGTTGCTGTGGTGTTTCCATCATGGTGTATTTTATGTTATTCAAATTGTACCGCTCTATTTGACGTTCCATTCCATTTTTAGTTTTTCTACTCAGGACGGTCCCTAAGTACTCTCGTCTCTGCTCCGGCTGCACATTTGATGACGGTCACTAAGCACTCGCCTCAGCTCCGGCTGCACATTCGGATCAGTGTAATTTGTTGCGCCCAAAATACGCATCTGATTGTTAAAAACGAGGTTGTGTCACGTGACAGTGTAAATATGAATATTTTGGTATGTGTATGATCTGCAAAGACTTTTGCGTTTAGAGGTTATTGACCTCGGAAGTCTGAATCTGTGACGCAAACTTTACCGCACGTGGCTCCTCCCACTTTCAGACTCGATCTGAGACAGCAGCGGGACTCGTCATGACAACACAGCGTCCTACATGTGTCATGTCCACACAGCGTCCTACATGTGTCATGTCCACACAGCGTCCTACATGTGTCACGTCCACACAGCGTCCTACATGTGTCACGTCCACACAGCGTCCTACATGTGTCATGTCCACACAGCGTCCTACATGTGTCACGTCCACACAGCGTCCTACATGTGTCACGTCCACACAGCGTCCTACATGTGTCACGTCCACACAGCGTCCTACATGTGTCATGTCCACACAGCGTCCTACATGTGTCACGTCCACACAGCGTCCTACATGTGTCATGTCCACACAGCGTCCTACATGTGTCATGTCCACACAGCGTCCTACATGTGTCACGTCCACACAGCGTCCTACATGTGTCACGTCAACACAGCGTCCTACATGTGTCACGTCAACACAGCGTCCTACATGTGTCACGTCCACACAGCGTCCTACATGTGTCACGTCCACACAGCGTCCTACATGTGTCACGTCCACACAGCGTCCTACATGTGTCACGTCCACACAGCGTCCTACATGTGTCACGTCCACACAGCGTCCTACATGTGTCATGCCGTTATTGACGATCGATTGACGAGTGATCAGTACGTTTAGGCACTTTGGTGATACAATTGAACACATTTTTGTATCGCAAAAGCTGCGATACAAAAGTACTTTTTTCTGACGAATGCATCGCATTTGAGAGAAATTGCGTCGCATTTTGCGATGCGATACTGCTTATTCTGAACCCTGCCCGGTGTCATGGACCTTGGTGGGACCCTGAATGGAGAGTCGAGCTTCAAAGGAAACTCGGATAGAACTCTCTCTGGAGCTCAGATGGAACTCCTGTAACTCTCTGCTCTTTCCCCGCGGGGGTTTTGGCGCCGTGGCTTCAGCCAATCAGCATGCACGCTGGGGTCAGAGCTGATAAGGGGACAAGGTCTGGAGGGAGACCCCCTTTGTTCAAGAGTTACAAAAAAGGCAAAAATTATCCACATAACAAGTTATGAAACAGTTAAAATGACATGTTAAACACAATTACACAATATGTACATGTAAAGTCATCTGGTGGACACATTTTTGCAATCTGATGATTGTCTGTTAAAACCACTAAAACCTCAGTCTTTCAGCGTTTTAGTGTTTGTCTTGGAGAGATCGTTACTCTCTGTAATCCCAAAGGAGTCATTTGATGAAAAGTTATTTTCAAAGTTCAGAGCGTCTGTTGTCTCTGTTGTCCTCTGCTCTCGAGGGCCGTAAAACTCCATACGGGCAGCTGATAACACCTTAGCAAATACAGCCGTCCAATTTTCTGCTATGTTTGATCCTGATTTGTTTATGAATTGTCTTGATGTGGACAGTTGAATTAATTCCTTTAACAGCCAATGTTTATCCATTTTAGATCAGGTGGCACCTGTAAAATCCACTGTGTCGTCACAGAAAAAAGCTTGTCCTTGGATAAATGAAGATTTCCTAAACCTAAAGAGACTATGTCGGAAAACTGAGCGTCTGTGGAAAACCTCCAGTCTTGAGGTCATAGGTCACACCTCAGAGATCTTGTGTCATCTTACAATGAAATGATGGAAAGTTCCAGAGCTGATTACTTCCGTCAGCTAATAACATCCAACAAGAAAAACCCCAAAGTGTTGTTTGACACTATAAATTCTATTGTTTGTCCTTCAGCTGCAGTGACTCCTGTTTCCTGCAAAGCCGACAGCAATGAATTCCTCATGTTCTTTAGCGATAAGATCAAGATGATCAAAGACCAAATCCCACTCCCATTGTCTGATAAACATGTTTCTGTGGAGCCTGTTTCCCAAAACTGGTCTTCTTTTAAGCCTGTCACTCTAGAAGACATCTCAGCTCTGGTGACCAAGATGAAACCCTCCTCTTGTACATCAGATGCCCTTCCCTGCAGGCTCTTCCTCAAAGTGTTTGATGTTATTGGCCCCTGGGGGACCAACATGGTAAATCTCTCTCTTTCTACTGGTGTGTTTCCTGGTCCATTTAAACATGCCATAGTTGAGCCTTTACTGAAAAAAACAAACTTGGACCCGACAGACCCCAAAAGTTTCAGACCTATTTCAAAGCTCCCGTTCATGTCCAAGATCCTAGAGAAGGTGGGCTCTGAACAACTGTCAGACTTCCTAAAACAGTCTAACATTCACAACTCTTTTCAATCTGGTTTCCGCAAACATCATTCTACGGAAACCGCATTGTTGAAAGTGTCCAGTGACATTATAATGTCTGCTGATTCTGGAAAATGCACGGTTTTAGTTCTGTTGGATCTGTCTGCACGGTTGACCTTTGACACCGTCGACCATCATATCCTGTTGAACAGACTGAGGGACCTGATTGGACTATCGGGGTCAGTTCTTCATTGGTTTTCCTCATATTTATCCGGTCGGAGCTTTAGTGTTGCTGCAAACCAAATAATGTCCGACTCAGCTGATCTGTTGTGTGGAGTTCCTCAGGGCTCCGTCTTGGGTCCCGTCCTATTTCTGCTTCATATAATTCCCCTGGGAATGATCATTAAAGAGTTTAGTGATGTGTCCTATCACCTGTTCGCTGACGATATTCAGCTCTATTGCTCTTTTAAACCTTCTGAGATCCAGAAGCTGAAATCCTTGGTCAGTTGTTTAGTGCAAATTAAACAATGGCTGAGTCAAAACTCGTTGCAGCTAAATGCTGACAAAACAGAAACTCTGATTATTGCCCCTGATGATGCCATTCCAGGGATAAACCAGTACTTGGGTGTTTTAGGCCAGACTGTAAAACCAAGTCTTAGAAACTTGGGTGTTGTCTTTGACAAAGACATGTCTTTAGAGCACCACTCCAAGCTGTTGACGAGGAACTGTTTCTTTCAGTTGAGGAGAAAATCTCTAAGCTCAGGAAAATGGTGTCTCAAAATGACCAGGAAGTTATAATTCATGCATTTGTGTCTTCACGTTTGGACTATTGTATCAGTTTGTTTTCCTGTCTTAACAAGAAGGAACTCTCTCGTCTGCAGCTGTTCCAGAACTCTGCAGGGAGGATCTTAACTCGCACAAACAGAAGGGCCCACATTTCACCCATTCTTAAAGCCCTTCACTGGAGCCGGTCTCCTACCGGATACAGTTTAAAATTCTTGTCTTAACTTTTAGAGCTTTAAATGGTCAGGTCCCATCGTACATCAGCGATCTGATTAAACCATACGCTCCCTCTCGCTCACTAAGGTCCTTGGACCAGAAACTGTTGCTGGTTCCTCGCACTCGTTTTGGGACCAGAGGAGACAGATCCTTCCAGGCAGTTGCCCCCAGACTCTGGAACGATCTTCCGTTCTCCCTACGGTCACTGGACTCAGTTACTGCTTTTAAGGGTCAGCTTAAAACCTTTTTATTTAGTCAAGCCTTTTAAATGCACTTGTTTTACGGACTGATTTGACTGTATATTGTTGTATATGTTTTGTTCACTGTAAGTTTTTTGTGTTTTTATTGTTTTACTCTGTGTTTTGTGAAGCACTTTGTGACTTCTGTCTGTGAAAGGTGCTATATAAATAAAATTTACTTACTTACTTAGCCCGCATTCCTGTCACCATGGCAACAGGGGGAGGACATCTGCCTATACTACAAGTGGAGGACAGAGGAGCCTCTTAAAGAAGAAGTTACAGGTCTATGACAGCCAGAAATCTTGTTTGTAGGTGACCAAATACTTATTTTCCACCATTATTTGGAAATAAATAAAAAAATCTGAAAGCACCAGGCTTTGATATCACACACATGTATCTGATGCTTTTACTTTGATGTTTCTCCTGTGAAATCAAATTATGTTCCACTGAAACTTTTGCCGTTGTTGCCATTACGGAATTTATGATGTTTTTGTTTACATACTTTGAAAGGATCTATAGCAGTGGGGGGCCGGGGCCGGGGCCGGGGCTGGGGCCTTCAGTGAGGTCATACACAGTCCCACCCAAATTAATCCACCTCATATTACCAACATTATGATGCCATGGCTCTATACATTGACAGAAACGCAGTTTTATCAGGCGTTGCGCATCGATGCCCGCACGTTCTACACGCCGTTCTACGCGCCAATGTCAGCGCATTGTCCACGCCAATGGACGCGTTGGAACTTTGACAGTGGGGAAGGAACCCGCCTGTAACAGGCTTTGCAGCGTCGGTCGACCTCTACTTACAATGTCTAACTTTTCTTGAAAAGTTCGTCTTGAGAAAGGCGTTATAATTATATCCTCGACCAAATCGATATCTTTTCCTCCTTCCACATTGTGGGTTGAAAAAACAGCTTAATAGTACAGGATTCATGTGTCTGTCAAATTCAGTTTCCTCGTTCTGAGGTTCTGCATAGCCCCGCCCATAGGACCTGCCTCTCAATATTGGTGATCCAATCCAAAGACGTGCACGTGATGCACCGGCTGCTGGCTCCTGTGTAACAGGAGAAGTGCTGAGACATAACGGCGCGCGTTGCGCACTTTACACAGTTTTGAGCAGAGGTCTGAGCGAGGAAAGACGTGTGGTTTTGGGAAACACGTGGAAGAAAGAAACGAGACGGTTTTGTGGACGTTAGAGCTGTGCTAAAAGTGGAGCTAATGTGGAGCTAACAAGAAAACTAACTTCTGTGATGATGCTCTGTGAGGAAAACATCCTCTACAAACCTGGACAGATCAGGATCCACAGATAAAAACACAGGTCAGAGTGTAATAAAGTATGAACATGACTGTGAACACATTGTGACCGTGAACACAAACACAATGACCTCATCTGAGTCACTACATGGATCATTTGTCACTGAGATCAGCTTAAACTATGAAAACGTTACGTTACGTCATCACGCTGTTGCGCCGTGCGTCAGCTGGTCACGTGGCGGTGCGCCGCCAATCGGCTGAATATAAAGGAAATGAGTTGCGGCTCGGGACACGCCGGTCGGGGAATTCGGGTTGTTGCTACAGGAGCCGACTACTGGGTCCAGATCAGCTTATTTAGAGTGAATATTAACGTCAAAACTGGCCAGATTGGATGGCGAGCTAGGAACAGAGCTGAACTGAGCAAGACCGGCCTTTTAGGCGGCAAGCCTAAAGCTTCACTTCAAGCCCAGACATTTTCACAAGGACTCCACCTGCTCTGGTCGGGCCGGTAGGAGGCTCTTGTAGCCACCCTTTAAACTTCTCAAAAACATTGTACTGCTGCTTGTGGTTTTACACACATACCTACACTGCCTTTCCTCGTTTCACTTCCTTCAGTGAATGATGACAATTGAAACCACAACGCACTTTACAATTCAGCGTGACACACGCTGAGGATCTTTTTTGTACATACCTCTTTCTACCTCTATCGTAAATAAGTGATGTGTATGTTTATGTTTGTCTATTCAATATATGGTAGGTGCAAACTTAATTATTGTCTCCTACTTACTCTTACTCTGTTCCAAGAGCCGCATTTAGAATTCATCTGAACTAGCCCGATAACAATTATCATAATAATTATTAAGGCATTGTTACCTGTGTTTATCCACTTTTAAACACTACCTTAAGTGACACACATAGTACAGATTGTCTTGATATGTGTAACTGTATTACATGCCACCACTGGATGTCGCTGAGTCATGTTGTCTGAGTGGCTATATAAGAGACACAGAATAAGAGACACTTCCTCTGTAACATGCTAAATGACAACTTGTGAATAAAAGGCTTGAGCACGAGCTCAATTGTTTACTAAACTACGACTCAATATTAGGAGTGAACAACACACAGATATGAACATTTAACATCAGAAATCACATCAAAAGTCCATGTTCCTGTTCCTGCATGAATCTGGACTCAGTCTTTCACCTGCTGCACATTTGTGCAACAGTCTCCACAACTATTACTAGGCTGTAAAAAAGCAATTTATTTCTTATATGTTTGGCCCACGATTCGACAAGAGTTTGGTTTGATGGAACACTGTGGCTCATGCACTGAGAGGAGTAACTTAACCTCCACTTAAACGCTCCACGTGTGTCTGTATTTTGTGGTGAGTCAGTTCAGGTGTAAAGATGACTGCAGATGACTGCAGATGACTGCAGATGACTACAGATGACTGCAGATGACTGCAGATGACTACAGATGACTGCAGATGACTGCAGATGACTGCAGATGACTGCAGATGACTGCAGATGACTGCAGATGACTGCAGATGACTACAGATGACTACAGATGACTACAGATGACTGCAGATGACTACAGATGACTACAGATGACTACAGATGACTGCAGATGACTGCAGATGACTGCAGATGACTGCAGATGACTGCAGATGACTACAGATGACTACAGATGACTACAGATGACTACAGATGACTGCAGATGACTACAGATGACTGCAGATGACTGCAGATGACTACAGATGACTGCAGATGACTACAGATGACTACAGATGACTACAGATGACTGCAGATGACTACAGATGACTGCAGATGACTGCAGATGACTGCAGATGACTGCAGATGACTGCAGATGACTACAGATGACTACAGATGACTGCAGATGACTACATATGACTACAGATGACTGCAGATGACTGCAGATGACTACAGATGACTGCAGATGACTGCAGATGACTACAGATGACTGCAGATGACTGCAGATGACTACAGACGACTGCAGATGACTGCAGATGACTACAGATGACTGCAGATGACTGCAGATGACTGCAGATGACTGCAGATGACTGCAGATGACTGCAGACGACTGCAGATGAGTACAGATGACTACAGATGACTACTGCAGATGACTACAGATGACTGCAGATGACTGCAGATGACTACAGATGACTGCAGATGACTGCAGATGACTACAGATGACTGCAGATGACTGCAGATGACTACAGACGACTGCAGATGAGTACAGATGACTGCAGATGACTGCAGATGACTACAGATGACTACAGATGACTGCAGATGACTGCAGATGACTGCAGATGACTGCAGATGACTGCAGATGACTGCAGACGACTGCAGATGAGTACAGATGACTACAGATGACTACTGCAGATGACTACAGATGACTGCAGATGACTACATATGACTACAGATGACTGCAGATGACTGCAGATGACTACAGACGACTGCAGATGAGTACAGATGACTGCAGATGACTGCAGATGACTGCAGATGACTACAGATGACTGCAGATAACTGCAGATGACTACAGATGACTGCAGAGAACTACAGAGAACTACACAGATGTGGAAATGTTAGTTAGTACATTTAAAAGGTTTTTTAGATCTTGAGAAGTTGAACTTTTGATAAGTCAATATTTTTCAGTTCCAAATACCTCTGACTAAATGTTTCTCTGTAGATCGACTCTGAAGTTGTAATACACATAAACTGAAGCAGTGTTGGTGAAATTACACTTGTTTTTCTTAATACATTTCAGTTTATGAGAACAAATGTTTTGTAATTTATTTGTATTGATCCAGTAATTGTGTAGGCCATATAAAGCTATTCATTTCTTCTATTTCTTACTGTTTTATGTTTTACGTTATGTTCGGCCCACGACCCAGCCTGAGCGTCGAAATTCGTCGAAAACTCGTCCAAAAGAGTTTGACCCCTGCTCTGGGGAATAATTGAATAAGTATTTGTGGTAAAACAAATATATTTTGAAATTATATTCTGATCATGTTTAGGCTAGCAGAGAAGGCCTTGCTGGCCCATCACTGATCTATAGTTGCATTAAGGTGGAGAATAGCCAAGAATGTGCCTGTGCGCGTTAGAGGTGTGGCCCAGTTTAGAGAAAACATGCTGAAGAACTGGTTCTCCAGTCTACAAGGTTCAAACGCTTTTACAAGGAAGAGTCACAGGCAGATTCCATTTCTGTTTCCTGCAATTACAAAAGACCAGCACAATATAGGGAGTGTTGATGAATGAAGATCACATTTCACAGTAGTATGAGCCTATAATAAAACTAGGATGACCACCGGCCCCTATTCACTTGGGACAGTCCCACTGTGAGCCCCGAGTCCCAGGCAGATTGATCCAACCACATATTCAATTCAATGTGGTTCCTTCCAACTTTAGAGGAAAAAATAGATGTGCTTAAACATGAACAGAACCCAAAGAATAAATCCAGGTCACACACAACTACGTTTGTGTCTTCGTGCCCCTCCCACCAAATTCAAATCATTCTGTTTTGTCTTCCTAAGGGGAGAGCCCCTTCATCTTCACAAAGAATGCCCTCAGGGTTGTATGCATGTGTTTGACATATTTGACCCTCCAAAAGCCATGTGGCTCAGTGTCCGGACATGGCCTGCATTCGCAATCATTCTCTCCAATATTCATCGGCCATTATCTAACAACGACACTTTTGTTGGCCTTAATAATTGGTTTTGTGTGTGTGTATGTGTAACAGACACTGGGAGCGAGGTGGGTTCAGTGTCTTGCCCAAGCTGCGATCGGACCACCGACCTGTGGGTCAGTGGATCTGACAGCTCTACCATCCGAGCTAAAACCAGGAGCAATAAAGTGGCAGTGTCTCACCAGGAAGGGCGCGCACACCCAGGTGAAGGTGGACATGGCTCCCAGATACGCCGCCTTCTTCAGCACTCGCAGCTCGCTCTGACGGATCTCTGACACTTTGTCCTGGAAGGCCAGCTCCCAGGCGTACAGCTTCAGCACTCTGATGCCGTTCAGCATCTCGTTCATCAGCTTGATGCGGTTGTCTTTGCTCTTCATCTGAGCCACCTGCATCATACTCGGTACATAACTTGGTACATTACTCGGTACATTACTATATTCTGATCATGTTTAGACTCGGTACGTACGTACGTACATACATACATACATACTCGTACATACTCGGTACATACATACTCGGTACGTACGTACGTACGTACGTACGTACATACGTACATACTCGGTACGTACGTACGTACGTACATACGTACATACTCGGTACGTACGTACGTACGTACATACGTACATACTCGGTACGTACGTACGTACATACTCGGTACGTACGTACGTACGTACATACGTACATACTCGGTACGTACGTACGTACATACTCGGTACGTACGTA
Organism: Eucyclogobius newberryi; assembly: GCF_026437365.1. NCBI lineage: Eukaryota > Metazoa > Chordata > Actinopteri > Gobiiformes > Gobiidae > Eucyclogobius > Eucyclogobius newberryi. The sequence goes on from NW_027315757.1 coordinate 2,361,204, forward strand.
CGTACGTACGTACATACTCGGTACGTACGTACGTACGTACATACTCGGTACGTACGTACGTACATACTCGGTACGTACGTACGTACGTACGTACGTACGTAAGTACGTACGTACATACTCGGTACGTACGTACGTACATACTCGGTACGTACGTACGTACATACATACTCGGTACGTACGTACGTACGTACGTACATACTCGGTACGTACGTACGTACGTACGTACGTACATACTCGGTACGTACGTACATACATACTCGGTACGTACGTACGTACGTACGTACGTACGTACATACTCGGTACGTACGTACGTATGTACGTACGTACATACTCGGTACGTACGTACGTATGTACGTACGTACATACATACTCGGTACGTACGTACATACTCGGTACGTACGTACGTACGTACGTACATACTCGGTACGTACGTACGTACGTACATACATACTCGGTACGTACGTACATACTCGGTACGTACGTACGTACGTACGTACATACTCGGTACGTACGTACGTATGTACGTACGTACATACATACTCGGTACGTACGTACGTATGTACGTACGTACATACATACTCGGTACGTACGTACATACTCGGTACGTACGTACGTACGTACGTACGTCGGTACGTACATACTCGGTACGTACGTACGTACATACGTACATACTCGGTACGTACGTACTCGGTACGTACGTACGTACGTACGTAGATACATACTCGGTACGTACGTACGTACGTACGTACATACATACTCGGTACGTACGTACGTACGTACGTACCGAGTATGTACGTACGTACGTACGTACATACATACTCGGTACGTACATACTCGGTACGTACATACTCGGTACATACATACTCGGTACGTACATACTCGGTACGTACATACTCGGTACGTACATTACTCGGTACGTACATTACTCCGTACATTACTCCGCACATACTAGACCTGGGTATATACCTGGTATGTTTTGGTCTTCATGGCAATGAAGGCATTGACAGGAACCATGAGGACCATGACAGCCACACCAGCGAGCACCGAGGGCCCCAGGGTCTGCAGAGAGAATGATAGATTCTTGTTGGAGACCATTGCTTTATGTAACCTTAGAAAGAATAAATGTTGCATTTCATCACAAAGATATATTTTTAAGGAGAATGCTTGGATTAAGTAAGTGACACTTGAAAAGTACCAGTAGTGGAATAATACTGCAGACAGATGCTTTGTGGTGAGGGCAAATGTACTAATAAAGAAATGTCTTCAGCAAATGAGCCGTCAGACGGACTGTATGTGCTGTGCTGTCCTCTGCTCTTACAAAAAAAGGAAATAGAATCACAACTGAGCCTGTGTCCGGAGCCTTAACCTGCAGACAGACACACACGTGTCCTCAGTTCAGATTTTCAAAGTTAGGGGCCCCCCTAAAAAAGTTAGGGGCCCCCCAGTAATTTCAGGGGCCCACAAGTGCGTGCGGCATCGCGGCGTCATAAGAACAAGATAAATGTGTTTTAAATCTGGTTATTAGCATATAAAACAATTTAAAGTACTTTTATCTGTTATTTGATATGAAGAGCACAAATAGTGAATCATATAAACCAGAGATCATGATCTTTAAAACTGTTTAATTCAATATAATCATGTTTCTTACATATAAAATAAATACTGTTTATAGCATTTGACACAAGGAGATCTTGTGGAATATATGAAATCACAGCCTACAAAATAAACTACTAACATAATATACATTGCCCCGATGCTAACAACTCCAAAGGGCGGGGCCCTTGGGGCCCTTGGATACTTCCACATTGACACAGCTTTTGTTGCAAACAACTTTAAAAAGACTGAATTGTGGACTGAGTAGAGATTGACGCCCGCCAACCTAGATATCACTTTTGGGGCAAAATAACAGCGAGCATTTCCGAGTACATCCGAACACGACCGAACGCAGCGGCCAATCAGATGCCCGCTTTCATCGAAATTAGATCACGGACACCGCTCGGCCAATGAGAAGCAAGAATACTGCGAAGTGGCATGTCTGTCAAACGAAACTTAAGCGATGAAAATGCCCCAAATATGGACAAATTACTAGTCAAATCTTGATTTTTTTCGAGGAATTTCGATACAGGGTCACGGCGGCCCCCCTCCTAATTCAAACCCCGGGCCCGCCGGAGATTTGAGGGCTTACGGGCCCCCGTCTATTTCGCAGCCTGTAAAGCATCCCTCATGTTCAGCTCCTCCAGATTTCCAGGCTCACTGAGCTACAGGGGCCAAACTAGCTCAAACTCATGATTTGTGCAGGAGCTAGGATTTAGGTGGAGCCTTTCACATCAGAGAAAGGACATAAAGCTTGAAACACTGGTTTAGTCGTAAGAACAGCCGCCCAAACGTGGGCCTCATTTTGCATTCTGATTGGATCCAAACTACAATGATAAACATAAATATCAATCAGTCCAATATTTTTGCAATTGAACGAATCAGCATTACAACTGTAATCAGTAAAAGCTATGTTTGATTTGATTTTTGACACAAAGGCGTCATATTTATGCAATTTAAATGAATAATCTTACAATAGGTTCTTTTAAACATGTGTGAATTGCTGATAGAGGTGGGTTTGGCCTGGCTCTTCTTGAGGAGTACCTGCCAGAGGAAGTAGAGCGCCAGCACCACCTGCAGCGGAGCAGACCAGAGCATGTTGATGTAGGCGATGAGGTCCATGAAGCGCTGGGCGTCCACTGACATCAGGTTCACAATCTCCCCCACTGTGGAGGAGCGGCGTGCGGCATTACTGATCACCAGGGCCTGGACACACACACCACAGGTCACACTACGCAGTTTACTCAAACCTAGAGAAACTGGAGAACATGATTACATTCAAGATTCTGCTAAATGTTGCCTGTATGTCCCAAGTTTGACCAATTCTGTGAAGCTTATAATGTTACTTCCTGGTTGGAAATGAGAAAAAGATTTAAACTTAGGCCAAGGGATTCTGTTTTAGAACAGAATATATACCAAGTATATTGTTGCAGGTATAGACCATGACCCTTTTCCTCTATTAAAGAGTATTAAATATGAAAAAAATGATGATTAGTTATGGCTTTAGTCCTAATCTTTTATGACAATGAGTGTGCAGCACCTCAGTGTGCCAGCCCATATAACACTTCTGAATATATTCATATATATTCATATTCTGTTTACAAGGTAAACCATAAACTTGTTTTTCTTTTGATATTTGAAGAGTTCTAAATCAGATTTGATGTTTCTTCCAATACAAATCCTGAGGTTGTTTTATTCCACTCCTCAAACTGCCGCTTGGGGATGGAACTCGGGAGAGAAATCTGGACAATACATTCCTTTTTATAGTTTTAATTCTTTTAATTAGACTTAAGAATCGGATCAAAGTAAATGTTTTGACCCCTAAATGGCAATACCAAGTTTATTTCTAGAGCAAAATTCGTAAACAAGAGATTCTGTTTTCTAAGGTCAGAGGAGGGCGCGAGTTCGAGAGATTTCAGTTCCATTTGTTTCCATTGGACCAACTTCTTGAAGTAAATTCATCACATTGAGAATGGAAATGTTTGGTTTGGTCATCATCTGCAGCGGGCAATTGTATGTTCCGTCCATCAGTTGAGACAACATAAATTGTTTCTGATGGTCTAATGTATTGATAGTGGTACTTTATTGGCCCAAGTCAGTGGGTCTGTCAAGTGACCGTTTTTTTATGGCCGTGGCTGCAGAGCCGCGGCGCGGTCAAATGGCCCAGCATTTTCAGGAACCGCGGCATTTCCCTTATAGCCTCATGGCTAACCCTAACCCTGACAGCAACCTTAACCCTAACCTTAAAACGGCGCGGTCAAATAGCGCAGCAGTTTCAGGAGGCGCGGCACAAAATAACATGGCAGTTTCGGCCGCGCGCCGCGGCTCTGTAGACACTCCCTTTTTTTATTCTTTATTTTGGGCCAACAGCCTCAGCATTTCTTATTTACCGTACTTTAAATTTGGTTAGCACTTAAAATAAAGAAGGCAAACTAACAGAATCAAAAGCTTTTTCTGCATCCAGACTTATTATTACAGTTTAGTTTTGTTGTGTTTGTATTTGTCTCATTATGTGTAAAGATGGTCTTATGTCGTCTTGTGTTTGTCGTTTGTTAATAAATCCTGATCATCATTTCTTTTGGACATAATTGAGGGGAATAAACGATAGTCCACATTCAGAATAGAAATAGTCTCTATGAGGCACAGTCCAGTCAGTCTTTCCCTTCTTTTGGTCTCAGGGACATGATGGACTCTTTCACACGAGGAGGGGAGGAGTTTTATTAAGTTCCCAGTCAAAAGTTGATTAAAGCTAAAGGAGTAAGTATGTTTTTTAGAGCTCTATACCACTCTGAGGTGAACCTGTCACTTCCCAGGGATTTATTGTTTTTTTTGCACTTTGAATTTCAGTATTATTATTGATTATTATTATGATTTTAAGTTTTTCGTCTCTTCGGTCATGTCAGGCAAATTCATCAAAAAGTCATCAAAAAGGATTGCATTTTCTCCACTTTCCTCTTTCCTGATATATTGGTAGCCATTTTTTTTTAGAAGGATTCAAACGATGAGTGTATTTTTTGAGTTCAAATGATATTATCTCATGTGTTAAAAACTGTTCTCTCTGCCTGTTGCTCCTCTGTTGACTTTGAAAGGGTCTGTCATTTAATTCTGGGGATATGAATGGGGAATAACATATCATACACTGCAAACAAGATGAATGTAAGGAAATGCAAGTGGATAGAGTGTGAGGAGGCCTTGCCTTCCTGTAGACGGCCCCGATGATGGCGGTGCGCACTCTCATGCCTGACACAAAGCACACGTGGAAGTACTGCTGCAAGATGAGCGACTGGACACAGTTGCACACAAACAACAGGCCTGTGTAGAAGAAGCCGTGCCACAGAGGGCTGTTCGAGGAGTTGATGAAGCTGATCAGGAGCCTGCAAGAAACACAAACATGTGAGCAGCCGTTCAGACACAATGGATGGTTCATTTAGGAGGAGTGGGGCCTCCTCACCGCAGGATCTCCGGGCCCACAAACATGAGGACGTCGTGGAGGATCTTGTAGAGGCAGGAGATGAGGAAGTATGGCCCAAAAGCGAGACACAGGGCCCAGAACAGGGACGGCTCTTTGGTCTGCGGCCTTGAACTCACGATCAGGATCTCAGACTCATCTGCCGCCGATGCCCCTTTCACCTCATTCTGTGGAGCTTTCTTTGGAGAATACATGTACTTGCTTTGGGGATCCAACCGTGGACCAGAGTGGAGTCTGGGCACAAGAACAAAACACAAACATCTGAGCCATAGTTATATGCAGGCTTTTAGATAGACGCCCGTCTTCCCGTATTTTGGACGGGGTACTATAAAATGTGGACGGGCATTTTCAAGTGCAGGGACGGCCACACGGCGCATGCACGGTACCCGTGCACTCGTTTACGGCGCACGGTGTAAGGTCAGACGGCACACAGCGTTAAAAGCGCCGCTTTATTTAGTAAAAGCGTCGGAAAATGTGCGATACGCCGCTCCTAAGTGGCGGAGTGTGATCATAATTTCGGCTTTCCATATTCAGGCGCCCGCGCACATTTTTAAAGTACTTTTTGCGGACAAAATTATTTGGATGGGGTTTTTCCAATCCAATCTAAAAGCCTGGTTTTATGCTGACAGTAGTCAACAGGACTCGTGTACTGAACTAGAACATGCACAGACAGTAGAAGACTTAAAGCAGGAGTGGGTCATATTTTTTGTCTCAAGATCTACTTTTTGGGTCAGCAAGACTCAGATCTACCAGTAGATTTGAATATTGGGTGCAAGAACTGGTGTTTATCAAGGTCATACTGTAAATATTGATAATAAATGACATAGGTCTATTTAAAATAAGCAATAAAGTAACATTGAAATAGAATGTATGTTAATCTAAAACATCGAATTGGTAAAGGAATATTTGTCCAGTCAAGCATAATAACAAAAAATGGACATTATATACTTACAAAGGACCCATTTAAACGATTTAGAACATCAACAAATTTACTAGAACCGGTTATAATAAACTCCTATTCCTCAGCACCTTACGGTCAATTTGGACCAGAACCTCCTCTATTAATGGAAGTGTGTTTACTTTGATAAATATAAGCTCCAACAGGAAGTGACCTCACTGTCTATACTGAAGCTGTGGATCTGATGCAAACCACTCTGAGGAAACCCTTGTCTGTGGTGGCCACTTACATGTTCAGCCGACATTGGAGGTCTCAAGCTCACAAAGTACTGGTAAATCCATAAAATATTTTGCAAAATAATACATAATATAGGGTTGATCAATATCTGGGGGGAGAAATATACATCCGAATATACACATTTACACACCGATCAGGTTATTTGGGGCGATCACTGATTATTTTAAATTTTGATCTGCTGTTATAAATCATATCAACTTTGTGTGAACATAAAATAAATAACATATGTTTATATTTAATATATAATATACTAATAAAAAAGGCTTTTGGTGATATAAAGTATGTCTACAAATGTATGTACTTTATAGGATCAACAGAGTTTTCTTGGCATCTTTCGGCACTAATGTGCTTCAGTTCATTATTTAACCGTGTGGTTGAATGAATCCTTGTGCCGTTCATGTCCGCGTCATGCAGCGGTGCAGCTGGAGCAGAGTGGATACAGGAGCAGTCTTTCATCCTCTGAGCAGTTTGTACTGTTTGAGGAAGGAAAACGTGCAGAAGACAGCAGTGAGGGCGACCTATGTGTTATGCCAATTTCTTTTAGTTCTTTTGTAAGATTTTGTGCCCGTAGTTGTGCACTTTCAAAGGAGACTTTGCCTTAATGACTACAGACCTGTGGTACTGACGTCTGTAGTCATGAAGTCATTTGAGTGCCTGGTCCTCCCCCACCTCAAGTCCTTCACCTCCTCCCTTGGGGTAATACTGATACTTTGGTAAACTTGTTAGCATGTTTTTTATGCTATAGTTATCTGAAAAACTGTTCATATGTTACGTTAACATACCAAACGCACTGTCTGTGCGTCATGTAGCTGAAGGTGTTAACGTTAGCATACATACACCTATTCACCATGTTCTCTGATCCATTATTATTTTAAATTGCATTTCAAGATGAAATATTTTTGATTAAAAATCCAAGACCGAGAAAAGACATTTCTTCAAACATGTATACTCAAGTGCAACTTAAGTATGTTTTTCCCTTCTCTATTATGCATTTTTTGGCTGGTGCAACTTATAGTCCGGAAAATACAGTAAGTACTCTTCTATGCCACAGAGTATGAGAGCTCCCACACAAGTGTCACGGTGGAGCCAGAACACCTCCAGTGCTTCTAAGTGCACGCCCTGTTGGATGCTGAGGAGTTAAACAGCATTAGAAAGATCTCTCTTCCGTGCCACAGCACTGACCTTTGAACCTTCTGCCGCTGCCTGCTCCAGCGCTGCACTAGCCCTGGAACCACACGATGGGAGCGGTTATCCGGGGTCAGAGACCACAGGTCACTCTCCACCAGGGGCCGCTTGTATCCCGTCACCATCATTCTATTTACAGGATCAAGTCAGAAAAATAAACTAATACCAACACTTTTCTTCTTGGTTAGCCAATAAAAAGACTTGCCTGTTGATCCACCAAAAGGTGATTCTGGAGAGAAAGGAGGCTCCGGACTCTGGACAGGGATTCTGTGAACAGAACAAATGCCATAAAGGGACATAGAATATCGACTAGGGCTGGGCCATATGGACAAAATGAATATCGTTTTATATCTCAATAACAGTATTTTCACAAAGTATCAGAATGAGCTCAAATGTGTCTGCAAAGGTAATGTTGAGGTTCAAATATTACAGAAAATGTGGACCATAAAATGAACCCCAAATGTGCAGAAATATTACTGCATTCTCTTTGGAAGATTACACAAGACGTTTCTGTCACGTGTCTTGTGAATATTGCATATACAGTACATGTAAATGATATGTTGTTATATTGTGAACATCCTTGCGTTTGCTTTAATAGTATGTTGAATTTAAAGCAAGACACTGCAGGTGAATTTAAAGATATACATTTTAAACTTCTACTGTAGTTAACTTGCATAAATGTAATGTATTCATAAATAAATAAGGCACATATATGTACAAAATGGGATATGTTGATCTGAAAAGCCAGGTTTTTAATTTCTTGCTTCATTCGGTTTACATAATAGATACAAAAACATTTTAAAAGATTTTGGATATCTCATCTAATATCTGAGTATTTCTATGTCTCTTTTTAGCTTATTTCAATAGTTTTAATTATGAATAATGCCCGGCCCGTACTCCCCAGGCCCGTACTCCCCAGGCCTGTACTCCCCAGGCCCGTACTTGGATTGAGAAGACATAACTTTACAACAGCTGGCCCTTATGTTGGGTCAAATGCAGCGTGACATGGAGTCACAGAGAGCCGAGGTCAGGGCGGAGAACGGTTCCCAGCTCAACAGAGCAGAAGCCGACTTACCGGACCTGAAAGAGGGAGGAGACAGGCGCTGAGGCGGAGCAGCGTCTTAGACATTATGGATGAGTTATGGAGGACAAGAAGTAGTGCAGTACCTAAAACTAGTATTGAATGCACCAAAATTCAATACTAGTCAATTCAAAAAAGTTCAATACAAAAAAGCCATAAAGGATCTCCCTCAGATCATGAATTTGCAGGGAAACCCTATTGCCTTGGTCCAATATAAAGCCCAGGTCCTTCAAATGAAACTAAGAGCTCTCCTTTAAAGCTCACTTACAAAACCTGGTTAAAAAAAAGATAAAACTTGTTTTTATTATTGTAATAAAGCCTGTTTTCCCCTTGAAGCCTGCAAACTTCTGCTAATGGCCACTTTTATGCCTCCGTTGGATTATGGCAATGCCCTATACATATATTCATCTGCTAAATGTCTGAAATAGTTGATACTGTGTATCACTGTGCTCTGAGATTCACAACAGGATGTGGAGCCAATAAACAACTCTCCATCCCCAAAGTGGGGTCTCCAAGCTCGCACTTGTCGGAAAGAGGGGGGGAATCACCTTACACCAACTGGCCATTATGATGCATGAAATTAAAAATTAAATGCAGCCTAACATGGCATCACTGAGAGCTGAAAGTAGAGCAGCACATGGCGCAGCCCGATTTAATCAAATTGAATCGCGGTATTGAATACTCCTGCCGCTTATATATATATAAGCGGCAGGAGTAAATGGAGTTATGCATTGGTGAGGCTAATCAGCATATTTCAAACAATATTGATGAGCTGCTGGAACTGCGGGCTGAGGTAGTGGCACTGAAGGAGGAGGTTAAGATCACATAGAAAAACCATCTCCGACTTGTGGAGCTACCGGAAGGAGAAGGTGGTGAAAACAGTGAAAACTCTCTTGGCAAGGTCATCCCTGAATCCCCCGAATTTCAGGCCGTCCCCACCTTTACAATAGAAGGAGCAGAAAGATTGGGCCAAAAAAGATAAACCAGGAGGCCTGATAATGAGGTTTCTAAACTACCATGTGAAGTAACGCTGCAAAAGTTAAAGGAGACCTCCAGTATAAAGGCAAACAAGTGTTCTTCACCCCAGACGTCCAATACAAGGGTTTTCACCACATCTGTGAGGAGCTCAGAAGACAAAGACAGGTTTTATTTCCCAGCAACTTAGGTAAAAAACACATGCTTAGAACACTGCGAGAGACAGAGGTGCTCCTCCTTACGAGAGACAGAGGTGCTCCTTACGAGAGACAGAGGTGCTCCTCCTTACGAGAGACTGAGGTGCTCCTCCTTACGAGAGACAGAGGTGCTCCTTACGAGAGACAGAGGTGCTCCTCCTTACGAGAGACAGAGGTGCTCCTTACGAGAGACAGAGGTGCTCCTCCTTACGAGAGACTGAGGTGCTCCTCCTTACGAGAGACAGAGGTGCTCCTTACGAGAGACAGAGGTGCTCCTCCTTACGAGAGACAGAGGTGCTCCTTACGAGAGACAGAGGTGCTCCTCCTTACGAGAGACTGAGGTGCTCCTCCTTACGAGAGACTGAGGTGCTCCTCCTTACGAGAGACTGAGGTGCTCCTCCTTACGAGAGACTGAGGTGCTCCTCCTTACGAGAGACTGAGGTGCTCCTCCTTACGAGAGACAGAGGTGCTCCTCCTTACGAGACTGAGGTGCTCCTCCTTACGAGAGACTGAGGTGCTCCTCCTTACGAGAGACTGAGGTGCTCCTCCTTACGAGAGACAGAGGTGCTCCTCCTTACGAGAGACTGAGGTGCTCCTCCTTACGAGAGACAGAGGTGCTCCTCCTTACGAGAGACTGAGGTGCTCCTCCTTACGAGAGACTGAGGTGCTCCTCCTTACGAGACTGAGGTGCTCCTCCTTACGAGACTGAGGTGCTCCTCCTTACGAGAGACAGAGGTGCTCCTCCTTACGAGACTGAGGTGCTCCTCCTTACGAGAGACAGAGGTGCTCCTCCTTACGAGAGACGGAGGTGCTCCTCTTTACGAGAGACAGAGGTGCTCCTCCTTACGAGAGACTGAGGTGCTCCTCCTTACGAGAGACTGAGGTGCTCCTCCTTACGAGAGACGGAGGTGCTCCTCTTTACGAGAGACTGAGGTGCTCCTTACGAGAGACAGAGGTGCTCCTCCTTACGAGAGACTGAGGTGCTCCTCCTTACGAGAGACGGAGGTGCTCCTCCTTACGAGAGACGGAGGTGCTCCTCCTTACGAGAGACGGAGGTGCTCCTCCTTACGAGAGACAGAGGTGCTCCTCCTTACGAGAGACTGAGGTGCTCCTTACGAGAGACAGAGGTGCTCCTCCTTACGAGAGACTGAGGTGCTCCTCCTTACGAGAGACGGAGGTGCTCCTCCTTACGAGAGACGGAGGTGCTCCTCCTTACGAGAGACGGAGGTGCTCCTCTTTACGAGAGACGGAGGTGCTCCTCCTTACGAGAGACGGAGGTGCTCCTCTTTACGAGAGACGGAGGTGCTCCTCCTTACGAGAGACGGAGGTGCTCCTCTTTACGAGAGACGGAGGTGCTCCTCCTTACGAGAGACTGAGGTGCTCCTTACGAGAGACAGAGGTGCTCCTCCTTACGAGAGACTGAGGTGCTCCTCCTTACGAGAGACGGAGGTGCTCCTCTTTACGAGAGACGGAGGTGCTCCTCCTTACGAGAGACGGAGGTGCTCCTCTTTACGAGAGACGGAGGTGCTCCTCCTTACGAGAGACGGAGGTGCTCCTCTTTACGAGAGACGGAGGTGCTCCTCCTTACGAGAGACAAAGGTGCTCCTCCTTACGAGAGACGGAGGTGCTCCTCCTTACGAGAGACAGAGGTGCTCCTCCTTACGAGAGACGGAGGTGCTCCTCCTTACGAGAGACGGAGGTGCTCCTCTTTACGAGAGACGGAGGTGCTCCTCCTTACGAGAGACAGAGGTGCTCCTCCTTACGAGAGACGGAGGTGCTCCTCCTTACGAGAGACGGAGGTGCTCCTCCTTACGAGAGACGGAGGTGCTCCTCTTTACGAGAGACAGAGGTGCTGCTTACGAGAGACGGAGGTGCTCCACGGAGGTGCTCCTCCTTACGAGAGACAGAGGTGCTGCTTATGAGAGACAGAGGTGCTGCTGAGGAAGATGCAAAACACAGAACTGAACAGCGACAAGAGAAGCAGCCACCAGCGTGGAGTATGTGCGTTCAGGCTGTGGTCACCATGGTGATACATTTCTGTTGATTTAAAGAGACTGATGATAGTGACAGGATTTGTTTGTTTTTAACATCAGATTTTTGCTCCATGTTGGCTCAGAATCAGAGTCAGAATCAGAATATGGGTTTATTGCCTTTTTTCAAACAAAATGACATACAGACATATCTTGTCCTGGTGATTCGGTGCAACACAAACAAACATTGAACAATGAATACTGAACGGCATGATCTGTACATAATAAAATATAAAGTATAACGTTATGTAGTAGTGCAATATGAAGTGGTGGTATGTACATAATAAAAACTAAAGTTGAGTAGTGCAATAGGAAGTGACAGTGCAGTGAGTGCAGGGTGCTTAGGCAGTGTTCATGAGTCCAACTGCAGAGGGAAAGAAACTGTTCTTGTGGCGGGAGGTTCTGGAGCCTCCTGCCAGAGGGGCGTGTCCTCCTGCCTGAGGGGAGTGTCCTCCTGCCTGAGGGGAGTGTCCTCCTGCCTGAGGGGAGTGTCCTCAGGGAGTGTCCTCCTGCCTGAGGGGAGTGTCCTCAGGGAGTGTCCTCCTGCCTGAGGGGAGTGTCCTCAGGGAGTGTCCTCCTCCTGCCTGAGGGGAGTGTTCTCCTCCTGCCTGAGGGGAGTGTCCTCCTGCCTGAGGGGAGTGTCCTCCTGCCTGAGGGGAGTGTCCTCCTGCCTGAGAGGAGTGTCCTCCTCCTGCCTGAGGGGAGTGGCCTCCTGCTTGAGGGGAGTGGCTCAAATAGTCCATGTCCAGGGTGAGAAGGGTCAGCAGTGATCAGACCTGTTCGTCCCAGAGTCCTGGAGACGTCCAGGTCCTGCAGAGATGGAAGTCTGCAGCAGAACACCTTCTCATCAGAGGGCGCTGTAGTCTCGGTTTGTCCCTGGCTGTGGCTCCAGTGTACCACACCGTGATGGAGGAGGTGATGGAGGAGGTGATGGAGGAGGCGATGGAGGAGGCGATGGAGGAGGTGATGGAGGAGATGATGAAGGAGGTGATGGAGGAGGCGATGGAGGAGGTGATGGAGGAGGCGATGGAGGAGGTGAGGATGGACTCGATGATGGCCGTGTAGAACTGCACCATCATCTCCACTGGCAGCTTGTCTTTCTGCTTTAGCACATAAACAGTGTCTAATTGCATCCACTCATCGGAGTGCCAAATGTGGGAGAATGGATTTGTGGGAAATTGTCCTTCATTTAGAAATGGACTTCCCTCCACTTTAGGATCTTATACAAATCAAGTTTTAGGTTTGGTGCTCGTTTACAGCATGAACCAGCATTTTGTTTTCCATTTCATATTTTCATCTGTTTGACATTTTTGCAGTTCAGTGCGTTTGTATGTTGTGTTCGACCAGAGAGTATAAAACATTCCAAAATGTTCAATGGCAAAATCAATACCACAATCAACAAAATGGCATCAGAAGTATAGGTATTATAGCTATTATCCTTCAACGTGAATGGCACTGAACCCAATCCAACAAACATGAAAAAAAGAAAGAAAAGACATTCTAATTTCAAAAGAGACAATTGAATGACATTGAACATCAAAGACTAACCACATTTTGTTATAAAAAAAAATATTACTATTCATCATACAAAGGCAAACACAGTAGGGGAGTTATTTCAAACAGAGTTTTGACTGTAAAGACAAAGAAGGCAGAAGTGTACTGGTTAAAGGAACGATAGAAGGAAATGTTTTACTCTACTGTAAGTGCTCCACCAGAGAGTGATATTACCTTCTGTACTGAAATTGTAGACCTGACTGTGAATCACTCTAATCCAGGGTCCACACATTTCGGCTCACGAGCTACTTTTATATCCATCAAAGCCAGAAGATCTACTATAGATCTAAATTATTGTATAATTTAGTATTATTTTTATTAAACAGGTTTGTTTAATCATAATTATGCTATAGAAACACAATGTAGGCTTTCATTAATAGCCTAATATTGATTATCATATACAAATGTGCAATTTAAAAAGCAGAGAGAAAATCTGCTGTTTAACTCAACCATTTAATACAGCTGAGTATTTTTTAAATAAAATATAAGATAAGATAAGATAAGATAAGATATTCCTTTATTGTCCCACATGGGGAAATTTCATTGGTGCAACGCAGGTAGATACAGAGGTAGATCCAGAAGAACAGATCACTTATAGGAAGTCTGAAAAACACTTTCAGTAGAAGATCTCCTATAAATAAATAAAAACTCCCATAGACAAATAAATAAATACATAAATAAATACCATTGCATGTGATCCCGACAGTAATTGCACATGAATATGTGTCACGACGGCACATAGATTGCACATGAATTTCACAGTAATTTCACATGAATTCCAACAGTAATTGCACATATGACAGAATTGCACATCAGTATTAGGTTAGGTCAGTATTGCGCCGGGATAACGTGACGATCTCAGGGTAAGACGACTGTTCTCCGCAGTTTCATGAGTTCCTCCTTTGTGGAAACGCGGTACGGCACCGGCCGGGGGGCGGGGCCGGAGCCGGGGGGTGGGGCCGGAGCCGGGGGGCGGGGCCGGAGCCGGGGGGCGGGGCCGGAGCCGGGGGACTCAGAGCCAAGACACATCGCAACGACACGACGAAAACACTCAATCCAGCCGAATAAAGTCAAAACAAGTTAATTTAAAGCGATTCCAGTGCGTGTCCCGATCGTTCGTGAAGTTCCTCTTTCATATAAACGTGTATATAAACGTGTACCGACGACACGCCGTACTTTAGCGCGGCCGGAGGGCGCGGGGGGGGGGGGCTGGTGGGCTCGCTCGGAGCTAGCTCACGTCACAACAACACAACGGACGCAACGAAAAACGCTCAAATCCAGCCGAAAAAAGTCAAAAACAGTTGAATTAAAAAACTATTCCAGCGCGTGTCCCTATCGTACAGTAAAATAGAAAAAATATACTAACTATATTTACAAAATATAGGAGATAAAGCACAATAAGTGTGAGAAAGAAGAGAGAGCTTAACCAGAACTTCCTCTCTTCTGCTTCCTCCGAGTTACATAGAGCGCACTTCGGTGCTTTCCAACACGATCGACCCTCACTGCCTCTGCGATCGGCCGGTCGATCGGGATCGGTGTATTGGGCACTCCTGCTGTAAGGAAACCCTAATCTGTGGCATTGATTGGAATTTTTGCACTCAACATTAGAAGCATTAGAAGAGTCAAACTCGAGAGGCTTTGGAGGAACAATAAATAAGAAGTTCTGTAATTCATTGAAGAAAATAGGACTGATTGACATCTGGGGGAGATAAAACCTATTGCACGCCAATATAGCAATTTTTCAAAAAAAAATTTAAGCCATGGCCTCTGCAAAAACGAACCCGGCTGTTGGACAGACTGAGTACAAGGATGTACAGAATTAAAGCCGTTTCGTCCCTCATAAACACAAACAGGACATGCGTTTGTAAAAGTTGAGACTTTCTCACAAACTATTGGCAATTGCTTCTTGGGGCAAATTATTCCATTTAAATCAATGACATATTCGTTTTGTTGAGAGAAAAAGCTTTAAAATGATGTATGGCTTGCTGGTATTGACCACGGAAATAAAAGTGATGATGTAAGAATATTTGAGGAATGGAAAATGCTCGCCGCAGGTGGATGGTAACAGGTTAGAAGAACTCTTATGAACAAAAACAAAAACTCCTATTTACAAAACTCCTGTAAACAGGTTCATATCTTAATAGGGAATGGAGGGAAGAAAATAATAATAATATTAACAATTTTAATAATGTGTCAATTAATGTCTGTGTTTTTCCCAGTGCACTACATGGTTGCTACGTAAAGGTTATGGAATGTCATAGTGTGATGATCTACAATTGGGGTGCTTATATATGTACACAGTGTTGTATAAATGTCAATTCTCGTAGGTATGTGTACTTTCACTTTTACCGTGTCTTTCACAGCTTGGGAGAAGAGTGGAGGCTGGTCCGAGAGGCAGGACAACACCATGGCAACCAGCAGAAGAATGAAGTAAATGAAGAAGGTGGTGTACCTCCAAACACACACCAAAGCGGGCTGAAACACACAAGCACATCACTACAACACAATATAACACCAAAGAGAAGCTGAAAATAACTGTATGGACTGGGAATGTTACTGGTCCCATTTGTAAGACATTTCACAATACATTTGGAGTATACATCAGATAGGAAGTAGTTACAAATAAAGAGCAACTACACAATACTGTCATATATATATATATATATATATATATATATATATATATATATATATATATATATATATATATATATATATATATATATAAGATAAGATATTCCTTTATTGTCCCACATGGGGAAATTTCATTGGTGCAACGCAGGTAGATACAGAGGTAGATCCAGAAGAACAGATCACTTATAGGAAGTCTGAAAAACACTTTCAGTAGAAGATCTCCTATAAATAAATAAAAACTCCCATAGACAAATAAATAAATACCATTGCATGTGATCCCGACAAGGCGCTGGTACAGCTAGCAGCCCGGTGTAAACGCTCTCTCTTCTTTCTCACACTTGTTGTGCTTTATCTCCTATATTTTGTAAATATAGTTAGTATATTTTTTCTATTTTACTGTACGATAGGGACACGCGCTGGAATAGTTTTTTAATTCAACTGTTATATGTATATATATATATACACACACACACACACACACACACACAGTGAGGGGTCAGTGAGGGGTCAGTGAGTGAGTACCTGCTCCAGAGCCTGGAGCACCTTGGACCTGAAGGACACAGTGGCACAGAGCAGCGCCAGCAGCCAGAAGATGAGCAGCACTCCAGATGATTGTACGCCCTTCATCCGCTCGTACTGCACCAGCAGACAACTCAGCAGCTGCAAACAGCACACAGCACACTGTCACAACCTCAGCAGGAGCATGAACACATGTGCACATGTGCACATGTACACATGTGCACATGAACACATGTACACATGAACACATGTACACATGAACACATGTACACATGAACACATGTACACATGTACACATGTACACATGTACACATGAACACATGTACACATGTACACATGTACACATGAACACATGTACACATGAACACATGAACACATGTACACATGTACACATGTACACATGAACACATGAACACATGAACACATGAACACATGAACACATGAACACATGAACACATGTACACATGAACACATGTACACATGAACACATGAACACATGTACACATGTACACATGTACACATGAACACATGAACACATGAACACATGAACACATGTACACATGTACACATGTACACATGAACACATGAACACATGAACACATGTACACATGTACACATGTACACATGTACACATGAACACATGAACACATGAACACATGAACACATGAACACATGTACACATGAACACATGAACACATGTACACATGAACACATGAACACATGAACACATGTACACATGTACACATGAACACATGTACACATGTACACATGTACACATGTACACATGAACACATGAACACATGAACACATGTACACATGTACACATGTACACATGTACACATGTACACATGAACACATGTACACATGTACACATGTACACATGAACACATGAACACATGAACACATGAACACATGAACACATGTACACATGTACACATGTACACATGTACACATGTACACATTTACACATTTACACATTTACACATGTACACATGTACACATGTACACATGTACACATGAACACATGAACACATGAACACATGTACACATGTACACATGAACACATGAACACATGTACACATGAACACATGAACACATGTACACATGAACACATGAACACATGAACACATGTACACATGTACACATGTACACATGAACACATGAACACATGAACACATGAACACAGCGGATTCGTCCTTATTTATCTGAACTTCTGCTGGTGAGGGACTCCAACTAATTATGCTTTTCTATGTATTTACTATTGAGCATAAGCATAGCATAAGCAGTAGAAGTAGATCATTATTTTACATGTTGTTTATTGTTACCTGCAATAATGATCTATAACGATTTAGAATGAACTGGTCATTAACTTGTCTGAAACCTGAAGCTCTTCATAGCGATACTCTTCATAATTATATTTCACTGGAACAAGCAACAGTTTGGCCCTGTCCCAAAACTCGCACTACACACTTGACTGAAGTGTGCATTTTCTAAAAGTGCAGAAGTGTGTAAATGCACAAGAGGTCAAACATAAGTATTGGGACAGTGCGCACTCATAAAGACTGTCAGCTGTGATGTTACCTGCCGCTACAATCACAAAGCCACAGCTCAGTACAGTTTGGATCATTTTAAGGCCTGATGTTTTACAGTGTTGTTGCTGGACAGTGCCAGATATATTTAAAATATCATCAGTTTAACTAAGACATTCCTTTCCATTGTCTCATGTTAGTTCTCGCTGCTAAGTTGCTAAGACGGGAGCGCTGCGCCGTTTGAAAACATAAAAATGAAATGCATTGTGGGTAATGGGGCTGGGTATTGCCTAGTACTTCGCGATACAATACTTATCCCGATGGTCCATGATACGATACAAATCCCGATACAAGTAAGTAGAACAACAAAATGCATTAGAATCTCATTTTGGTAGTAGTGGTGAGCATAGTTTGAGCAGGTGGTCTAACAAAGGAAAATGTTGTTAAAATCTACTGAGTTCTGAAAAAAAAGGGATATATCATAGAATATCATGAGCGATATATATCGATAATCAGATGTATGGTAAAATCGTGATATTATCGTATCGTGAGCTGTGTATCGTGAGCTGTGTATCGTGTATCGTGAGCTGTGTACTGTGAGCTGTGTACCGTGTATCGTGAGCTGTGTACCGTGAATCGTGAGCTGTGTACCGTGAATCGTGAGCTGTGTACCGTGTATCGTGAGCTGTGTACCATGAATCGTGAGCTGTGTATCGTGTAGCGTGAGCTGTGTATCGTGTAGCGTGAGCTGTGTATCGTGTAGCGTGAGCTGTGTATCGTGTAGCATGAGCACCGTGAGCTGTGTACCGTGAGCTGTGTATCGTGAGCTGTGTATCGTGAGATGTGTATCGTGAGATGTGTATCGTGAGATGTGTATCGTGAGATGTGTACCGTGAGATGTGTACCGTGAGATGTGTACCGTGAGATGTGTATCGTGAGATGTGTATCGTGAGCTGTGTATCGTGAGCCGTGTATCGTGAGCCGTGTACCGTGAGCTGTGTACCATGTATCGTGAGCCGTGTATCGTGAGCTGTGTACCATGTATCGTGAGCCGTGTATCGTGAGCTGTGTACCATGTATCGTGAGCCGTGTATCGTGAGCCGTGTACCGTGAGATGTGTACCGTGAGATGTGTACCGTGAGATGTGTACCGTGAGATGTGTATCGTGAGATGTGTATCGTGAGATGTGTATCGTGAGATGTGTATCGTGAGCCGTGTACCGTGAGATGTGTATTGTGAGATGTGTATCGTGAGATGTGTATCGTGAGATGTGTATCGTGAGATGTGTATCGTGAGATGTGTATCGTGAGCTGTGTATCGTGAGCCGTGTATCGTGAGCTGTGTACCGTGAGCTGTGTACCATGTATCGTGAGCCGTGTATCGTGAGCCGTGTATCGTGAGCTGTGTACCATGTATCGTGAGCCGTGTATCGTGAGCCGTGTACCGTGAGCTGCTGTGTATCGTGAGCTGTGTATCGTGAGCTGTGTACCGTGAGCTGCTGTGTATCGTGAGCTGTGTATCAAGAGCTGTGTATTGTGAGCTGTGTATCGTGAGCCGTGTATCGTGAGCTGTGTACCGTGAGCTGCTGTGTATCGTGAGCTGTGTATCGTGAGCTGTGTATAGTGAGCTGTGTATCGTGAGCTGTGTACCGTGAGCTGTGTACCGTGAGCTGCTGTGTATCGTGAGCTGTGTATAGTGAGATGTGTACCGTGAGCTGTGTATCGTGAGATGTGTATCGTGAGCTGTGTACCGTGAGATGTGTATCGTGAGATGTGTATCGTGAGATGTGTATCGTGAGATGTGTACCGTGAGATGTGTATAGTGAGATGTGTATCGTGAGATGTGTATCGTGAGATGTGTATTGTGAGATGTGTATCGTGAGATGTGTATCGTGAGCTGTGTATCGTGAGCCGTGTATCGTGAGCTGTGTACCGTGAGCTGTGTACCATGTATCGTGAGCCGTGTATCGTGAGCTGTGTACCATGTATCGTGAGCCGTGTATCGTGAGCTGTGTACCATGTATCGTGAGCTGTGTATCGTGAGCCGTGTATCGTGAGCCGTGTACCGTGAGCTGTGTACCATGTATCGTGAGCCGTGTATCGTGAGCTGTGTACCATGTATTGTGAGCCGTGTACCGTGAGCTGCTGTGTATCGTGAGCTGTGTATCGTGAGCTGTGTATCGTGAGCTGTGTACCGTGAGCTGCTGTGTATCGTGAGCTGTGTATCAAGAGCTGTGTATTGTGAGCTGTGTATCGTGAGCCGTGTATCGTGAGCTGTGTACCGTGAGCTACTGTGTATCGTGAGCTGTGTATAGTGAGCTGTGTATAGTGAGCTGTGTATCGTGAGCTGTGTATCGTGAGCTGTGTACCGTGAGCTGTGTACCGTGAGCTGTGTACCGTGAGCTGTGTACCGTGAGCTGTGTATAGTGAGCTGTGTATCGTGAGCTGTGTATAGTGAGCTGTGTATCGTGAGCTGTGTATCGTGAGCTGCTGTGTATCGTGAGCTGCTGTGTATCGTGAGCTGTGTATCGTGAGCTGTGTATCGTGAGCTGTGTATCGTGAGCTGTGTATCGTGAGCTGTGTATCGTGAGCTGTGTATCGTGAGCCGTGTATCGTGAGCCGTGTATCGTGAGCCGTGTATCGTGAGCTGTGTACCGTGAGCTGTGTACCATGTATCGTGAGCCGTGTATCGTGAGCTGTGTACCATGTATCGTGAGCCGTGTACCGTGAGCCGTGAGATGTGTATCGTGAGCTGTGTATCGTGAGCCGTGTATAGTGAGCCGTGTATCGTGAGCTGTGTACCGTGAGCTGTGTACCATGTATCGTGAGCCGTGTATCGTGAGCTGTGTACCATGTATCGTGAGCCGTGAGCTGTGTATCGTGAGCTGTGTATCGTGAGCCGTGTATCGTGAGCCGTGTATCGTGAGCCGTGTACCGTGAGCTGTGTACCGTGAGCTGTGTACCATGTATCGTGAGCCGTGTATCGTGAGCTGTGTACCATGTATCGTGAGCCGTGTACCGTGAGCCGTGAGATGTGTATCGTGAGCTGTGTACCGTGAGCCGTGTATCGTGAGCTGTGTATCGTGAGCCGTGTATCGTGAGCTGTGTACCATGTATCGTGAGCCGTGTATCGTGAGCTGTGTACCATGTATCGTGAGCTGTGTATCGTGAGCCGTGTATCGTGAGCTGTGTATCGTGAGCCGTGTATCGTGAGCTGTGTATCGTGAGCCGTGTATCGTGAGCTGTGTATCGTGAGCCGTGTATCGTGAGCTGTGTACCATGTATCGTGAGCCGTGTATCGTGAGCTGTGTACCATGTATCGTGAGCTGTGTATCGTGAGCTGTGTACCATGTATCGTGAGCTGTGTATCGTGAGCTGTGTATCATGAGCCGTGTATCGTGAGCCGTGTATCGTGAGCTATGTACCATGTATCGTGAGCCGTGTATCGTGAGCTGTGTATCGTGAGCCGTGTATCGTGAGCTGTGTATCGTGAGCCGTGTATCGTGAGCTGTGTACCATGTATCGTGAGCCGTGTATCGTGAGCTGTGTACCATGTATCGTGAGCCGTGTATCGTGAGCTGTGTACCATGTATCGTGAGCTGTGTATCGTGAGCTGTGTATCATGAGCCGTGTATCGTGAGCCGTGTATCGTGAGCTATGTACCATGTATCGTGAGCTGTGTACCATGTATCGTGAGCTGTGTATCGTGAGCCGTGTATCGTGAGCTGTGTATCGTGAGCCGTGTATCGTGAGCCGTGTATCGTGAGCTGTGTATCGTGAGCCGTGTATCGTGAGCTGTGTACCATGTATCGTGAGCCGTGTATCGTGAGCTGTGTACCATGTATCGTGAGCTGTGTATCGTGAGCCGTGTATCGTGAGCTGTGTATCGTGAGCCGTGTATCGTGAGCTGTGTATCGTGAGCCGTGTATCGTGAGCTGTGTATCGTGAGCCGTGTATCGTGAGCTGTGTACCATGTATCGTGAGCCGTGTATCGTGAGCTGTGTACCATGTATCGTGAGCTGTGTATCGTGAGCTGTGTACCATGTATCGTGAGCTGTGTATCGTGAGCTGTGTATCATGAGCCGTGTATCGTGAGCCGTGTATCGTGAGCTATGTACCATGTATCGTGAGCCGTGTATCGTGAGCTGTGTATCGTGAGCCGTGTATCGTGAGCTGTGTATCGTGAGCCGTGTATCGTGAGCTGTGTACCATGTATCGTGAGCCGTGTATCGTGAGCTGTGTACCATGTATCGTGAGCTGTGTATCGTGAGCTGTGTACCATGTATCGTGAGCTGTGTATCGTGAGCTGTGTATCATGAGCCGTGTATCGTGAGCCGTGTATCGTGAGCTATGTACCATGTATCGTGAGCTGTGTACCATGTATCGTGAGCTGTGTATCGTGAGCCGTGTATCGTGAGCTGTGTACCATGTATCGTGAGCCGTGTATCGTGAGCTGTGTACCATGTATCGTGAGCTGTGTATCGTGAGCTGTGTACCATGTATCGTGAGCTGTGTATCGTGAGCTGTGTATCATGAGCCGTGTATCGTGAGCCGTGTATCGTGAGCTATGTACCATGTATCGTGAGCTGTGTATCGCGAGCCGTATATCGTGTGTAGTTGGACATGTGTCACTTGAAGACTTCTATAATAATGACATAAGGGTCAGGGGAACACTGCTGTTAAAGGACCACTAGGGCTGGACACTGGTCAGGTCCTTTAATATGACCTCACCAGACAATAAACCATGTCATTGGCCCTCCCCTTTTAGGAGGAAGGGGAGGGTCAATGATGGCATGGACGGATGAAGAGAAGCAGAAGTGGGAGGTCTATTCTCCACAAATGGAGAGTAACGCGTAAAATATCAAGTATATAGTCTATAATTAAAACTCTTAAAGTGAATTCAAAATGAAACACAAACGTCCAGTGTAATCTCCTTTACTTTTGTGTTTTCTTTGATGGTTCCATTCATGTTTGTTGTTGACATTTGCATATTTTAGCCTATTCTGAAGCTTTGTGAAAATGTTGGGAACATTGTGACCCAGACAACGCTCTTGTACCACCAGAGTGTGGAAGAGGCAGAGATTGTTGTTGGTGTATTAAACAATTAAACATAATGAACCATTGTAGAAAAAGCTTCAGTTGTAGTCATCTGGACTCAGTTAGAAAAAATAAACGTTTCGACTCTCATCCAAGAGTCATTGTCAATAAAAGAATTTAGATCGAGAACTCCGATATTAATACTGTTCTGTGGTAAGACCCGCCCATTGGGGCAATAGAAGTATATAGGAAACCTACACACACGGACCAGTATCTGCTCTTTGGTTCCAACCACCCACTACAGCACAAGCTGGGTGTGATCAGAACCTTACAACACAGAGCTCAAGGTGTGTCCACCAGCTCAGAGGGCAAGAAGAAAGAGGAAAAACATGTCCGAAGGCTCTCAACAGAGTGAAGAGAACCAGAAGCAGGACAAAAGGGAAACTGAACAGAGAAGGAAGGGTGTTTCTATCCCTTATGTGTCTGGCCTGTCGGAAAAACTGCAGAGAATTTTTAGACAACACGAAGTCCCTGTTTATTTTAAACCAGGAAACACTTTAAGACAAAAACTGGTTCACCCTAAGGACAAGTTGCCGACTCAAAAACAGAGCAATGTAGTTTATTCGATCCAATGCAGTGAAGAAAGCTGTAAAGAACGGTACATAGGTGAGACAAAACAGCCTCTACACAAGAGGCTCTATCAGCACAGAAGAAATACAAGTTCAGGTCCACAGAGTGCCGTGCATCTCCATCTTGAAGCCTCTAATCACTCGTTTGAAGACGGTGATGTGAAGGTTTTAAGCAGGAGAAAAGATGGTTTGAAAGAGGAGTCAAGGAAGCTATTTTTGTTAAAAAAGAAAGACCTTCTTTAAACAGAAATGGAGGGCTAAGATTCAATCTTCCTGGTATCTATAATGGTATACTGAACCCCTGGAAAGGTAGAGGACCAGGACCAGGAAATTTAGATGCTAATCAGGTACTCAGGGTGGTTGAGCCAGGGTCTCACAAAGACAAAGAGGATTCTAATAGCCCATTAAGATTCTGAATAGGCTCGGTAGATACAAGGGGGGAGTTTCTGTTGAAACAAACAACTCCTTCTACTTCAGGAAGGCTCCTCCCAATGGGCGGGTCTTACCACAGAACAGTATTAATATCAGAGTTCTCGATCTAAATTCTTTTATTGACAATGACTCTTGGATGAGAGTCGAAACGTCTTTTTTCAAACTGAGTCCAGATGACTACAACTGAAGCTTTTTCTACTATGGAACACGCCTGGACGAATGAGGGATTACACCGACATAATGAACCATTGAAATAATAATCTTAATATTATCATAAGGCTTCCCCAAATAAATTGTCTGTTTGCTGTAACCCGACCCAACATTTTTCAAGTGGGTCGGTATAAAATATATATACATACACAGAGCGCCGCTGTGTTTGTTGTGATGACGCTGCGGGGCGTGTTTATGTCCCAGAATGCATAGTGCAAGTCAAATTTAAATGAAGCCACACCATGACACAGAACGGCATGAGCGGTGGCGAGGGCAGTGGCGTTGACAGAGTCAAAACAACATGTAAAAGACGATATAGATTCCCTCCTGCAGATCTGTTTAACACAGAAGCACATGGAGGACCGCAAATTAAGAAGCATATGCGTTGCACAATGTGTTATTTGTCCCTTGGGATGAAAGATAGGTTTACAAGCGCTATAAAATTATTCTACACAGCGCTTTAGCAAAGACCGGTTGGGGAGTCGGCGAAAGAAAAGAATTCGACATTTTTTTAAACAAAATGCAGATTTTTTTCCCCAGTTGGCTAGTTTTATACCGGGTCGGTCGAGTTACGGCAAACAGACATATTATTTTGCTCAGCCTTCATAGGAATTATTTAGGCCATGACATTGTCCCATGGCGTCTAGTTTCTACGTGAGTGAATATGACAGAGCTCATGTGGTGGTGGTAGAGTGAGGCACTGACCATGCTGATGCCCAGCACCGTGGGGCTGAGGAAGTGCACCGGAGCGGTCACCAGACCAACACTTCTTTCCCAGAAAGAATAAAAGACATCTGCCCAGCAGACGATCCACAAGAGAAGAGACACAGCCTGCAACACAAAGGAGCACGTCAGGAGCCCGTCAGGAGCCCGCCAGGAGCACGCCAGGAGCACGCCAGGAGCACGCCAGGAGCACGCCAGGAGCACGCCAGGAGCAGAGCAGTCACACTCACATGACTGAGGAAAGGGACTCACAGTTCTGGCCTTGTTCAGGTGGTTCATGCAGATGTAGCCGTGGTCGTGTCTGTGGAGGTACAGGATGTAGAAGGGGGCAACGCCCCACAGGAGCAGGCAGGGCAGCCACACCAGCACCGTGTCCTGGAAGCACTGGCTCAGCTCAGGCTCCTCTGTGTGCCACGTCAGGTTCCAGTCCTGCACATGCACATCACCTTTAAGCAGGGGTGGCAAACCCGCGGCTCGCGAGCCGCATGCGGCTCTTTGCCTGGTTACATGAGGCTCTTTTACGTTCATATCAACATTTGTGTTTGTGTTGTACCAGACGGCGCTCTGCGTAAGCGGAGGCGCCCGCAGGGTCCTGCCCACGAGCGCTGCGCTGGAACCGGCCCGCGTGTTGGCCTAGCGGTTAGCGACACGGCTTTGAGTTCAGAGGTCCGTCATATCGAAACCCGACATGAACTCTTAATCTTGCATTTTCTCCCCTCGTCTCCTAACTACATAGTAAAAGAGGACTAGAGAGGAATGCTGCCAAAACCCCTGAACTCATTTGATATTGAAATAAATGAGTCGGGAGACGAGGAAAAAAATGCAAGATTAAAAATTCGTGTCGAGTTTCGATCTCACGAACCTCTGCACATAAAGCCATGTCGCTAACCGCTGGGCCAACACGCACGACATTTTCTCGCCAGAACACGAATACTAGTTGCTGACTATGTGCGCCGCTCAACCGTACGGAAGTGGAACTTCGGCATTCTCCGGACCACGGCTCGGCAGCCAATCAGAGCCAAGCACATAAACTTTGTCGGCCAATCAGCGCGCAGCATGCTTGTAAACTGTCATGGCGCGGGCCGAGGCGGACTTTAATCAAACTCGTCCCAGCTCGATTTAATGATAATATTCCCTTTTTTCTGAGATTTATTAATAAAAATGACCCCGTCCTTGCACTCGCAAATGCCCGTCCACATTTCAAAATACCCCGTCCAAAATACGGGGAGACGGCCTCATCTAAAAGAAAACCAGCAATATTGAACTTCAACATGGAATGTAAAAGATTTTTGATTTTGGACTTTGTTGAACTGAGAGTTTGTGTGTGAGACACAATGTTTGTTTGAAAATGACTGGCTTGTGGTCTTAATCCTGTAGGAGTCAGTTTCTGTCAGTATCATGTTGGTGTGTGACATGATATTGTTAATAATAATAATAATTTGTCTGAGCAGAGGTGTGTGTGTAAGAGGAAGGGATGGGGTGATGTTCATGTGCCATGTGTGTGATGTGGCTCTTTGCGGTAACACAGTAAAAATGTGGCCCTTCGTCTCTGACTGGTTGGCCACCCCTGCCTTTAAGGATGATCTCTCCGGTCTCTCTAGTCTCTCCCGGTCTCTCTCGTCTCTCTCTAGTCCCTCTCATCTCTCTCTAGTCTCTCTCTAGTCTCTCTCGTCTCTCTGTAGTCTCCCTCGGTCTCTCTAGTCTCTCTCCGGTCTTTCTAGTCTCTCCCGGTCTCTCAAGTCTCTCCCGGTCTCTCAAGTCTCTCCCGGTCTCTCAAGTCTCTCCCGGTCTCTCTAGTCCCTCCCGGTCTCTCTCCGGTCTCTCTAGTCTCTCTCGGTCTCTCTAGTCTCTCTCGGTCTCTCTAGTCTCTCTCGGTCCCTCTAGTCCCTCCCGATCTCTCTAGTCTCTCTCGGTCTCTCTAGTCTCTCTCGGTCTCTCTAGTCTCTCTCGGTCCCTCTAGTCCCTCCCGATCTCTCAAGTCTCTCCCGGTCTCTCTAGTCCCTCCCGCTCTCTCTCCGGTCTCTCTAGTCTCTCTCGGTCCCTCCAGTCCTTCCCGATCTCTCTAGTCTCTCTCGGTCTCTCTAGTCTCTCTCTAGTCTCTCTCGGTCTCTCTAGTCTCTCTCGTCTCTCTCTAGTCTCTCTCTAGTCTCCCTCGGTCTCTCTGTAGTCTCCCTCGGTCTCTCTGTAGTCTCCCTCGGTCTCTCTAGTCTCTCTCCGGTCTTTCTAGTCTCTCCCGGTCTCTCAAGTCTCTCCCGGTCTCTCCCGGTCTCTCCCGGTCTCTCTCCCGGTCTCTCTCCCGGTCTCTCTCCCGGTCTCTCTCCGGTCTCGCTCCGGTCTCTCTAGTCTCTCTCCGGTCTCTCTAGTCTCTCTCCGGTCTCTCTAGTCTCTCTCCGGTCTCTCTAGTCTCTCTCGGTCTCTCTAGTCTCTCCCGGTGTCACTCCCGGTCTCTCTCCGGTCTCTCTAGTCTCTCTCCGGTCTTTCTAGTCTCTCTCCGGTCTTTCTAGTCTCTCTGCGGTCTCTCTGCGGTCTCTCTCCTGGTCTCTCCCCGGTCTCTCCCCGGTCTCTCTCCGGTCTCTCAAGTCTCTCCCGGTCTCTCAAGTCTCTCCCGGTCTCTCCCGGTCTCTCCCGGTCTCTCCCGGTCTCTCAAGTCTCTCCCGGTCTCTCCCGGTCTCTCAAGTCTCTCCCGGTCTTTCAAGTCTCTCCCGGTCTCTCAAGTCTCTCCCGGTCTCTCAAGTCTCTCCCGGTCTCTCAAGTCTCTCCCGGTCTCTCAAGTCTCTCCCGGTCTCTCTAGTCTCTCTCGGTCCCTCTAGTCCCTCCCGATCTCTCTCCGGTCTCTCTAGTCTCTCCCGATCTCTCTCCGGTCTCTCTAGTCTCTCTCGGTCTCTCTAGTCTCTCTCGGTCTCTCTAGTCTCTCTCCGGGTCTCTCTCTCGGTCTCTCTAGTCTCTCCCGGTCTCTCTTCGGTCTCTCTAGTCTCTCTAGTCTCTCTCCGGTCTCTCTAGTCTCTCTCGGTCTCTCTAGTCTCTCCCGGTGTCACTCCCGGTCTCTCTCCGGTCTCTCTAGGTCTCTCTAGTCTCTCTCGGTCCCTCTAGTCTCTCCCGGTGTCTCTCCCGGTGTCTCTCCGGTCTCTCTAGTCTCTCCCGGTCTCTCTCCGGTCTCTCTAGTCTCTCTCCGGTCTCTCTCCGGTCTCTCTCCGGTCTCTCTCCGGTCTCTCTAGTCTCTCCCGGTCTCTCTAGTCTCTCCCGGTCTCTCCCGGTCTCTCCCGGTCTCTCCCGGTCTCTCCCGGTCTCTCTAGTCTCTCCCGGTCTCTCTCCCGGTCTCTCTCCCGGTCTCTCTCCCGGTCTCTCTCCCGGTCTCTCTCCCGGTCTCTCTAGTCTCTCTAGTCTCTCTAGTCTCTCTCCGGTCTCTCTAGTCTCTCTCGGTCTCTCTAGTCTCTCCCGGTGTCACTCCCGGTCTCTCTCCGGTCTCTCTAGTCTCTCTCTAGTCTCTCTCGTCTCTCTGTAGTCTCCCTCGGTCTCTCTAGTCTCTCTCCGGTCTTTCTAGTCTCTCTTCGGTCTCTCTGCGGTCTCTCTCCTGGTCTCTCCCCGGTCTCTCCCCGGTCTCTCTCCGGTCTCTCAAGTCTCTCGCGGTCTCTCAAGTCTCTCGCGGTCTCTCAAGTCTCTCGCGGTCTCTCAAGTCTCTCGCGGTCTCTCAAGTCTCTCGCGGTCTCTCAAGTCTCTCCCGGTCTCTCCCGGTCTCTCCCGGTCTCTCCCGGTCTCTCCCGATCTCTCCCGATCTCTCCCGATCTCTCCCGATCTCTCCCGATCTCTCCCGATCTCTCCCGATCTCTCAAGTCTTTCCCGGTCTCTCTAGTCTCTCTCGGTCCCTCTAGTCCCTCCCGATCTCTCTCCGGTCTCTCTAGTCTCTCCCGGTCTCTCTAGTCTCTCCCGGTCTCTCTCCCGGTCTCTCTAGTCTCTCTCGGTCTCTCTAGTCTCTCTCGGTCTCTCTAGTCTCTCCCGGTGTCACTCCCGGTCTCTCTCCGGTCTCTCTAGGTCTCTCTAGTCTCTCTCGGTCCCTCTAGTCTCTCCCGGTCTCTCTCCCGGTCTCTCTCCGGTCTCTCTAGTCTCTCTAGTCTCTCTCCGGTCTCTCTAGTCTCTCTCGGTCTCTCTAGTCTCTCCCGGTGTCACTCCCGGTCTCTCTCCGGTCTCTCTAGTCTCTCTCTAGTCTCTCTCGTCTCTCTGTAGTCTCCCTCGGTCTCTCTAGTCTCTCTCCGGTCTTTCTAGTCTCTCTGCGGTCTCTCTGCGGTCTCTCTCCTGGTCTCTCCCCGGTCTCTCCCCGGTCTCTCAAGTCTCTCCCGGTCTCTCAAGTCTCTCCCGGTCTCTCAAGTCTCTCCCGGTCTCTCAAGTCTCTCCCGGTCTCTCAAGTCTCTCCCGGTCTCTCAAGTCTCTCGCGGTCTCTCAAGTCTCTCGCGGTCTCTCAAGTCTCTCCCGGTCTCTCAAGTCTCTCCCGGTCTCTCCCGGTCTCTCCCGGTCTCTCCCGGTCTCTCCCGGTCTCTCCCGGTCTCTCAAGTCTCTCCCGATCTCTCAAGTCTCTCCCGATCTCTCAAGTCTCTCCCGGTCTCTCTAGTCTCTCTCGGTCCCTCTAGTCCCTCCCGATCTCTCTCCGGTCTCTCTAGTCTCTCCCGATCTCTCTCCGGTCTCTCTAGTCTCTCTCGGTCTCTCTAGTCTCTCTCGATCTCTCTAGTCTCTCTCGGTCTCTCTAGTCTCTCTCGGTCTCTCTAGTCTCTCTCGGTCTCTCTAGTCTCTCTCGGTCTCTCTAGTCTCTCTCGATCTCTCTAGTCTCTCTCCGGTCTCTCTAGTCTCTCTCGGTCTCTCTAGTCTCTCTCGGTCTCTCTAGTCTCTCTCGGTCTCTCTAGTCTCTCTCCGGTCTCTCTAGTCTCTCTCGGTCTCTCTAGTCTCTCCCGGTGTCACTCCCGGTCTCTCTCCGGTCTCTCTAGGTCTCTCTAGTCTCTCTCGGTCCCTCTAGTCTCTCCCGGTGTCTCTCCCGGTGTCTCTCTAGTCTCTCCCGGTCTCTCTCCGGTCTCTCTAGTCTCTCTCCGGTCTCTCTCCGGTCTCTCTCCGGTCTCTCTAGTCTCTCTCCGGTCTCTCTAGTCTCTCTCGGTCTCTCTAGTCTCTCCCGGTGTCACTCCCGGTCTCTCTCCGGTCTCTCTAGTCTCTCCCGGTCTCTCTCCGGTGTCTCTCCGGTCTCTCTAGTCTCTCCCGGTCTCTCTCCGGTCTCTCTCCGGTCTCTCTAGTCTCTCTAGTCTCTCCCGGTCTCTCTAGTCTCTCCCGGTGTCACTCCCGGTCTCTCTCCGGTCTCTCTAGTCTCTCTAGTCTCTCCCGGTGTCTCTCCCGGTCTCTCTCCGGTCTCTGCTCACACGGGTCTCCGCTCATAATCAGCTCCAATGCGGGCTGGGGTCTTATCTCATCGGGTCTGACAGAAGAAAACAATGGAAGATGATGTGAAAGTATCTCACCCATAGCGGGTCCGCGCCGTCCGGACTGCACAGCCTTTCCAAGCCCATAGCTGCGTCCTCCAGCAGCGCAACGAGCTCCACACAGGCTTCAAACAACTTTGTTTGGTAATAGTGGCAATGCGGCTCCTTCTGCGCATGCGCTCAAATGCCGCTTCTTCGTGCTCAGTCCAGTGTTGATCAGAGGAACACTGCCACCTAGTGTTCAGTCCACTCATCCTCTGACAGAAAAGCGTGAGGAAACATTCCCCTAATGTTTGGATACATTTAGTCATAATAATAGTGGCAAAAGTAAACACTCTTATTTATAGCAGTTATATGCACATGAATATGACATTATTGTGTATAAATATGACAGTATTGCACATGATTAAAGGCGTAATGGACGATTTTTTGGCGCCAAATCTGAGTCTCATTTTCTTGTGGAGTGGACTGCCAATTAGTCCTGCCTCGTATCAAAATGGGTTGAAGCTGAAAAGACTTAATATTTTTCATCCTGGGGGGGGTTGAACCTACATTTCGTCTTTTTGTTGCTTTGAAGCTTCAATACATTGTTGTGGCAGTCATTGTTTTGAAATGACATCGGCCAATCACAGAAGACGTGAGATTCTCACTGAGACAAAAGTGCGTGTCCTGCTCCTGTCATTCTGACGGCACATTTAAGGTCTAAACACAGGCAATTGACAATTACAGGTTTTGACAAGAAACATGAGTTTCTCACTCTCATCCTCTTGAGACTATCTCAGTGTGGTCATCTCACAGTTTGGGTTGAATGGGATGCGCTGTGGACCATGTGGATTGAGTAAACTAACATGCGTGACAGGTGACATTATTGGGAGAGTTCATAACTTCTACTGATAATCTTACCAAAGGATGTTCAGGGATGTTCACTAGAGGTGAGCAGGGTCTATCAAGCTACTATCGTTTTATCAACGCGTAACATTTTATGTGAAGCCAGACTTTTTTTTGTTTTAAGTCTTTTGAGGGGGGGGTTGAAAGGTCCTTGAGTGGGCCTTGACCTGGGAATTATCTGAAGTCAATATATGTTTTTTTCTTTGAAATCTCATTCACCAGAATTCCACGGAATTATTGTACATCACACTTACCGATACTTTTTAATGACAGGAACGACCAGCTCAAGTCAAAGATTCAAGCGGATTATCCTCAGATCACCTTTCATCGGCCACTATGAGGAATAAGAGTGAACTTGAGTTTGTGGAAACACTTTCAACTGGGACTGTTTTAGATGATTTAAACTCTGCATCAGAAAGTGACTTAGGATCTTCAGAAACAGACAATGTCCCTTTAAGCCCAGAGCATGTGACTTCAGGACTAGACAAGGAGAGACCTCCTCCACACATTGTACTCTGCTGTTAAACAAAAGCCAGGTGTGCAGTGGGCGTGGCCTCCTACTTCTGAGGAGTTTAATGTCACCAATATGTGCCTCAAGAACTTTTTAACCTCCTTGCCTGGATAGTGGGAGCATCAGAAGATCCTACTTTGGGCGAATTACAAGAAGTGTCAGGCCAGATTGAACTCAAGCTTCTGTCCATCTGGAGAGACATTGTCTCTCTTGCTTCTGATGCTATAAACAAACACCAAAATCACACAACAGTTGGACATCTCACAGGTTCATCTCATGTACTGAAGATACTGAATAATCTTGGTCACATTGCATCATTTGACAGTATCATGAACTTTGAAAGTGTCTGGCCCAACTGCAGGTACAACAGGAACATGTCATTCCTAAGGGCTTCAGTCCTGAAGTTCCCACTGTCTTCATCTCCATAACATCGATGTTGCCGAGGAAACCATCTCCTTGATCACAATTTGTCCAGATACAGTTTTTATTTGATAGTATGATGGTTATGCATAATTCAACTATTTTCTGCTAGTAGCCTATTGTGGAGCTCGTGATATGAACTGTTTGATTATTTAATTTGTGTACATTTGGATATTTTTTATTATAAAGAATTTTGAATTTATTTTAACATTTTGTTATTAGTATCAGTTAAGGGGCCTAATGAAGTCAAATCTGAAATGTAGCATGTGAAAAATTGGTGAGTCAAAAAACCCATGGTGAGTAGGGCTGGGTATTGCCAAGACCCTTGCGATACGATACGTATCCCAATACAGATACGATATGTATCCCGATACAGATACGATACGTATCCCGATACTTGTATTCTGATACAATTCCCTCATTACGATATGTATCTTGATATATTTTTGAAAAAAGGGTCTTAAAAATGTACCAAATGGGTAATGGTTTTACTCTGGATACAAAAATGTATGAAATTTCATGTTTATCCACAAAGCACTTATTTATAAATCCATTCTGCTCTAATAACTTTATACGTCCAACTGATCCAAATAGAAATAGATGGAACACATTCTAGTAAAATATTGTATGTTTCTTGCCAAACAATTATCATGGTCTGAACCTGCTGCAGCAGCATCTTCTGCACAGATCAGCTTCTGATAAGAACACAAAGTTATTAGTATTAACAAATACACTGTGGCCCCCAGGGGAAGAACAATAGACTCGAGCCATAGAATGAATATTCCATTCCATGGCTCAAGGCAAACAAGAATAAAGTCTTTACTACACACATGTAGTACTTTTGCCCAAGAATGCAGACACTCGCAATGGCTTCAGCTATAAAGACTTTATTCTTTTGAATTTCATCTTTAAATTATCTTTAGCTCCAGTACTAGTTTGTTTAAGCTAAAGTTGTGTATTGTAGTTTAGTTAGTTATAGAGTTGGGGTGTGTTGAAGAATGTGCCGAGGATGAGGAGGAAGAGGATGTTCTAACAAGCTTTGAACACATTGGCTTTGAAACACCAAAGTAATGGAAGAAGAACTTCTAAATAAGTCTGGCAGTAATGTAAGACAAAGTCTGAGGAATAAAGTCTGGCGGTAATGCAACACTTGGATGCCAACCGCCATAAAACAACAACAACAACAACAACAACACTTGGCGGTTGGCATCCGAGTGTTGCATTACCGCCAGACTTTATTCCTCCAAGTTGTTGTTGTTGTTGTTGTTTTATGGCGGTTGGTATCCAAGTGTTACATTACCGCCAGACTTTATTCTTTGACTCCAGCTGGCCTTCTTCCACGCCAGACTGTATTCTTTAGACTTTACCCTATAGACTCCATTCTTCTGTTGTTGTTGTTGTTTGATGGCGGTTGGCATCCAATTGTTGCATTACCGCCAGACTTTATTCCTCAGACTGTCGTAGTCCGTAAAAGTACTTGTTGTTGTTGTTGTTTTATGGCGTTGTTGTTGTTGTTGTTGTTGTTGTTGTTGTTGTTGTTGTTTTATGGCGGTTGACATCCGAGTGTTGCATTACCGCCAGACTTTATTCCTTAGACTCTGTCGTAGTCCGTAAAAGTACAGCTGCATGCGGTAATCAACAACAACAACAGATGCAACACTTGGATGCCAACCGCCATTATTGTACAAAACTGTGAGGAGACCTTGCTCAACACCCGGTCTGGAGAGACGGGAGATGGCGGAGGAGAGTGGATCGGTGGTCGAAGACGTTCTGGACGGCGTGGAGGAGCAGCCTTTTCTGCCTGCACGTGCCCGGAAACGTAAAAAGTCCCTTAGCTCGTCCGAGGGTTCTGGGAATGAGCAGCAGGATGAGGCTGAAGCTATTGATGTCCGGGGTGAGAGCAAAGACTGTAAGGTGATCATAAAGCTTGCACAGGATAGTGCATCCTTTAAGGAGTGGAATTCAGTGGCATTGTCAAAGAGCCTAACTGTAGCTGTGGGAGTGATCAAGAGTGCGAGTGTCCTTAGAGATGGCTCGCTGCTGGTCGTGTGCAAGGACGCGGCTCAGCAACGGAAGGCGATTGGAACTAAACGTCTGGGTGGAAAGGACATTCTTGTGTCTAATGCTGAAAGAAACACGGTCAGAGGAGTTATCGTAGGTGTCCCTACGGCGACGTCTGTGGATGAAGTTAAGGAGAATTTGACGGGAGTTACGGTGGTGGACGCTAGGCGTTTGAAGGTGACCCGGTCTGGGGTAAGATGTGACAGCTTGTCGGTAATGGTAACACTTGAAGGGAGGTGCCTGCCTCGTAAGGTGTTCATTGGGTACATGTGCTATAGCGTCAGGCCATATGTTCCGCCGCCCCTGCGTTGCTTTAAGTGCCAGCGCTTTGGGCATATTGCAGCGGTCTGTAGAGGGAGGCAAAGGTGTGGTAAATGTGCAGGAGATCACGAGTATGGGAAGTGTGACGTGGGAGCAAAACTGAAGTGCTGTAACTGTGGGGAAGAACATAGCTCTGCCTACGGGGGATGCAGGTTTAGCAAAAGAGCTGCTGAGGTGCAGAAAATAAAGGTCTCTCAAGGTATATCCTATGCAGATGCAGTCAAGAAAGTTTCAAGTAACGAGTTTAGAGTAAATACAGAGAGAGGAGCCAGCGCTGCTCCCAGCCAGGGCGAAATGAGAAAGGCCAGCGTGGCTCCCAAGAAGTGTGAAGGTTTCAAGAGTGGAGGTCCCAAGTGTGCAGGTTCCAGAATTAATGAGAATACCCTGGTTGTGGATAGAGAGGATTTTGTACTCTTTATGGTGGATGTTGTAAACTGTGCTGCTCAGACTCAAAGCAGAACTGAAAGGATCAGGATCATTGCTAAAGCTGCAGGGAGATTCCTTGGAACAAAGGAGCTTGATTGGGCAGATATAGGAAACAGGCTAAAGGCGCTAAATGGGAGTCGGAGTGATGGGGGTCTGCTTTTGGGGAGTCAGAGTGATCAGAGTGACGAGATGGGGGTGGGGGTGGTCTCCTGTCCTCGCCCAGTCTCGTAGACGCACGGCTACCAAGCAGCGACATCAGTGGAAATATTAAAGCTTATAGAATGAAGCCTGAAGAATAAAGCTGTACGGTGGAAGCACCGAACGTCAAAGAAGGAGAGGAAGATGAAGAAGAGTCTCCCTGGAATAAAGCCGGTTGGTCTCTGAAACAACAACAACTATTCTAGTCACAAAGACATATCATGACCTCATGGGCTTTGTAACACCAAAGCAATGGAAGGAGTACTTTTACGGACTACGACAGAGTCTGAGGACTACGAAAAGTCTGAGGAATAAAGTCTGGCGGTAATGCAACAATTGGATGTCAACCGCCATAAAACAACAACAACAACAACAACTTGGAGCAATGGAAGGAGTACTTTTACGGACTACGACAGAGTCTAAGGAATAAAGTCTGGCGGTAATGCAACACTCGGATGTCAACCGCCATAAAACAACAACAACAACAACAACAACGCCATAAAACAACAACAACAACAAGTACTTTTACGGACTACGACAGTCTGAGGAATAAAGTCTGGCGGTAATGCAACAATTGGATGCCAACCGCCATAAAACAACAACAACAACAGAAGAATGGAGTCTATAGGGTAAAGTCTACAGAATACAGTCTGGCGTGGAAGAAGGCCAGCTGGAGTCAAAGAATAAAGTCTGGCGGTAATGTAACACTTGGATACCAACCGCCATAAAACAACAACAACAACAACAACCAACCGCCATAAACAACAACAACAACGTAACAATAATACAACGGCGAGCAACACACCATAGAAGAAGAACCAGCGACCTCCAATGCAACAACAGAAGATACACGCTGACGGTGGATTATTGAGCGTTGTTTGGGTTTGGATATTACGGCAACATAGAGGAACGCCTCGGTCTGTATGACGAGGGAGAGGAAGAGGAGGAGTGACCTGGTCGGTGACGATATGAACAGCGGGGAGGACTCCCCTGGAGCCACTGATCCTGTGCAGCGTAGGGCGTCTTCTTGCTCGTCTATGGAGGGCTCTCTCAGTGAGGAGCAGGGCGGGGGGGTTGCAGATATCGGGGATGTGAGTTCAGAGTTTAAGGTGTTCATAAAGCTCGCGCAGGATAATGCGTCCTTTAAGGGGTGGGATCCGATGGCGTTGACAAGGAGCCTGACTGTAGCTGTGGGAGTGGTCAAGCATGCGAGTGTCCTTAGGGATGGCTCGCTGCTGGTCGTGTGCAAGGACGTGGCTCAGCAAAGGAAGGCGATTGAAGCTAAGTGTCTGGGGGGGAAGGACATTCTTGTGTCTGATGCTGTAAGAGGCATGGTCAGGGGAGTTATCGTAGGCGTCCCTACGACGACATCTGTGGATGACATAAAGGAGAATTTGACTGGAGCTAAGGTGGTGGATGCTAGGCGGTTGAAGGTGACCCGGGATGGGGTAAGGTGTGACAGCCTGTCGATAATGATTAGATTTGAAGGTGAGATCCTGCCTCGTGTGGTGTGCGTTGGGTACATGCGCTATGGCGTACGCCCATATGTTCCGCCGCCCCTGCGTTGCTTCAAGTGCCTGCGCTTTGGGCGTATTGCAGCGGTCTGTAGAGGGAAGCAGAGGTGTGGCAAATGTGCAGGAGACCACGAGTATGGGAAGTGTGACGAAGGAGCAAAACTCAAGTGCTGTAACTGTGGGGAGAGCATAGCTCTGCCTACGGGGGATGCGTGTTCAGCAAGAGGGCTGCTGAGGTGCAAAAAGTTAGAGCCTCTCAAGGCATATCCTGGTAGTCAGGTGAAGGTGGATGCAGTGCGGGCTGCCAGTGCTGCTGGTGTCCTAGGCGACAGGGGAGGGGGCAGCGTTGCCCGCGGCCAGGGGGAGGTCCCCACTGGGATCCCTGTGAGTGTGGCTTCCACGGGCAGAGGCCCTGTGGGTGCGGAGGATGTACTGGTTGTGAAGAGGAAAGATTTCCTCCTCTTTATGGTGGAAGTGATTAACTGTACTGGTCAAACCAAGAAGAGATCCGAAAAGACTAGGATCATCGCTAAGGCTGCAGGGAAGTACTTTGGAGCTGGGGGTCCCGAGTGGACGGAGATAGAGGATGCGCTGCGGGAAGGCACCCTGCCCCATTCTGGCAGTGGGAGTGGGGGGGCTCCCGATGCGCCGTCAGGTTCCGGGGGCTCATAATGGCGGTGGTTGTCTTGCAATGGAATGCGCGTAGTCTTCGTGCTAATGGCCAAGAATTTAAGCATTTTGTCTCTACCTTGTTGAACAAGCCTCACGTTATGTGCGTGCAGGAGACTTGGTTGCAACCTAGGTGGGTTTTTGAGATACAAGGGTATGTGTGTGTTAGGAATGATAGGGAGCAGGGTAGAGGCGGAGGTGTGGCTGTGTTTGTCCGAGATGACCTAAATTACGTTGTTGTCAGTGTGAGTAAAGCACCGGAGGCTCTGGCGGTGAGGGTCTGGCTGGGTGGTGAAGCTGTTACTGTGGTTAACCTTTATAATCCGTGTGGTGAGTTAACGTTAGAGTCCTTACATAGTATCGGTAAGGATGTTCGGGGAAAGGCCATGTGGTGTGGGGATTTTAATGCGCATAGCGCTTTGTGGGGCGGTAGTGGTACCGATAGGTATGGGCAGGTGGTAGAGGGTTTTATCAATCAAAGGGAGTTGGTTTGTCTGAATGATGGGAGTGGGACCCGCTATGATATGGGGACCGGTACGGAAAGTGCAATAGATCTTACGCTTGTGTCCAAGGAGTTAGCTGGTGTTTGTAGTTGGGAGGTTCTTGGTAATCTTTCTTTTGGTAGCGATCACTATCTAGTCCGCACCGAGATTGGCTTTGGGAGCTGTGTGGTCAGGGGGACGAGGATCCAGAGGTGGCAGTTGGCAAGGGCGAACTGGAGGGCTTTCCTGAGGAAAGCTGATGATGGTTATAGGGGTTCTGCAGGAAGGAGGATTGACTCAGGTGGATGATCTCAATAGTGCAATTGTCTCGCTCATCACGCAGTCAGCGGTAGGCACGATTCCTAAGAGTGGTGGTAGTGGACATAGGAAGCGGGTGCCGTGGTGGAATGAAGCATGTGGTTATGCTGTTAGGGCGAGAAATGCGGCGTTTCGCCGGCTGAGGGTGCCCTCATTGACTACAAGAGGGCCCGCGCTGTTGTGCGGAAAACTGTAAGAACGGCCAAGAGTGCCTGTTGGAGGCGGTATTGTTCCGAAATTGGGAGAGAAACGCGTCTCTGGGATGTTTGGGGGATGATTAAGCGGATGCATGGGGTTGAGCGCCGTCACGGGACCCCGGTCCTAATACAGAATGGTGTTGAAGCAGTCAGCGACGTTGACAAAGCTGAACTGTTGGCCAGCACCTTTGTGTCGGTGCACAGCTCTGACAATCTCTCACCTGCGGAAAGGCACTACAGGGAGAGTACTTTGGCCCAGAATTCTGAGCTGATTGGGCACCAGCCTTCGACTCAAGATGACCTTGACCTTCCGTTTAGTTTGTTTGAGCTAAGGAGAGCACTTTCTAAGGCGAAACAGACAGCCCCGGGTAGAGATGAGGTGTGCTATGACATGCTCTCTCATTTGACTGATGACACGCTTGGGCTAGTCCTGGGTCTTTTCAACCGTGTTTGGGATTCAGGTTGTGTTCCATCTGCGTGGAAACAGTCTACGGTGGTGCCGGTTCTGAAGCCGGGTAGGCCAGCGTCTGACCCTTCAAGTTATAGGCCGATTGCTTTGACGTCGCAGCTCGGGAAAACGATGGAGCGCATGGTTACCGAGCGGTTGGATTACTTCTTGGAGAGTCAGGGTTTGCTTCCCGCGCACCAGAGTGGTTTCCGTAGGGGCAGGAACACCATGGATTCCGTGTTGTGTTTGGAATCTGATATCCAGCTGGCCAGGGCTCAGAAAGAAAAGGTTATTGCGGTGCTCTTTGATGTGGAGAAGGCGTACGATATGGTTTGGAAGGATGGGCTCCTCATTAAGCTGCGGAAGTGAGGTGTGAAGGGTAAACTGTTTAACTGGGTCCGGAGCTTTCTGTCTGGCCGGCGTATCCAAACCAGAGTGGGCGCTGCTTACTCTGGGGTCTATGAGGTAGATAATGGGATCCCGCAGGGGAGTGTGTGTAGCCCTATCTTGCTCAATGTCATGATTAAGGACATCTTTGACGACGTGGATGGGTCTGTTGGGAGGAGCCTTTATGCTGACGATGGCGCTCTATGGGTGAGAGGGAGGAATCTCCGGTTTTAAGAGGCGAAACTGCAAAGGGCAATACAGCAGGTGGAGCAGTGGACCCTGAAGTGGGGGTTTAAACTGTCCGTACGGAAGTCTCAAGTGATCTGTTTCTTCAATGGGCATAGGGACGTCTCCCTTCGACTGCATGGGCAGGTGCTCGAACAGGTCAGGGAGGTGAGGTTCTTGGGGGTCACCTTTGACGAGAGGCTTAGTTGGCGTCAGCACATTGATGAGGTCAGTGGTAAATGCAAAAGGGTGAATAACTTGCTTCGTTGTCTATCCGGCCAGGACTGGGGGGCCAGCAGAAGGTCGCTCCTGGGTATCTATCGAGCCGTCATGAGGGCGGCTATTGATTATCAAATCAAATCAAATCAATTTATTTTTGTAAGGCCCAAAATCACAACAACAGTTGCCTCTGAGGGCCACAGGGAGAAATGAATCAACAATGTCTGTGGTGGCGATGAAGTCAGACAATGTCTGTGGTGGCGAGGGAGTCAGACAATGTCTGTGGTGGCGAGGGAGGATGTCCCAGGGTCCTCTGTCCTTAGACTCTCCTTCTCGGCCAGGAAAAACTACAAAAAAAACCTCTTTGGGAAAAAAGCGTAGAAACCTGGAGGAGTTCCAGTGAAGGAGAGATCCGACTCTCACAGACGGACAGACGGACACGAGGGAGACTGGAGCTGGACCCACTCTTCAGGCAGATGAGGGACCGACTGAGGCGAACTGGACCCACTCTTCAGGCAGATGAGGGACCGACTGAGGCGAACTGGACCCACTCTTCAGGCAGATGAGGGACCGTCTGAGTCGAGCTGGACCCACTCTTCAGGCAGATGAGGGACCGTCCACACAGGGCAGGGACCACTTCACCAGGGGGAGGGGCATCTGGGTCCACAGGTCCTCAGGAGTGAAAGAAAGAAAAAGAAGGCGGTGAACAGTTTGCAAGTGGAATCAAAAAATAAATATTGTTTGATAGCATAAGTAGTCAGAAGAAGAAGAGGATAGTGCTCAAGCTGTCATACTTCCCCCAGCATAGTTACTCCTAAGGCAGCGTAGCTGAAGCTGTGGGTTTATCTTTCTGTTCCTAACTACTCTGACCATAAGCGATTTCGAAGAGGAACATTTTAAGCCTGGACTTAAATGAAGAGACTGTGTCAGCATATTTAACATGGGTCGGGAGCTGATTCCATAACACAGGAGCTTGGTAGCTAAACGCTCTACCTCCTACAGTACTTTTAGAGACTCTTGGCACCACCAGAAGGCCGGCATTCTGAGAGCGAAGAGCTCTGTTTGGATGATATGGTTCTATAGCATCTTTGAGGTAGGATGGGGCCATGTCATTTATGGCTTTGTAGGTCAAGAGTAGAATTTTGAATTTGATTCTAAACTCGACAGGGAGCCAGTGAAGAGACTTCAGCACCGGCGTAATGTGCTCTCTTCTTTTTGTTCCTGTTAGTAATCTTGCTGCTGCATTTTGAACCAGTTGAAAGCTTTTTATGGAGCTTTTAGGACACGCTGCAAGCAGGGAGTTACAGTAGTCTAATCTAGTCGTTACAAATGCATGGATAAGTTTTTCGGCTTCACTTTTAGGCAGGATTCTTCTGATTTTGGCTCTTGTTGCGCAAATGGAAATAGGCTGTTTTACAAGCTTGATTTATATGAGCTTTAATGAGAGCTCCTGGTCAAATAAGACTCCAAGGTTTCTTACAGTAGAACTGGAGGCTACACTGACATTGTCCAGTGTGACTATCTGCTCAGATAGAGCGTCTCGTAGATGCTTAGGGCCAAGCACAATGACCTCGTTTTTTTCAGGGTTAAGAAGCAGGTAGTTTAGTGTCATCCAGGTTTTTATCTCCTTCACACAAGTACTAAGTCTGTCTACTTGATCGCTCTGATCAGGTTTCATTGATAAATACAGCTGAGTGTCGTCTGCATAGCAGTGGAAGTTAATGTCATGCTTTCTGATAATGTTGCCTAATGGCAGCATATAAAGAGTAAACAGAATTGGACCGAGTACCGAACCCTGTGGCACACCGTAAATTACTTTAGAGCTTGGTGAGGAGCTCTGGTTTACATTAACAAATTGGAACCTATCAGATAGATAGGATTTAAACCAGCTGAGGGCTGTTCCTCCAACACCTACATCACATTCTAACCTCTGCAGTAGAATGTTGTGGTCGATGGTGTCAAACGCTGCGCTGAGGTCCAACAGAACCAGGACTGAGACCAGTCCATCGTCAGCGGCTAATAACAAATCATTTGTGACTTTAACTAGTGCAGTTTCAGTGCTGTGGTGGGCTCTGAACCCTGACTGGAAAACTTCAAATAAGTTATTGTCCTGCAGGTGGCGACAAAGCTGTTTTACTACAACTTTTTCAAGGATTTTAGAGACGAAGGGAAGATTTGAAATAGGTCTGTAGTTTACCAATAGGTCGGGATCTAGATTAGGCTTTTTCAGAAGAGGTTTAATGACTGCATGTTTGAAGGACTGTGGAACATAGCCACTTTGGAGTGAAGTATTTATTATATTAAGAATAGGGTCTATAATTAGGGGGAGAATGTCTTTGAGGAGTCTGCTTGGAATGGGGTCTAGGACACAAGTTGAGCTTTTAGAGGACATAATGGCTGAAGTTATCTCTGCTTGATCAACAGCTGTGAACCTTTCTAAGTTTACAGGTGGATTTATATGGGACGTTAGATTTAAAGCTTGGGCTAGTTCAGGGCTAATAATTATTTATAATAGGGTAATTTCATCTAATTTATCTCTGATTGTTTTTATTTTATTGTTAAAAAATAGGAGGAAATCATCAGAGCTAAGTGTAGCTGGGATTGAGGGCTCTACTGCACTGTGACAGTTTGTTAGCCTAGCTACAGTGCTGAAAAGGAATTTAGTGTTACTTTTGTTGACTTCTATTAGATTTGAATAATATCTGGTTTGGGCCTTACGCAGAGCCTGCTTATAGGACAGCAGGCAACTTTTCCATGCTTTTAGGGATTCTTCGGTGTGAGAGCGACGAAATAATCCCTCTAACTTTCTAACTCTTTGTTTATGTGAACGCAGTTCTTGGTTGTACCATGGGGAGGCGCGCTTTGGCCTAATGACCTTCTGTTTTAACGGCGCGACAACGTCAAGAGCAGACTTCAGAGAATTCATGGTCAAGTCGACACATTGATCACTTAAACTGGGACTAAAGCTGTTCTCAGCAGGATCACATGACATGATCACATGACATGATCACATGACATGATCACATGACATGATCACATGACATGTCACTGAATATTGGCTTCATTATTTCTTTGAATTTTGAGATAGATTTTTCAGATATTGTCCTTTTCATTATAACTTTATTTTGTGGGACTGGATGATCTTTAAGAATAAACTGAAAGGTAATTAGGAAATGATCTGACAATATAGGGGTTTGAGGGAGGACAATGAGGTCACTAATCTCTGTTCCCTAAGAGCGATTTGGAGGAAATTGCTCTAATGTTTAGCAGTCCACGTTTTACGTGTTTATTCATTTGTATATTTGTGTCATTTGTGATTGTTATTTTCCTTAAGTTATTTGGTCTGACGCCTGAAATATTTTTTCTGAGATGTGACTTTTTGGCATTATTTGTACGAGGAACACGA
Source organism: Eucyclogobius newberryi (assembly GCF_026437365.1). Classification (NCBI taxonomy): domain Eukaryota; kingdom Metazoa; phylum Chordata; class Actinopteri; order Gobiiformes; family Gobiidae; genus Eucyclogobius; species Eucyclogobius newberryi. Next base: position 2,404,338 of record NW_027315757.1, read on the forward strand.
GGGACATGAGGGACACACACAGTCTCTATCTGTCTTGAATCTGAACACTTCACATGTAACAGAACGGGCGAGAGTTCAGCGACAGAGGAGCGTCTTAAACTGCTGCTCTGCACCTGGGGCTCATCCCTAGATGGTCACTTAACACGACTAAGACTATCGGTCAAATTCCGAACTAATAGGGATGTACCCTCCGAAGTCGGATGGATGCCATCCCTGCATATGAGCCCGGGCTTTCCCCAAAACGCACTCCAGTTATCAATAAAGACAACGTTGTTTTGAGGGCACCATCTGGATAACCAGTTGTTGAATGCTGAAAGAGGCTGTACAATTCAGCATTGATCCGATTGGGCAGGGGACCAGAAAATATTACAGTGTCTGACATCGACTTCGCTAGGTCACACACCGCGGCTACTTGAACTTTGAGCACCTCTGATTGTCTCCGCCGGGCGTCGTTACCGCCTGCGTGAATCACGACTCGCCGGAAACGGGTCCTACTCTGCTTTAAGATCCTAAGGTTTCCTTCGATGTCACCCATTCTGGCCCCCGGGTAACACCTAACGCTAGCAGCTGGCAGCTTCACGTCTCTAACAATAGAACTCCCGATTACAAGAGTTTCTCTCGTGTGTTCAGCGGGCGTGTGATCGCTGAGGGGAGAAAACCTATTATAGACGTGAAGCTCACGGCGCTCTGAGGTTCGGCGTTTAGCGCCTTGTCCCCTCCGAACTGTCACAAATTGGTCCCTATTCTGTTCCTGGTCTAGTCCCGGCTGCACGGGAGACGCTGAGGGGCTGAGCTCGGCCTTACTGCTACTGCTAATGCTAATGCTACGCCCTGCAGCGCGGTCCGGTAGCCCTCGCGCTAAAACCCAACTATAACTGGACTTTAGCTCCTCTAAACAGCGGATCCGCGCTTCTAACTCCGTAACCCTGGCCTCCAAAACTACCACTACACTGCACTTCACGCAGCTGTCATCAGAGAAGGAGCCAGGGTTCTGACTCGACATATGACAGCTCAAACAGGTAAAGGTAGATCCAGCCATGACGCTAGCGGCCAGGCTACGCTAGGCTAGTTCAGGCTGGAGCTAGAGAGTGAGGAGGGCTTTTTAATCCACGAAATACTGAAAAGCGAGCGGCTTGAGGCTCCGGATTGTTTACGGAGAAATCAAACGTTCACTTTCGTGAATATGATGCGTAAATAGTGTGTATAATTCGTGGATTAATCGGTAAAAGGCTCTAAGAACGAACAGCTCTGAAAACGCGACACACTCACCGGAAATGACGTCACCGGATCCACCTATGGCTGTATAGTATAGCCTACATGTCTGCGGCTGAGACTAACTTAAAGAAGCTTGATGTGGAGCAAGCCCAGGCCTTGCGCATCTGCTGTAGGGCTTTTAGGACCTCCCCTGTCTCGGCGCTGCAGGTTGAGTTGGGGGAATTGCCGTTACGGCTCCGGAGGCTAGAACTTCTGTTGGCTTACTGGGTGAATGTGCAAGGTCATACGAGCTCTCACCCGGTGAGGGACTTTCTCAGGGTTGATGGGGGGCAGAGTGAGGCTGGCGGTATGGTTTTTAGCCAGGTAGGAAATGCGAAGGCGCGGCTTGCTGGGGTTGGTGATCTGCGTGTGAGCCCGTCGGTGGCTTTGTCTGCTATAGCTCCGTGGAAGTTTGTCCCGGCTCCTGTTGATGTTAGCTTGCATGGCAAGCTTAGAGGAGTCGCTGGGAGGGCACCGCAGCTTGCCGTTCAAGCGCTCATCGATAAGCACTCAGGTGATGTGTTTATGTATAACGACGGGTCTAGGGATCCTGAGAGTGGGCGTACTGGCGCCGCTTATTTTGTGCCTGACCTGGGGCTGGCGGTCAAGAAGAGGTTGACAGATCGCCTTTCTGTTTTCACGTCGGAACTCATAGCGATACGGTTGGCATTGGAATGGGCGGAATCTGCTTTGCAGTGTTGCGGCATTGTGGTGGCCTCTGACAGCCTTTCTGCATTGCAAAGCATTAAATCTGGGAAATCGGATTGCAGACAGGATGTGTTGAATGGCATCTTCTGTCTGATGCTCTCACTGTCCAGGAAGGATGTGAGGGTTTCCTTCATTTGGGTCCCTGCGCATGTGGGGGTGGATGGTAACGAAATGGCTGATGCACTGGCTAAACGTTCCCTTAGGCAGCCATCAATTGATGTGGCGGTTGAGTTAAGCAAATCTGAAATCAAGCCTGTTATCAAGAGTCATGTGGTCGGCCTTTGGCAGGAATTTTGGAGCCACTGTGTTACTGGACGGCATCTCTATCACATACAGGGTAGTGTGGGTCCTTGCGGGTCTGTGGGCAGGAACGCGTGGGAGGAAAGGGCCTTTGCCCGCATGAGGATTGGCCATACTGGACTCAATTGGTCACTGAGTAGGATAGGCAAACATCCGACCGGTCTGTGTGGTCACTGTCGGGTGCCAGAGACTGTCGAGCATGTGCTGATTTGCTGTGAGGCTTATGATAGAGAAAGGGCCGGGTTGGCCTTGTGGTTTCGGAATAATGGGCGGGAGTTCAATCTGCGGAACGTTCTGGCGATCCAGTCACAGGGTTTGTGTCAGGCTGTGGTTGCTTACTTATGTAGCACAGGGCTGGGTAAACGTTTATAGAGTTGGGGGGTGTTGGAGACTGAGCCGAAGATGAGGAGCAAGAGGATGTTCTAACGCGCTTTGACTTCATGGGCCTAGAAACGCCAAAGTGATGGAAGAAGGACTTCTAAAGGATAAAACGACAAAGACGTCCCATGACCTCATGGGCTTTGTAAAACAACAAAGATGTCCCATGACCTCATGGGCTTTGTAAAACAACGAAGACGTCCCATGACCTCATGGGCTTTGTACTTCCAAAGCAATGGAATAAGAATTTTTAAAGTCTAAGGAATAAAGTCTGGCGGTAATGCAACACTCGGATGTCAACCGCCATAAAACAACAACAACAACACTTGGATGCCAACCGCCATAAAACAACAACAACAACAACTTCTATAGGATACAATAACAAAGACATCTCATGACCTCATGGGCTTTATAACACCAAAGCAATGGAAGAAGAACTTTTAAGGACTACGACAAAGTCTGAGGAATAAAGTCTGGCGGTAATGCAACACTCGGATGCCAACCGCCATAAAACACCACCAACAACAACAACAACAACAACAACAAGGACTACGACAAAGTCTGAGGGGAGGAAGAACCTTCTATAGGATACAATGACAAAGGCATCTCATGACCTCTTGGGCACTGGAGGTCAAAGCACTGGAAGAACAACTTTTAGGACCACGACAAAGTCTGGGGAATAAAGTCTGGCGGTGATGCGACACTCGACTGTCGACTGCCATAAAACAATAACAACAGCAACAACAGTCTAAGGAATACAGTCTGGCGGTAATGCAACACTCGGATGCCAACCGCCATAAAACAACAACAACAACAACAACGTTTATAGAGTTGGGGGGTGTTGGAGACTGAGCCGAGGATGAGGAGCAAGAGGATGTTCTAACGCGCTTTGACTTCATGGGCCTAGAAACGCCAAAGTTGTTGTTGTTGTTGTTGTTGTTGTTTTATGGCGGTTGGCATCCGAGTGTTGCATTACCGCCAGACTTTATTCCTCAGACGTTACGTAGTCCTCAGACTGTCGTAGTCCGTAAAAGAACTCCTTCCATTGCTTTGGTGTTACAAAGCCCATGAGGTCATGATATGTCTTTGTGACTAGAATAGTTGTTGTTGTTTCAGAGACCGACTGGCTTTATTCCAGGGAGACTCTTCTTCATCTTCCTCTCCTTCTTTGACGTTCGGTGCTTCCACCGTACAGCTTTATTCTTTAGGCTTCATTCTATAGGCTTTAATATTTCCACTGATGTCGCTGCTTGGTAGCCGTGCGTCTACGAGACTGGACGAGGACAGGAGACCACCCCCACCCCCATCTCGTCACTCTGATCACTCTGACTCCCCAAAAGCAGACCCCCATCACTCCGACTCCCATTTAGCGCCTTTAGCCTGTTTCCTATATCTGCCCAATCAAGCTCCTTTGTTCCAAGGAATCTCCCTGCAGCTTTAGCAATGATCCTGATCCTTTCAGTTCTGCTTTGAGTCTGAGCAGCACAGTTTACAACATCCACCATAAAGAGTACAAAATCCTCTCTATCCACAACCAGGGTATTCTCATTAATTCTGGAACCTGCACACTTGGGACCTCCACTCTTGAAACCTTCACACTTCTTGGGAGCCACGCTGGCCTTTCTCATTTCGCCCTGGCTGGGAGCAGCGCTGGCTCCTCTCTCTGTATTTACTCTAAACTCGTTACTTGAAACTTTCTTGACTGCATCTGCATAGGATATACCTTGAGAGACCTTTATTTTCTGCACCTCAGCAGCTCTTTTGCTAAACCTGCATCCCCCGTAGGCAGAGCTATGTTCTTCCCCACAGTTACAGCACTTCAGTTTTGCTCCCACGTCACACTTCCCATACTCGTGATCTCCTGCACATTTACCACATCTTTGCCTCCCTCTACAGACCGCTGCAATATGCCCAAAGCGCTGGCACTTAAAGCAACGCAGGGGCGGTGGAACATATGGCCTGACGTCATGGCACATGAACCCAATGAACACCTTACTAGGCAGGCACCTCCCTTCAAGTGTTACCATTACCGACAAGCTGTCACATCTTACCAAAGACCGGGTCACCTTCAACCGCCTAGCGTCCACCACCGTTGTTGTTTTATGTCTTTGTGACTAGAATACTTGTTGTGTCAGAGACCAACCGGCTTTATTCCAGGGAGACTCTTCTTCATCTTCCTCTCCCTCTTTGACGTTCGGTGCTTTGGAAGTACAAAGCCCATGAGGTCATGGGACGTCTTTGTTGTTTTTTAAAGCCCATGAGGTCATGGGACGTCTTTGTCGTTTTATCCTTTAGAAGTCCTTCTTCCATCACTTTGGTGTTTCTAGGCCCATGAAGTCAAAGCGCGTTAGAACATCCTCTTGCTCCTCATCCTCGGCTCGGTCTCCAACACCCCCCACCTCTATAAACGTTTACCCAGCCCTGTGCTACATAAGTAAGCAACCACAGCCTGACACAAACCCTGTGACTGAATCGCCAGAACGTCCCGCCGATTGAACTCCCGCCCATTATTCCGAAACCACAAGGCCAACCCGGCCCTTTCTCTATCATAAGCCTCACAGCAAATCAGCACATGCTCGACAGTCTCTGGCACCCGACAGTGCGACATCAGTGGAAATATTAAAGCCTATAGAATGAAGCCTAAAGAATAAAGCTGTACGGTGGAAGCACCGAACGTCAAAGAAGGAGAGGAAGATGAAGAAGAGTCTCCCTGGAATAAAGCCGGTTGGTCTCTGAAACAACAACAACTATTCTAGTCACAAAGACATATCATGACCTCATGGGCTTTGTAACACCAAAGCAATGGAAGGAGTACTTTTACGGACTACGACAGAGTCTGAGGACTACGAAAAGTCTGAGGAATAAAGTCTGGCGGTAATGCAACACTTGGATGCCAACCGCCATAAAACAACAACAACAACAACAACGGTTGAAAAGACCCAGGACTAGCCCAAGCGTGTCATCAGTCAAATGAGAGAGCATGTCATAGCACACCTCATCTTTACCCGGGGCTGTCTGTTTCGCCTTAGAAAGTGCTAAACGCCAAAGTGATGGAAGAAGGACTTGTTGTTGTTGTTGTTGTTTTGAAGCTAAGTGTCTGGGGGGGAAGGACATTGAAGTCTGGCGGTAATGTAACACTTACCACCAAAGGGTCTGAGGAAGAACAAGCCCTGGACTAAAACTGTGAGGAGACCTTGCTCAACACCCGGTCTGGAGAGACGGGAGATGGCGGAGGAGAGTGGATCGGGGATGGAAGATGTTCTGGACGGCGTGGAGGAGCAGCCTTTTCTGCCTGCACGTGCCCGGAAACGTAAAAAGTCCCTTAGCTCGTCCGAGGGTTCTGGGAATGAGCAGCAGGATGAGGCTGAAGCTGTTGATATCCGGGGTGAGAGCAGAGACTGTAAGGTGATCATAAAGCTTGCACAGGATAGTGCATCCTTTAAGGAGTGGAATTCAGTGGCATTGTCAAAGAGCCTAACTGTAGCTGTGGGAGTGATCAAGAGTGCGAGTGTCCTTAGAGATGGCTCGCTGCTGGTCGTGTGCAAGGACGCGGCTCAGCAACGGAAGGCGATTGGAACTAAACGTCTGGGTGGAAAGGGCATTCTTGTGTCTGATGCTGAAAGAAACACGGTCAGAGGTGTTATCCTAGGTGTCCCTACGGCGACGTCTGTGGATGAAGTTAAGGAGAATTTGACTGGAGCTACGGTGGTGGACGCTAGGCGTTTGAAGGTGACCCGGTTTGGGGTAAGATGTGACAGCTTGTCGGTAATGGTAACACTTGAAGGGAGGTGCCTGCCTAGTAAGGTGTTCATTGGGTACATGTGCTATAGCGTCAGGCCATATGTTCCGCCGCCCCTGCGTTGCTTTAAGTGCCAGCGCTTTGGGCATATTGCAGCGGTCTGTAGAGGGAAGCAAAGATGTGGTAAATGTGCAGGAGACCACGAGTATGGAAAGTGTGACGTGGGTGCAAAACTGAAGTGCTGTAACTGTGGGGAAGAACATAGCTCTGCCTTCGGGGGATGCAGGTTTAGCAAAAGAGCTGCTGAGGTGCAGAAAATAAAGGTCTCTCAAGGTATATCCTATGCAGATGCAGTCAAGAAAGTTTCAAGTAACGAGTTTAGAGTAAATACAGAGAGGGGAGCCAGCGCTGCTCCCAGCCAGGGCGAAATGAGAAAGGCCAGCGTGGCTCCCAAGAAGTGTGAAGGTTTCAAGAGTGGAGGTCCCAAGTGTGCAGGTTCCAGAATTAATGAGAATACCCTGGTTGTGGATAGAGAGGATTTTGTACTCTTTATGGTGGATGTTGTAAACTGTGCTGCTCAGACTCAAAGCAGAACTGAAAGGATCAGGATCATTGCTAAAGCTGCAGGGAGATTCCTTGGAACAAAGGAGCTTGATTGGGCAGATATAGAAAACAGGCTAAAGGCGCTAAATGGGAGTCGGAGTGATGGGGGTCTGCTTGTGGGGAGTCAGAGTGATCAGAGTGACGAGATGGGGGTGGGGGTGGTCTCCTGTCCTCGTCCAGTCTCGTAGACGCACGGCTACCAAGCAGCGACATCAGTGGAAATATTAAAGCCTATGGAGTGAAGCCTAAAGAATGAAGCTGTACGGTGGAAGCACCGAACGTCGGGGAAGGAGAGGAAGATGATGAGGAGTCTCCCTGGAATAAAGCCGGTTGGTCTCTGAAACAACAACAACTACTCTGGTCACAGGGACATATCATGGCCTCATGGGCTTTGTGGCGCCAAAGCAATGGAAGGAGTACTTTTACGGACTACGACAGAGTCTGAGGACTACGACAAAGTCTGAGGAATAAAGTCTGGCGGTAATGCAACACTTGGATGCCAACCGCCATAAAACAACAACAACAACAACAACAACAACATTCTTGTGTCTGATGCTGTAAGAGGCACGGTTAGGGGAGTTATAGTAGGCGTCCCTACGACGACATCTGTGGATGACATAAAGGAGAATTTGACTGGAGCTAAGGTGGTGGATGCTAGGCGGTTGAAGATGACCCGGGATGGGGTAAGGTGTGACAGCCTGTCGATAATGATTAGATTTGAAGGTGGGATCCTGCCTCGTGTGGTGTGCGTTGGGTACATGCGCTATGGCGTACGCCCATATGTTCTGCCGCCCCTGCGTTGCTTCAAGTGCCAGCGCTTTGGGCATATTGCAGCGGTCTGTAGAGGGAAGCAGAAGTGTGGTAAATGTGCAGGAGACCACGAGTATGGGAAGTGTGACGACGGAGCAAAACTCAAGTGCTGTAACTGTGGGGGAGAGCATAGCTCTGCCTACGGGGGATGCGTGTTCAGCAAGAGGGCTGCTGAGGTGCAAAAAGTTAGGGCCTCTCAAGGCATATCCTATGCGGATGCGGTCAAGAAGGTGTCTGGTAGTCAGGTGACGGTGGATGCAGTGGGGGCTGCCAGTGCTGCTGGTGTCCTAGGCGACAGGGGAGGGGGCAGCGTTGCCCGCGGCCAGGGGGAGGACCTCACTGGGATGCCTGTGAGTGTGGCTTCCACGGGCAGAGGCCCTGTGGGTGCGGAGGATGTGCTGGTTGTGAAGAGGAAAGATTTCTTCCTCTTTATAGTGGAAGTGATTAACTGTACTGGGCAAACCAAGAAGAGATCCGAAAAGACTAAGATCATCGCTAAGGCTGCAGGGAAGTACTTTGGAGCTGGGGGCCCCGAGTGGACGGAGATAGAGGATGCGCTGCGGGAGGGCGCCCTGCCCCATTCTGGCAGTGGGAGTGGGGGGGCTCCCGATGCGCCGTCAGGTTCCGGGGGCTCATAATGGCGGTGGTTGTCTTGCAATGGAATGCGCGTAGTCTTCGTGCTAATGGCCAGGAATTTAAGCATTTTGTCTCTACCTTGTTGAACAAGCCTCACGTTATGTGCGTGCAGGAGACTTGGTTACGACCTAGGTGGGGTTTTGGGATACAAGGGTATGTGTGTGTTAGGAATGATAGGGAGCAGGGTAGAGGCGGAGGTGTGGCTGTGTTTGTCCGAGATGACCTAAATTACGTTGTTGTCAGTGTGAGTAAAGCCCCGGAGGCCCTGGCGGTGAGGGTCTGGCTGGGTGGTGAAGCTGTTACTGTGGTTAACCTTTATAATCCGTGTGGTGAGTTAACGTTAGAGTCCTTGCATAGTATCGGTAAGGATGTTCGGGGAAAGGCCGTGTGGTGTGGGGATTTTAATGCGCATAGCGCTTTGTGGGGCGGTAGTGGTACCGATAGGTATGGGCAGGTGGTAGAGGGTTTTATCAATCAAAGGGAGTTGGTTTGTCTGAATGATGGGGGTGGGACCCGCTATGATATGGGGACCGGTGCGGAAAGTGCAATAGATCTTACACTTGTGTCCAAGGAGTTAGCTGGTGTTTGTAGTTGGGAGGTTCTTGGTAATCTTTCTTTTGGTAGCGATCACTATCTAGTCCGCACCGTGATTGGCTTTGGGAGCTGTGTGGTCAGGGGGACGAGGATCCAGAGGTGGCAGTTGGCAAGGGCGAACTGGGGGGCTTTCCTGAGGAAAGCTGATGATGGTTCTAGGGTTCTGCAGGAAGGAGGATTGACTCAGGTGGATGATCTCAATAGTGCAATTGTCTCGCTCATCACGCAGTCAGCGGTAGGCACGATTCCTAAGAGTGGTGGTAGTGGACATAGGAAGCGGGTGCCGTGGTGGACTGAAGCATGTGGTCATGCTGTTAGGGCGAGAAATGCGGCGTTTCGCCGGCTAAGGGTTGCCCACACTGAGGGTGCCCTCATTGACTACAAGAGGGCCCGCGCTGTTGTGCGGAAAACTGTGAGAACGGCCAAGAGTGCCTATTGGAGGCGGTATTGTTCCAAAATTGGGAGAGAAACGCGTCTCGGGGATGTTTGGGGGATGATTAAGCGGATGCATGGGGTTGAGCGCCGTCATGGGACCCCGGTCCTAATACTGAATGGTGTTGAAGCAGTCAGCGACGTTGACAAAGCTGAACTGTTGGCCAGCACCTTTGTGTCGGTGCACAGCTCTGACAATCTCTCACCTGCGGAAAGGCACTACAGGGAGAGTACTTTGGCCCAGAATTCTGAGCTGATTGGGCACCAGCCTTCGACTCAAGATGACCTTGACCTTCCGTTTAGTTTGTTTGAGCTAAGGAGAGCACTTTCTAAGGCGAAACAGACAGCCCCGGGTAGAGATGAGGTGTGCTATGACATGCTCTCTCATTTGACTGATGACACGCTTGGGCTAGTCCTGGGTCTTTTCAACCGTGTTTGGGATTCAGGTTGTGTTCCATCTGCGTGGAAACAGTCTACGGTGGTGCCGGTTCTGAAGCCGGGTAGGCCAGCGTCTGACCCTTCAAGTTATAGGCCGATTGCCTTGACGTCGCAGCTCGGGAAAACGATGGAGCGCATGGTTACCGAGCGGTTGGATTACTTCTTGGAGAGTCGGGGTTTGCTTCCTGCGCACCAGAGTGGTTTCCGTAGGGGCAGGAACACCATGGATTCCGTGTTGTGTTTGGAATCTGATATCCAGCTGGCCAGGGCTCAGAAAGAAAAGGTTATTGCGGTGCTCTTTGATGTGGAGAAGGCGTACGATATGGTTTGGAAGGATGGGCTCCTCATTAAGCTGCGGAAGTGTGGTGTGAAGGGTAAACTGTTTAACTGGGTCCGGAGCTTTCTGTCTGGCCGGCGTATCCAAACCAGAGTGGGCGCTGCTTACTCTGGGGTCTATGAGGTAGATAATGGGATCCCGCAGGGGAGTGTGTGTAGCCCTATCTTGTTCAATGTTATGATTAAGGACATCTTTGACGACGTGGATGGGTCTGTTGGGAGGAGCCTTTATGCTGATGATGGCGCTCTATGGGTGAGAGGGAGGAATCTCCGGTTTTACGAGGCGAAACTGCAAAGGGCAATACAGCAGGTGGAGCAGTGGACCCTGAAGTGGGGGTTTAAACTGTCCGTACGGAAGTCTCAAGTGATCTGTTTCTTCAATGGGCATAGGGACGTCTCCCTTCGACTGCATGGGCAGGTGCTTGAACAGGTCAGGGAGGTGAGGTTCTTGGGGGTCACCTTTGACGAGAGGCTTAGTTGGCGTCAGCACATTGATGAGGTCAGTGGTAAATGCAAAAGGGTGAATAACTTGCTTCGTTGTCTATCCGGCCAGGACTGGGGGGCCAGCAGAAGGTCGCTCCTGGGTATTTATCGGGCCGTCATGAGGGCGGCTATTGATTATGGCTGTATAGCCTACATGTCTGCGGCTGAGACTAACTTAAAGAAGCTTGATGTGGAGCAAGCCCAGGCCTTGCGCATCTGCTGTAGGGCTTTTAGGACCTCCCCTGTCTTGGCGCTGCAGGTTGAGTTGGGGGAATTGCCGTTACGGCTCCGGAGGCTAGAACTTCTGTTAGCTTACTGGGTGAATGTGCAAGGTCATACGAGCTCTCACCCGGTGAGGGACTTTCTCAGGGTTGATGGGGGGCAGAGTGAGGCTGGCGGTATGGTTTTCAGCCAGGTAGGAAATGCGAAGGCGCGGCTTGCGGGGGTTGGTGATCTGCGTGTGAGCCCGTCGGTGGCTTTGTCTGCTATAGCTCCGTGGAAGTTTGTCCCGGCTCCTGTTGATGTTAGCTTGCATGGCAAGCTTAGAGGAGTCGCTGGGAGGGCACCGCAGTTTGCCGTTCAAGCGCTCATCGGTAAGCACTCAGGTGATGTGTTTATTTATACCGACGGGTCTAGGGATCCTGAGAGTGGGCGTACTGGCGCCGCTTATTTTGTGCCTGACCTGGGGCTAGCGGTCAAGAAGAGGTTGACAGATCGCCTTTCTGTTTTCACGTCGGAACTTATAGCGATACGGTTGGCGTTGGAATGGGCGGAATCTGCTTTGCAGTGTTGCGGCATTGTGGTGGCCTCTGACAGCCTTTTTGCATTGCAAAGCATTAAATCTGGGAAATCGGATTGCAGACAGGATGTGTTGAATGGCATCTTCTGTCTGATGCTCTCCCTGTCCAGGAAGGATGTGAGGGTTTCCTTCATTTGGGTCCCTGCGCATGTGGGGGTGGATGGTAACGAAATGGCTGATGCACTGGCTAAACGTTCCCTTCGGCGGCCATCAATTGATGTAGCGGTTGAGTTGGGCAAGTCTGAAATCAAGCCCGTTATCAAGAGTCATGTGGTCGGCCTTTGGCAGGAATTTTGGAGCCACTGTGTTACTGGACGGCATCTCTATCACATACAGGGTAGTGTGGGTCCTTGCGGGTATGTGGGCAGGAACGCGTGGGAGGAAAGGGCCTTCGCCCGCATGAGGATTGGCCATACTGGACTCAATTGGTCACTGAGTAGGATAGGCAAACATCCGACCGGTCTGTGTGGTCACTGTCGGGTGCCAGAGACTGTCGAGCATGTGCTGATTTGCTGTGAGGCTTATGATAGGGAAAGGGCCGGGTTGGCCTTGTGGTTTCGGAATAATGGGCGGGAGTTCAATCTGCGGAACGTTCTGGCGATCCAGTCACAGGGTTTGTGTCAGGCTGTGGTTGCTTACTTATGTAGCACAGGGCTGGGTAAACGTTTATAGAGGTGGGGGGTGTTGGAGACTGAGCCGAGGATGAGGAGCAAGAGGATGTTCTAACGCGCTTGGACTTCGTGGGCCTAGAAACGCCAAAGTGATGGAAGAAGGACTTCTAACCGAACGTCAAAGAGGGCGAGGAAGGTGAAGAAGAGTCTCCCTGGAATAAAGCCGGTTGGTCTCTGACACAACAACTATTCTAGTCACAAAAACACATCATGACCTCATGGGCTTTGTACGCCAAAGCAATGGGAGGAGTACTTTTACGGACTACGACAGAGTCTGAGGACTACGAAACGTCTGAGGATTAAAGTCTGGCGGTAATGCAACACTCGGATGCCAACCGCCATAAAACAACAACAACAACAACAACAAGGACTACGACAAAGCCTGAGGGGAGGAAGAACTTCTATAGGATACAATGACAAAGGCATCTCATGACCTCTTGGGCTTTGTCAAAGCACTGGAAGTCAAAGCACTGGAAGAAAAACTTTTAGGACTACGACAAAGTCTGGGGAATAAAGTCTGGCGGTAATGCAACACTCGGCTGTCGACTGCCATAAAACAATAACAACAGCAACAACAGTCTAAGGAATAAAGTCTGGCGGTAATGCAACACTCAGATGCCAACTGCCATAAAACAACAACAACTATTCTACGACAAGTCACAAAGACATATCATGACCTCATGGGCTTTGTAACACCAAAGTAATGGAAGGAGTACTTTTACGGACTACGGCAGAGTCTGAGGAATAAAGTCTGGCGGTAATGCAACACTTGGATGCCAACCGCCATAAAACAACAACAACAACAACAACAACAACAACTAATGTATTAATAACTGGCTTTAGTCAATTTCTCCCCGGCAAAGTTCACAACCTCAACATTTTACTCTTACTTTAGCCGGCTGGACCACATTAAAATGCACCAGAATACACGAAAAAGATCTAAACATTTCTGGGGGAGGGCCCCCGAATGAATGTGGCTGTCGACACCCACAAATATATTTGTATGCAGATCTTATAACATCTCTGAGAGGTGTGTTATTTGTACAGAGAGTAGAGATGATGTCAGCAGAATACCAAGTTGCATTGTGGGATTTGAGTCTTAAATATTTGAGCTTGTGAGGTGCTGATGATAAATAAAGATGGCAATCAGATGCCCTGGAATTTTGGTTTGCTTTGTTTGTGTCGAAGCAAGTTCCTAGTTTGTGAATTGTTCACTGACAATGCCAATTAAACCGATTCTGATGATGTGGTGGGGGGGCCTCAAGGAAAATTTCACTTAGGGCCCTCTGAAGGCTTGGTCCGGCCCTGGTTGGATGCAGTGACAGAGTGAATCCACTGGTCCATATTCACCTGCCGACAGTGAAACATAGATCTGAGTGTCGTCACATTTTCACGTATCAATTGACCTAACGGCAACATGTAGAGGTTTAACAGAAGGGGACCCAGGACTGACCCTTGGGGCACTCCACAGGTCAGGGGCATGTGGTCTGAGACACAGCTTCCAATTTCAACAAAGTACTTCCTGTCTTCCAGATAGGACCTTAACCAGTTTAGAGCAGTGATTCCCACCCAGTCCTCTAGTCTCTGTAAGAGGGTCCCATGATCGACAGTGTCAAAAGCAGCATCAGATCTAACAGAATTAAGACTGAGGCTTTGATCGTGTCAGTGTTCAGATGTCATTTGTCACCATGACAACAGCAGTCTCAGTGCTGTGATGAGGTCTTAAACCTGACTGAAAAACATCAAATGAGTTGTTTATTAAGAGGAAATCTGTGACTGTTGGTAAACAACCTTTTCAAGGACTTTGGCCCAAAATGGCAGATTAGAGATGGGCCGGTCATGACTCAGGACTGCAGCATCAAGACTGCTCTTCTTTAGGAGAGGCTTTGTGACCGCAGTTTTCAAAGACATTGGGATTGTTCCAGATTGAAGCGACATGTTAACTATGTGAGTGATGGTGCTAACAAACTGTTCAGCACAGACTTTAGAAATCTGGAGAGTCACACATGGAGGCAGCATGTAGATGAACTCAGACTGGTGATGATCTCCTGGACAGTTTTGACAGTTACAGGTGTAAAGTGAGATAGCTCTAATTGTCTAGCTGGTTTTAAAGTTATTTTTTGAATTATGGGATGTGAGCTTTGTCATTAAAGAATAATGCAAACTCATTATACTTGGATGTGGAAATTAGTTCTAACAGCAGCTGAGCTGGAGGGTTTGTTCATCTGTTACTGTGGCAACAGGACACGCCCGTTGTTACTGCAGCTTCCAATAATTTCAGAGGAATATCTTTCTCTAGTTCTACATAAGATTAGGTTGTACATGTTCAGCTTCTCTTTGTAAATCTCTTTTTGAACCTGGAGCTTTGACTTGTGTCACTCCCTTTTCTGTGCCCTGACCCAATCATCATGTCTCCATGGCAACTTCTGCTTATTTTTAACCATTAGCCTTGTGGAGCCTTTAGCCTTCATAGGGGCGATGGTGTCCAGAACGTTCAAAACACTAGATGTAACAGAGTTCAACAAGTCATTTACATTAGAACATGAGACATTTTCAAAGTTTATCATTTCCATAAACAGTGCACCTGTGCCATCATTTATGTGTCTCCTCTGAACAACTGCAGGACCAGCCTCTGAACAGCTGCAGGGCCAGCTGGTGGTTTGGGAGAAACAGACAGGTCAAAGAAGACACAGAAATGATCAGACAGAGCAGAATCGACCACATTGACATTTGAAATATTTACCTCCTTTGTAATTATGAGATCTAGAGTCTGCCCTCTGCTGTGGGCGGGGCCACTCTGCTGTGGGTGGGGCCTCTCACATGCTGAGTAAGACTGAAGTTTCCATGACATGTTGTGGAATTTCTGCAAACAATCACAGAGAAAAAATGAAGCATAACAGAGTTTGTCTTTCTCAAAAGGTGGATTTTTATTTACTCGTGCACAGTAAATAACCACTGTCCCTAACAAAGGTTTCTGTCCCTAACCCTCAGAACAATGACATCACACATCCTTTTAAAGGCAGTAACATAAACTGACATGTACGCACATCATCATAATCAAATCAGCTCCAAAAGAGATAGAAAAACCATCACTGATGCAAAGATTCAAGCTATCTCCTTTGATGTAGATGAGTTCATCTACATGCTGCCTTGATGTGTTACCCACCAGATTTCTAAAGTCTGTGCTGAACAGTTTGTTAGCACCACTCACTCACATAATTAACATGTCGCTTCAATCTGGAACATTCCCAATGTCTTTGAAAACTGCGGTCATAAAGCCTCTCCTAAAGAAGAGCAGTCTTGATGCCGCAGTACTGAGTCATTACCGGCCCATCTCTAATCTGCCATTTTTGGGCAAAGTCCTTGAAAAGGTTGTTTACCAACAGCTCACAGATTTCCTCTTAATAAACAACTCATTTGATGTTTTTCAGTCAGGTTTTAGACCTCATCACAGCACTGAGACTGCTCTTGTCAAGGTGACAAATGACATCCGCCTGAACACTGACACGGGCAAAGCCTCAGTCTTAATTCTGTTAGATCTGAGTGCTGCTTTTGACACTGTCGATCATGGGATCCTCTTACAGAGACTAGAGGACTGGGTGGGCATCACTGGCACTGCCCTAAACTGGTTAAGGTCCTATCTGGAAGACAGGAAGTACTTTGTTGAAATTGGTAGCTGTGTCTCAGACCACATGACCCTGACCTGTGGAGTGCCCCAAGGGTCAGTCCTGGGTCCCCTTCTGTTCAACCTCTACATGCTGCCGTTGGGTCAGTTGATACGCAGTGAAAATGTGTCCTATCACAATTATGCAGACGACACTCAGATCTATGTTTCACTATCGGCAGGTGACTATGGACCAGTAGATTCACTCTGTCACTGCATCCAACAGATCAGTTTGTGGATGCAAAACAACTTTCTCCAGCTGAACTCAGACAAGACTGAAATAATCGTTTTTGGCCCACAGAAACAAAGAGAAAGTGTTAGCGGTCACCTCCAGAGTCTCGCTCTAAAACCTACAAACCAAATTAGAAATCTGGGGGTAATAATGGACTCAGACTTGAACTTTAATAGCCACGTCAAATCAATAACATCAGCAGCTTTTTACCATCTAAAAAACATTGCCAAAATCAAAAATATAGTGTCAAAACCAGATTTAGAGAGACTTATCCATGCGTTTGTCTCCAGTAGATTAGACTACTGTAACGGCCTGCTCACTGGTCTCTCCAAACGAGTTGTAAAACAGCTGCAGTACATCCAGAACGCTGCTGCTCGGGTCCTGACTAGAACCAGGAAGTATGAGCACATTAGTCCTGTTCTCAGATCTCTGCACTGCCCCCTGTGGCTCAGAGAATAGACTTTAAAGCAGCTCTGCTTGTGTTCAAGTCTCTCCATGGCCTAGCACCAAAGTACATCTTGGATATGTTAGTGCCATATGAACCATCTCGGACTCTGAGGACCTCAGGGACCGGCCTCTTGCTGGTGCCAGAGTCAGGACAAAACATGGACCTGCCTCCTGCTGGTGCCAGAGTCAGGACAAAACATGGGGAATCTGCGTTTCAGTTTTATGCAGCTAAAATCTGGAACAGTCTTCCTGAAGATGTGAGACAGGTTCTACTCTGACAATGTTCAAATCTAAGCTAAAAACAGTTTTGTTTAGCTGCGCATATGACAAAGGATTTTTTCTTTGCACTCTTCTCTTTTGTTTGTGATTTTATTAGTTTAGAAAATCAGTTGGATTGATAATTTTTAATTTAGTTAATTTTATTGTATTTCTGTTTCTGTAATTTCTTTGTGATTTGAATGCATTTTTCCTGCTGTGAAGCACTTTGAATTGCCTTGTGTATGAAATGTGCTCTACAAATAAACTTGCCTTGCCTTGCCTTGCCTTGAAGGTGACCTGACCACATGATAGTCACATTTATCAGTAACCCATATATATATATATATATATATATATATATATATATATATATATATATATATATATATATATATATATATATGCATTTCAGAGTACAACCCTTTCATCACAAATGTTCAGTGTATAAATACCATTTTGTCCTGGGACTTTTGACCACCAGTATCTCATCCTCAAATTACCGCAAAATTAGCACATAACTAATAAGATTTTTTTTAAATGAATATAATAATAAACATTAATAAAAAAACAAATAAGAACATGATAGCTCATTGTTATGACTTATTCATTGTTCATTGTTTTATTGCTTTGTGTTACATCGTTCACCAAGACAAGTTCCTATGTTTATGAATTTTGTTCATTGAAAATGGCAATGAACCTATTCTGATTCTGAAACCTTGGCTCTGTCCAGGCCCAGTCCAATGCCTCAGAGCGTGGAGCAGGTTCTCTGTCAGCACCCACTCTCCATCTCTGTATAGGTGGGGGCCATTTCTCTTAAACAGGTTCTCTCGTTTCCAGAATAGATAGAAGTTCTCAATGTAGTGCAGTCCTCTCGGGGAACACTCTTTGGACAGCCATGTGTTCAGCTGAAGAAGCCGGCTAAACTTGTTTTTCTTCCTGTCGATGTTTGGAAGAGGTCCACTTTTGAATGTTTGGATTTCCATTTTATCAAGCACGTCGAATAACTTCAAGAAGTCTCTTTTCAAAACTTCAGTCTGTTCTCGCCGCATGTCCACTGCACCACGTGCACAATCAGCTGTTTAACTCCTCGATGTTTGGCCAAAACATTAGGAAAGAGTGACGTTATCTCAGAGGAAGTGCTTCCGAAGAGAGTGATGGAGATTCTGCCTTTGCCTAGTTTTTGTGTTTTCATACTAAGACTCACTTTTTCAAACCACTAGTGGCTTGACCTGGTTTGGCTAGGGTCAGCCACCATTAACCCTGTTGATTTTCTAAAACAAAAAGAAAAGGGAGGCGTTCACTGCCTGACCTGATTTTTTTGGCAGGCGCAACCTGGTTGAGGCTCCCTGTGCTACAATGGGTATTCGCATTTTAAATACTCCAGACACTGGTCTGCAAGGCCTGTATGGCACGATGCAGCAGGACGATGGGCATGATTTATATCCCTCATGCTTGGGTGTGGAGCATTTGAGATGCTTGCCCCAATTGTATTGTGACCGGGTAGCTCATCTGGCAGTGTTTAGGCCCGTTGACTGAGATACTAAGTCAAGGTCAGATTGGTTACCTGCCGCTCAAACCTCCGGTTCGAAACGCCCTGCCTCATCTGTTCCACCTTCCCCTTAGCGGAGGAAGCGGAGGAACAGGAAGTTGCCTGCCCCCATGGACTGCCTCGTGTCTGGGTTGGCCCAGATGAAGGTACTCCTGCAACAGGCTCAACCGTTCCTTGGTGAGTGTGAAATATTATTATGTCTGGCCTAAGTCTTTGGCCAGAAAGAACATTGTTTAATCCGTTTTTCACTGTCGCCCTCAGAGGCAACTGCTGTTGTGATTTTGGGCGTTACAAAAATAAATTGAATTGAAATTGAATTGAAAGACTGCAGCGGATCCAGAGGTTTCTAATAAAAGGTGTTCAATAAAGGATGGAACAGTACAAGGTTGATAAATGAAAGAAATTTATTCTATTATTTTTTTATTTGATCTGATAGCTTAGTGTTATGACTTGTTCATTGTTTTATTGTTTTGTGTTGCACTGAACCACCAAGACAAGTTCCTATGTTTTTTAATTCTGTTCTTTGACAATGGCAATAAACCTATTCTGATTCTGAATACATTATTGTCGGATCCAGGATCTGAAATTTGTCTTGTATTAAAACAGCGGATCACACAAACACTGACATTACAGGCAAAACAGAACATCTAACAAGAGCAAAAAAACAAAACTGTCTACTCCCATTAAGAGATGAGAGATGTTTATGTGTATTTAGTGGATTAAGCTCTGCATCAACACCACCTCCTGCTCTGCTCCATGACTCTCCCAGCTCAACGTGCCTGACTCCACCTGCAGGAGGAGCACTGACTTCCTGATGGATCCGAGGCAGTGCGTGCAGCTGAGGAAGAATGTCTTAGACACTCAGCACAGGAGTTCCACAGGGCTGTGTACTTTCACTTCTGCTCTTCTCCCTGTACACAAACTGCTGCCCCTCCAGCCACGACTCCGTAAAACTGATCAACTTTATGGACGACACCACCCTCATCGCCATGACGTCTCCACCCTCATTGGGCTCATCTTGGACAACGATGAGTCTGTCTACAGGAGGTGGAGCGGCTGGTGTCCTGGTGCAGCGTTAACAACCTGGAGTTCAACGCCCAGAAGACAGTGGAGATGATCGTGGACTTCAGGAAAGCCCCCCCCCCCCATCACAGACTCCCCCATCTCCACTGTGGACTCCCTCCGTCAGCTCCCTTATCAAGAAGGCCAAGCAGAGGATGTACTTCCTGCGGCAGTTGAGGAACAGTGGAGACAGATGGTGCAGTTCTACACGACCATCATTGAGTCCATCCTCACCTCATCCATCACCTCCTCCATCACCTCCTCCATCACCTCCTCCATCACCTCCTCCATCACCGTGTGGTACGCTGGAGACACAGCCAGGGACAAACAGAGACTACAGCGCCCTCTGCTGAGAAGGTGATCGGATACAGACTTCCAACTCTGCAGGACCTGGACGTCAGATCACAGCTGACCCTTCTCACCCTGGACACAGACTATTTGAGCCACTCCTCTCAGGCAGGAGGCCACTCCCCTCAGGCAGGAGGCTACGGTCCATCCGGACCTGAACCTGCCACCTCAAGAACAGTTTCTTTCCCTCTGTTGTTGGACTCATGAACACTTCTTAAACACCTGTCATTTTAACTATAATTCAATCAATCACTCACTGTTCACTTTCTGCACTACATATTTAAATTCAACAGTAAATTTAGAGTACATAGTAAGCCTATTTTATTTTTATGCCATACCAGATTTAAAGTGTAATCTTTTTGACTTATTCATTGTTAATTGTTTTATGTTGCATCAAATCACCAAGACAAGTTCCTATGTTTCAATGGCAATAAACCTTTTCTGATTCTGATTCTGATTCGAGAGTTGAACCACAAAGCAGGACAGCTGAGAGTTAAATAGTACCCTTGAAACCTGAATGGAGATCCAGTTGCAGACTACTTCTGTCGTGGCTGTGCGCATACACTATACTCTCACTGTCATTATACATGAACATACAATGCATAAATACATTGGTAGGTTTATGTTTGAAGTACTGTTTATTGATGTGATGATTACGTTTCTTGTTATTTGAGAGTGCTGATTTAGTGTTATAATAAGGCAACAAAGGAAAATAGTTATTTATTTCCAATTTTTTTTTTAAAAAGGGCAAATATGTCTGCAAATAAATTATCTTTCTTAGGAGTACATTGTGAAATGATAACAAATATATTACTTTCTTTAAAAAACATTCAGTCATTGGTGCAAATACAAATATTCGTGTTGGCAGGAAAGGCACATATGACAGTGGGACTGTGAGAGTGACAGTGAGATGCTTTAGTTGTCTTCATCATCATCAAACACGTCGGCTACAGTCCTGGGGAACATTCCACGACACAGGTTAGGCTGGATTACGACACAATGAAGGACAGGTTTGTATTAGAATGTGGACTTACTTATAAATAGATCCCGTTACCTCATCAAGAAATCCACCTACAACAGAAAGGAATATCGTCAAACAAAGTCATACTTGAGCACCCTGGGGGCCTCTCACATCTTGATGTTGTGAGTGGGATAAAACTGCTATATTATGAAAGAAAAACATTCCAGACAATGAAAAGTGAGGTGAGGTTTTTCCTACTCCGTAAGCGTAAACATGGATTGATTGTGTTGGTGGAAGCTCTTACCTGGCTTACAGATGGTTTGGCAGACAGGACACACATGACAGAATTTGCACATCTGTGGAGGACAAAGGTTATTATCTGTATGTGTGTGTGTGTGTGTGTTTGAGAGAGAGAGACATTAAACATTCTAAATGACTTACGTCACAGTCGTCACAGTGTTCAGACTTGTCTCCCTCCGCACAGGGACACTTGTCACATTCATCACAGTGCTGAAAGACAAGATAAAGATACAATGTGACCTTTAGTAGTGAGGATGGGATTTGCATTGGAAGGTGAAGAAAACTGTTTCCTTTTGAAAAAATCACCAACCTCACAGAAGTGGCAGAGGCCACACACAGAACCTTTATGATAAGCCTCTTCGTCGTCGTCATCATCATCATCATTGTCATCATCGTCGTTGTCGTCATCATCATCATCACCGTCGTCATCACCATCGTCATCACCATCGTCGTCATCGTCGTCATCATCATCGTCACCATCGTCATCACCATCGTCGTCATCGTCGTCATCGTCGTCATCATCATCGTCATCTTTGTCTAAAAGTGATTACAAAATATTGCAATACATTTTAGAAAGTGTATGAGGGGAAAGTGTGGCCGTGGGGTGGTTCTGTGTGTGCTCTGTGTGTGCTCTGTGGGTGCTCTGTGTGTGTTCTGTGGGTGCTCTGTGGGTGTTCTGTGTGTGCTCTGTGTGTGCTCTGTGGGTGCTCTGTGTGTGTTCTGTGGGTGCTCTGTGGGTGTTCTGTGGGTGCTCTGTGGGTGCTCTGTGGGTGCTCTGTGTGCTCTGTGGGTGCTCTGTGTGTGCTCTGTGGGTGTTCTGTGGGTGCTCTGTGGGTGCTCTGTGGGTGCTCTGTGTGTGTTCTGTGGGTGCTCTGTGGGTGTTCTGTGTGTGCTCTGTGTGTGTTCTGTGGGTGCTCTGTGGGTGCTCTGTGGGTGCTCTGTGTGTGTTCTGTGGGTGGTTCTGTGTGTGCTCTGTGTGTGCTCTGTGTGTGCTCTGTGGGTGCTCTGTGGGTGCTCTGTGTGTGTTCTGTGGGTGCTCTGTGGGTGTTCTGTGTGTGCTCTGTGTGTGTTCTGTGGGTGCTCTGTGGGTGCTCTGTGGGTGCTCTGTGTGTGTTCTGTGGGTGGTTCTGTGTGTGCTCTGTGTGTGCTCTGTGTGTGCTCTGTGGGTGCTCTGTGGGTGCTCTGTGGGTGCTCAGTGGGTGCTCTGTGGGTGCTCAGTGGGTAACACGGACACTATAGAGTTTGTTTGACTTACTTTGACTTGACTGGATGCAAGCGGGAACATCTGGTGCTACGGGGGCATGCGGTCAAAGAACAAAAGAACATTCTACAGATGTCACATTCATTTGGTTAATATAAGACATGTCGTGTGTACAGGCTACAGTCACATCGCATAACAAATTCATCTTTTGAGACATATGGATCATTTGATTTATTTAAAGAATGAAAGTAGGGTTAATTACATAGACAGTGGTAATAGTATTTTCCATACACAGATGTTAACAAAGAAGAGGACTAAAAGAACAGATCTCTTTATCTTTCAACTCTTCAGATTTCTCATAATAGAGATGTTTCTCTCTTTTCCCAAACACTCGTCCAATATTTAGCTGAAAAATGAGCAAGAAAATTATCATGACATTTAT
>NW_027315757.1:2429482-2461982 GCF_026437365.1 Eucyclogobius newberryi
GTTATAGCACTGTCACCACTGATCTCCAGGCTCCTTTTTTTTATATATAGATATTATAATTAGAGCACAACTTTAAGAATGCCCCCATTCCAGTTGAATATGAACATTGAAGGCGTCCTCTGCATCAGTTCATGCCGTCACATTTGAAAGCCACCCTTGGTCATAGCCCTGACAATGCTGCTTATTACAATTACTATGGCATGATATGCAGACACAGCCCAAGCTTAAATGTTTACACCGAGCTCAAAGCCTATCTCACTCGTCCACTTATCCATCCCTCCCCCAATTCACTGTCCCTAAAATAGGTTGATTCATATGGGGAGGAGTCGACAAGCGCACTATTTAAAAATCACACACTGTCAGAGTCAGTGTAATGTGAGCCCCGTTTGCTCAGCCTGTGGAGAGCAGCGCAGTAATCTACACCCATTCTAAATCTTACCTAAACATGCTTGAAGAAGGAGGTCAATCGTTGTCATACCCATACTAAACGTCACCCAATATAACCTACTTCTGACCAAATTTAAAGATTAAATGTCTTTACTTTACATCTTTACATAATTTGAAATTCAGTCACTGTTCTTTAGCACCATTCAAGGGCACACAGAAAATATATATATATGTAAAGTTATGGGCAGAATGCTAACAAATTAACCAACCTTTCACTTTTCACTTTCTCCCACTAACCCATTGCTGCCCTATATTTCATTTTTATTTTAAGAAACATGTAAATCATTGGTGAAAAATCTACATCGAATATGTCCTAGTTTATTTGATTTTGAGGGTGTCACATATTGATGGAGTGAGATTGGAGAACATTAACACTGCAGCAGGGGAAGACCAGTGGTTGTGTTAAGCTGAAGGATAAAATGAGAGCGCGGGAGAGCTCAAGATGAAACTGCAAAGTAGCTGAAAGTGGAGATGAGCTCAGACGTGCCAAAGACATAGCTTCTCTCAGCTTAGACAAATGACTCTGCCTGTTAGCCCTCCTAACCTATTTCATCTGTCCCATTCTTCATTTCCTTTGGGGGCTTTCAGTGTTTTCCCTTTTATTTCGTTTAGAAGAACACATATCTAAAGAATAGGATGTTTTGGTTGAAAAAAACATCTTAATAGAGAGATGAACTGATTTTAGACTCGGGGTGCTATGAGGTGAGCGCGAATAGTGCTAGTGCTCCTCCACTGACTTATTTATCAGCTACATATGACATTCCTGAGAGAGATTCATTTACCTCCCTGAAAGTGATCCAGCCCAAGCTCTCTCCATGTATGGACTGTCTAAAGTAGGAAGTCCTCTACAATGATTTAGTTACATAAGACAACTGGCACATGTGTGCAAGTAGCATATACATTAGGAAAACCCTCCACCTGTTTCCCTTGAAAATATTAAACTTAATGAATATGAATTAGAACATTATTGCAAGTCAGGCATGTTCCAGCCGACTGGATTTATACTGCTATAGATGCTTTCATAGGACTAACCTTCCCAGAGTGGGGAATGAGATGGCAATTATGATGATAATTATAGCTATATGTATTTATCAATGAAACCTGATCAGAGCGATCAAGTACAGACTTAGTGCTTGTGTGAAGGAGATAAAAACCTGGATGACACCAAACTACCTGCTTCTTAACCCTGAAAAAACCGAGGTCATTGTGCTTGGCCCTAAGCATCTACGAGACGCTCTATCTGAGCAGATAGTCACACTGGACAATGTCAGTGAAGCCTCCAGTTCTACTGTAAGAAACCTCAGTCTTATTGGACCAGGAGCTCTCATTTAAAGCGCATATAAATCAAGCTTGTAAAACAGACTATTTCCATTTGCATAATATATATCAAATCAGAAAAAGTTCAAAGTTCAAAGTTTATTTGTAGAGCACAGTTCATACAAAAGTAACTCAAAGTACTTCACAATAGTAAAAACATAAAATTGCAATACAACATAAATCACAGGACAAAAAATAAAAGCATAAATAATTGTATTAAAATATATTTAAGATGAATTAGTTGTAGTTACCTCTCCTTGAACCGACACCTTAACATGGTGGAGGGGTTTGAGCGCCCGAATGATCCCGGGAGCTATGTTGTCGGGGGCTTCAAGCCCCTGGTAGGGTCCCCCAAGGCAAACAGGTCCTAGGTGACGGGTCAGACAAAGATCGGTTCAGAAGCCCTTTATGATGAGTAAAAGAACAAGGCAGTTTACGTCGCCCGGATCGGCGTCACCGGGGCCCCATCCTGGAGCCAGGCCTGGGATGGGTGCTCGATGGCGAGCGCCTGGTGGCCGGGTCTTACCCCACGGGGCCCGGCCGGGCACAGCCCGATTGAGCGACGTGGGGCCGCCCTCCCATGGGCCCACCACCCGCAGGAGGATCCATAAGGGGCCGGTGCAGAGAGATCTGGGCGGCAGTCGACGGCAGGGGCCTCGGCGACCAGATCTCCAGACACAGAGACTAACTCTGGGGACATGGAATGTCACCTCGCTGGGGGGGAAAGAGCCTGAGCTTGTGCGGGAGGTTGAGCGATACCGACTAGATATAGTCGGCCTCACCTCCACGCACAGTTTGGGCTCTGGAACCCATCTCCTCGAGAGGGGCTGGACGCTCCACTTCTCTGGTGTTGCCCGCGGGGAGAGGCGGTGGGCTGGTGTGGGCTTATAGCCCCTCAGCTCAGCCGACACGTGTTCGAGTTCACCCCAGTGAACGAGAGGGTCGTGTCCCTCCGCCTTCGGGTGAGGGACAGGTCTCTCACTGTTGTGTCGGCCTACGGGTCGAACAGAAGTGCAGAGTACCCGGCCTTCTTGGAGTCCTTGGGAGGAGTACTGGACAGTGCACCGACCGGGGACTCCGTTGTTCTACTGGGGGACTTCAACGCCCACGTGGGCAATGACAGTGACACCTGGAGAGGGGTGATCGGGAAGAACGGCTTCTCCGATCTGAACCCGAGCGGTGTTCAGTTATTGGACTTCTGTGCTAGCCACGGATTGTCCATAACAAACACCATGTTCAAGCACAAGGGTGTTCATCAGGTCACGTGGCACCAGGACACAGACCGGAGGTCAATGATCGACTTTGTTGTCGTGTCATCTGACCTCCGGCCGCGTGTCTTGGACACTCGGGTGAAGAGAGGGGCGGAGCTGTTAACCGATCACCACCTGGTGGTGAGTTGGATCCGCTGGCGGAGGAGGAAGCCGGACAGACTTGGCAGACCCAAGCGCATTGTGAGGGTCTGTTGGGAACGTCTTGTGGAGCCCTCTGTCAGTAGGGTATTCAACTCGCACCTCCGGGAGAGCTTCTCCCATGTCCCGGGGGAGGTTGGGGACATTGAGTCTGAGTGGACCATGTTCTCCGCCTCCATTATTGATGCGGCTGCCCGGAGCTGTGATCGCAAGGTCTCTGGTGCCTGTCGTGGCGGCAACCCCCGAACCCGGTGGTGGACACCGGAAGTAAGGGAAGCCGTCAGACTGAAGAAGGAGGCCTATCAGGCCACTCTGGCTTGTGGGTCTCCGGAGGTCATCGAGAGGTATCGGCAGGCCAAGCAAGCCGCGGCACGTGCTGTCGCAGAGGCAAAAACCCGGGCCTGGGAGGAGTTCGGGGAGGCCATGGAGGAGGACTATCGGTCGGCCCCAAAGAAATTCTGGCAAACCGTCCGGCGCCTCAGGAGGGGGAAGCAGTGCCTCGCCAACACCGTTTACGGTGCGGGTGGAGGCCTGCTGACCTCGACTGGGGATGTCGTCGGACGGTGGAAGGAATACTTTGAGGACCTCCTTAATCCCTCAGTCGCGTCTTCCAAAGAGGAAGTAGAGACCGGGGACTCAGAGGCTGGCTCATCCATCACCCAAGCTGAAGTCACTGAGGTTGTTCGCAAACTCCTCGGTGGCAGGGCTCCGGGGGTGGATGAGATCCGCCCTGAGTACCTAAAGTATCTGGATGTTGTAGGACTGTCTTGGTTGACACGTCTCTGCAACATCGCGTGGCGTTCGGGGACCGTGCCTCTGGACTGGCAGACCAGGGTGGTGGTCCCTCTGTTCAAGAAGGGGGACCAGAGGGTGTGTTCTAACTACAGAGGGATCACACTCCTCAGCCTCCCCGGTAAGGTCTATTCCTATTCCATGTCCTGGAGAGGAGAATCCGACCGATAGTCGAACCTCGGATTCAGGAGGAGCAGAGTGGTTTTGGTCCCGGTCGTGGAACACTGGACCAGCTCTATACCCTCCATCGGGTGCTCGAGGGTTCATGGGAGTTTGCCCAACCAGCCCATATGTGCTTTGTGGATCTGGAGAAGGCTTTCGACCGTGTCCCTCGGGGTGTCCTTTGGGGGGTGCTCCGGGAGTACTGGGTCCGGGGCCCTTTGCTCAGGGCTGTCCGGTCCTTGTATGACCGGAGCAGGAGCTGTGTTCGCATTGCCGGCAGTAAGTCAGACCTGTTCCCAGTGCATGTGGGACTCCTCAGGGCTGCCCTTTGTCACCGGTTCTGTTCATAATTTTTATGGACAGAATTTCTAGGCGCAGTCAGGGGTCGGAGGGTGTCCGGTTTGGGGACCACAGGATCTCATCTCTGCTGTTTGCAGACGATGTTGTCCTGATGGCTCCATCAAACCCGGACCTGCAACATGCACTGGGACGGTTTGCAGCCGAGTGTGAAGCGGCTGGGATGAGAATCAGCACCTCCAAATCCGAGGCCATGGTTCTCGACCGGAAAAAGGTGGCTTGCCCTCTCCAGGTGGGTGGGGTGTCCTTGCCCCAAGTGGAGGAGTTCAAGTATCTCGGGGTCTTGTTCACAAGTGAGGGAAGGATGGAGCGTGAGATCGACAGGCGGATCGGTGCTGCGGCTGCAGTGACGCAGTCGCTGCATTGGACCGTTGTGGTAAAGAGAGAGCTGAGCCGAAAAGCAAAGCTCTCTATTTACCGGTCGGTCTACGTTCCTGACCTCACCTATGGTCATGAGCTTTGGGTAGTGACCGAAAGAACAAGATCGCGGATACAAGCGGTCGAAATGAGTTACCTCCGCCGTGTGGCTGGGCGCTCCCTTAGAGATAAGGTGAGGAGCTCGGCCACACGGGGGGAGCTCGGAGTAGAGCCGCTGCTCCTCCACGTCGAGAGGAGCCAGCTGAGGTGGCTCGGGCATCTGTTCCGGATCCTCCTGGGCGCCTCCCTCGGGAGGTGTTTCAGGCATGTCCCACCGGGAAGAGGCCCCGGGGAAGACCCAGGACACGCTAGAGAGACTATGTCTCTCGGCTGGCCTGGGAACGCCTCGGGATCCCCCTGGAGGAGTTGGAGGAAGTGTCTGGGGAGAAGGAAGTCTGGGAGTCCCTGCTCAGACTGGTGCCCCTGCGACCCGGCCCCGGATAAGCGGCAGAAAATGGATGGATGGATAGTTGTAGTTAAAAAATCACTCAAAAGCTTAACACATTTATTAGCCTAGATTTAAACACTGCCAGTCTCACATCTTCAGGAAAATAGTTTCAGATTTAATCTCCAGAAAACTGAAATGCAGATTCCCCATGTTTAGTCCTGACTCTGGCACCAGCAGGAGGCCGGTCCATGTTTAGTCCTGACTCTGGCACCAGCAGGAGGCCGGTCCACAGCAGGAGGCCGGTCCATGTTTAGTCCTGACTCTGGCACCAGCAGAAGGCCCTCTGGCACCAGCAGGAGGCCGGTCCACACACTGATCTGTTGGATGCAGTGACAGAGTGAATCCACTGGTCCATATTCACCTGTGACAGTGAAACAGATCTGACTCGTCTGCATAATTGTGATAGGACACATTTTCACTGCGTATCAACTGACCTAACGGCAACATGTAGAGGTTGAACAGAAGGGGTGCCAGGACTGACGCTTGTGTCAGTCGCTTGCCAGGACTGACACATGACCCTGAGCCACAGGTCAGGGTCATGTGGTCTGAGACACAGCTACCAATTTCAACAAAGTACTTCCTGTCTTCCAGATAGGACCTTAACCAGTTTAGGGCGGGGCCAGTGATGCCCACCCAGTCCTCTAGTCTCTGTAAGAGGATCACATGATCGACAGTGTCAAAAGCAGCACTCAGATCTAACAGAATTAAGACTGAGGCTTTGCCCGTGTCAGTGTTCAGGAGGATGTCATTTGTCACCATGACAACAGCAGTCTCAGTGTGACGAGGTCTAAAACCTGACTGAAAAACATCAAATGAGTTCTTTATTAAGAGGAAATCTGTGACTGTTGTAAACAACCTTTTCAAGGACTTTGGCCAAAAATGTCAGATTAGAGATGGGCCGGTCATGACTCAGGACTGCAGCATCAAGACTGCTCTTCTTTAGGAGAGGCTTTATGACCGCAGTTTTCAAAGACATTGGGAATGTTCCAGATTGAAGCAACATGTTAACTATGTGAGTGAGTGGTGCTAACTGCGATAAAACAACAGCAACACGGGGAAGAAGAATGCAACAACAACAACAACAACATGCCAAAGGCGAAGAAGAAGAAGAAGAAGAAGAAGAAGAAGAAGAAGAAGAAGAAGAAGAAGAAGAAGAAGAAGAAGAAGAAGAAGAAGAAGAAGAAGAAGAAGAAGAAGAAGAAGAAGAAGAATTATATAAATGCAGGTCCATTAACGCCCGCTGGGATGTTTGGGACATACGCTCCAGGGTCCCTGGCCAGCCTGGTGAAGACGAAGAAAAAGAAGAGTTGGGTCTGCGCTGTGGGCGGTCTGGAGAGACAGGAGATGGCAGAGGAGAGTGAATCGATGGTCGGTGAGGAGGAGCAGCCTTTTCTGGCTGCTGGTGCCCCGGAAACGTAAAAAGTCCCTCAGCTCGTCCAAGGGTTCTGGAAGTGAGCAGCAGGATGAAGCTGTTGATGTTGGGGGTGAGAGAAAAGTGTGTAAGGTGATCATGAGGCTTGCACAGAATAATGCGTCCTTTAAGACGTCATAAGGCGCTGGTACAGCTGGCAGCCCGGTGTAAACATGAAATTTCCCCATGTGGGACAATAAAGGAATATCTTATCTTAAGGAGTGGAATTCAGTGGCATTGACAAAGAGCCTAATTGTAGCTGTGGGAGTGGTCAAGCGTGCAAATGTCCTTAAAGATGGCTCGCTGCTGGTCGTGTGCAAGGACGCGGCTCAGCAACGGAAGGCGATTGGAACTAAACGTCTGGGTGGAAAGGACATTTTTGTGTCTGATGCTGAAAGAAAGACGGTCAGAGGAGTTATCGTAGGTGTCTGTAACAAGTCACAGATTTAAAATTCGTTATAAGACACTATTTTCACCTTTTTATTTCATTATTGTGGTCAAAACTGTATTCAGTACAAAAAGTATAAATGCTAAAAATGTACATATGACCTGTTAACAATGTTTATTTCTATTGGCTGGCGGAAATGTGTAATATGTTTGAATAGTAGTTTGAATCTGAAATACGTAAAAACAAAAAGGGGGCGGAGTCTGTGCTGTCTTTAGAGATGAAATAATGACCCGCAGGTTTGTCTTTTGGGGTGTTTTCATCATTTGAGTGTGTATGCTTTAAAATGGAGCTAAAACAGTTTCCATCCATTCTCTTCATTGTTTTACACAAGCCTCTCCAGCACTGCCAACGTTTTATTGATGATTTTATTGAGATGTTTCAGTCGCACAGACTTTGATGGTTTAATTATAACAGGTGATCTAAATGTTCACATGGACAATGTCTGTGACAGAAACGCTAAAGATCTTGATACTGTCCTTGAAACCTTTGGTCTTACGCAGCATGTGAGAGGCCCCACCCACAGCAGAGTGGCCCCACCCACAGCAGAGTGGCCCCACCCACAGCAGAGTGGCCCCACCCACAGCAGAGTGGCCCCACCCACAGCAGAGTGGCCCCACCCACAGCAGAGAGGCCCCGCCCACAGCAGAGTGGCCCCACCCACAGCAGAGGGCACACTCTGGATCTATTAATCACAAAGGGGGTCTGATCATTTCTGTGTCTTCTTTGATCTGCTTGTCACCCCAAAGCCCTTGTTCAGAGGAGACACATAAATGATGGCACAGGTGCACTGTTTATGGAAAGGATCAACTTTGAAAATGTCTCATGTTCTAATGTAAATGATTTGTTGAACTCTGTTACATCTAGTGTTTTGAATGTTCTGGACACCATTGTCCCTATGAAGACTAAGGTGGTTAAGAATAAGCAGAAGGCGCCGTGGAGAAACTATTTGTATGTTTTTATTTGTCTATTTTGACATACATTGTTTTATTCTCATTCACTACATTTTTATTTTAGTTTTTTAAAATGTGTTTTAACATTGTAAAGCACTTTGAATTGCACTTTGTATGACTTGTCCATCCATCCATCCATCTTCTACTGCTTGTTCTGCTGGAGCCTATCTCAGTGACATTGGGCCTTAGGCGGGGTACACCCTGGACAGTGGCCAACTTGTCGCAGGGTCAACACAGAGACATAGACATTACAGCCATTCACTCTCACATTCATTCACTAGGGCCAATTTGGAGTCAAAAAGTTTGCCTAACACATACATGTCTTTGGACGGTGTGAGGAGCCGGAGAACCCGGCGTGAACCCACGGTAACACATGGAGAACATGCAGACTCCACTCAGAGAGATCATGTGATGGTGGTCTGGTCTGGGAATCAAACCCATGCTCTCCTTCTTGGGATGCAAGAGCACTAACCACCTTTGCCACCGTGCACCCGTATATGAATTGTGCTTTATAAATACATTTGATTTGATTTGACGCGATGAGAGGATGCGAGGAGAGGATGCGAGGAGAGGACGCGAGGAGAGGACGCAAGGAGAGGACGCGAGGAGAGGACGCAAGGAGAGGACGCGAGGAGAGGACGCAAGGAGAGCCTGGTCCGCTGCGCTGGAGGAGAGATCCAGAGTCTTGTGAACCATCGAACTTGTGGGGTGGAACCTACAACTAAGTTAAATCGTCTTCTTCTTCCTTCTTCTTCTCGGGATGGGCGAAAAGTCACAAAAATTTGCATACCTCTAAAAATTGTGCCTCTCTATATTCTGGCTATCTCCATTTTCAAAAATAAAAACAAATGGAGTGTCAGCGCCCCCAAATGTACAAAAAATGCATTGAGAGATAGGAAATAGCAAAAAAAATCTGACCGTAGAACAATGAAATTTGGCGCAGAGGTAGATGGTGACAAGAGAAGTAAAACATGTTGACAACGCCATATTGGATCAAAATTTGCTAAGCATGACTCTGGAGTTTTTCCAAATGTCGTACTTTAACTCCTCCCATGGCGTTTGTCCGACACAGCTGAAAATAGGTGAAAATGGTGTTGAGGAGTGGGAGATCAAAAGTTATCTAAATTACTTTGATCTCTGTCACGATCTCCGTGCGGTGAAGCCGCAAACTGTAGCTAGAATTTCAGAAAATTCCCAAATTTTAAAGTTGCTGCTGTTTGCGCAAAGTCCGTCGGCAAGGGCCGATCATTGCCGCTTGCGGCTATATTTGCTTTTATTTTTTGATAACTTGATATCAGGACGGTGGTCCGCATATCAGATTCTGTAGAAGGTGCGTGGGAAAAAGGAGTACATGACGCTAAAAGTACTAGGAAAGAAAATCCATCAGTCTAATCACTGTCTAACTTGCAAATTACATTTTATTTACAGATAAAGAGGCAACGTTTCGGCAACTGGGCTTCGTCAGGCAAATGGGTGACTGAGGATGGGACAGAGGTTTAAATAGGAGTGGCCTCAAAAATAGGAGTGGCCAAGCGCAGACGTTTTAGAAACATATTAGAACAAAAAAATATATATCAATACCAAAAAAAAGGGTGACAAATTGTGACTGAATAAAAGCATACATAGATGTATTGAATATAACAAACAGGTCAATGGGAAAACCCTGTGAGTTGTATTCAACACTGCATGTGTACTGTAGATCATCCTCAGAGCTGTTACAGGAAAATGTTGAGATTGAACTCATCATTCAATGCGCTTCACGTTGTTTTAATAATAAGTCATGGTCCCCTCCTCTTGGGGGCGGAGGAACATGTTCAATACTGCAAAAGTGGAGTGTACAAACGTTGTGTTGACGGTCGTGAAAATGAACCACCGCGGGGTATTCCCTGTCATTGCTATGTATATTCATACATGTTATGTTATTGCTGTTGCACAACACTTATTATGATCAAATATACTCTGAGGGTAGACTACGAAACGGGAAAAATGGCATGATATGGGATCTTTAAAGATCCTAAATGTTTTTGCTGAATGTTTCTGTTGCTTGTTCAGACATTAGTCACTTACCTGTCACAAGTCGGTTATGAAGAGATCTCAGGTGTAAACTGTTGCCCTTTTAGTCAGCTGACCCAAACTACCACTTTTAGAGCCAATTACTTTCTCAGGAATGTTGTGTGGGAGCATTGCGACCCCTGCTGACCAATTTGTGCCATGACTAAAACATATTTTGTCTCCCCAACATCTTTCTTCAGTGTTTTTGTTGTGTGTCTCTTGAAGAAGAAAACAATGTGTTTTTGTTTTAGTCGAGTCTCTCAAACCTCTAGCATTGAGATACGCCTGCCGTGTGGGGCGGGCTGCGGCCTCGTGAGTTTGAGTCCGGCTTTCATCTGTTTGCTGCATGTCCCCAGTTCTCCAGTCTCATTCCCATTTCACGCTGCACTGTCCTGTCAAAGCCCACAGGCCAAAACATCTTTTGGGAAAAAAAGTACTCAGATTGTGAAATACAAAGGATCAAACATGACTCTCCCACTTTACACACATTCACACAAACACATTTAATTATTTCACTTTAAGTTTATTGATGTTCAACTTCTTTTTGCCAAATCCTTTGCAAAAATTTTGAATGTTTGAGTGACAGAGCTCTGGGTCAGACTGGTTTGATACTGTCGGTCTTCACCCAAAGCCAGAGCCTGTTACACTGTCCACATTCTTATAGAAACCGTAAAGTCCTGTTCATTTCATAACTCACTGAAGCTTGTGAAAATGCTCTTATTTTTTCAGTAACAACACCACTCTCAACAGTGATAAGGAACTGACAAAAGTATCAGTTCTTTATTTAACACTATTATTACTTTACATTTTCTTTTTCTGTGTTCATGGCAGATCTAAAAGTCCATCAGAAGAATGGGGTTCACCTGTGACCAGTGTGGGAAGACATTGAGCGATGCTTCTGGACTCAAGAAACACTACAGAACCCACACAGGAGAAAAGCCATACAAGTGTGACCAGTGTGGAAACAGTTTTTCTCAAGCAGGTGCTCTCAAGATCCACTCCAGAACTCACACTGGAGAGAAACCTTATAGATGTGATGTTTGTGAGAAGCCATTTTCAAACTCAAGCCACTTAATATCACACATGAGAATCCACACTGGAGAGAAACCTTACAACTGTGATGTTTGTGAGAAGGTATTTTCCCAGTCATGCAACTTAGTATCACACATGAGAGTCCACACTGGAGAGAAACCTTTTAAGTGTGACCAGTGTGAAAAGGCTTTTAGAACATCATCTGACCTCTCGCTTCACTACCGAGCTCACACAGGAGAAAAACCATACGAGTGTGACCAGTGTGGAAACAGTTTTTCTACAGCAAGTTCTCTCAAGAAACACTCCAGAATCCACTCTGGAGAGAAACCTTACAGCTGTGATGTTTGTGAGAAGGCATTTTCAAGATCAAGCACCTTAATATCACACATGAGAGTTCACACTGTTGAAAAGCCTTAGTTTTATCAGATGTATGTGTTTTCATATCAAACTCCTGCTAATGTTCATGTTTTACCATAAACGAGCTCGTCATCTGGACACTGTTTTTTAGAAAAACAGGACGTTTCGACTCATCCAAAAGTCATTCTCAATCTTCTGATCTAGTTTGAGAATGCAGATATTTATTCTACTCTGAGTGGCCCCGCCCACCAGGCGGAGCCTAGTGATGAAGGGTGTTTACAGTTTCACTTGAGATTACTCCTCTTTGTATGCAATGGTATTTATGTATTTATTTATTTATTTGTCTATGGGAGTTTTTATTTATTTATAGGAGATCTTCTACTGAAAGTGTTTTTCAGACTTCCTATAAGTGATCTGTTCTTCTGTATCTACCTGCGTTGCACCAATGAAATTTCCCCATGTGGGACAATAAAGGAATATCTTATCCTAACTGTAAAGGACTATCAAACCCTTTTGTTAGCTGACTTTAGCGCCCTCATCACTGAGTACTTGATTAGCATCAGAATGGCCAGGGCTTCTCCCGCCCCATGGCTTCAAGACACTATTGTATATGACATGTATGTTGAACCTTAAACTTGCATTTCTGTTCAAAGAGGGATTCTCTTTCTGAACAAAATGTCCTCTGTAGGACATATGTGTCCAAAGAGACCTTTAAAAGACATGACCGTTTCATCATTCAAGACACTGTTGCAGAAAGCAAAGCAAAATGTTGGATGGGTGGAAGAATGTTCCCCATCCCCCATGGAGCAACAACACTGTCTTCACCACACCCCCCTCCCCCCCTTTGGGTCAACACCTCTGATAAAGAACACAGAGGACACCAAATGGGTCCAAGGACTTGACCCTTGACCCCTGACCCCTGTGGAGAAGTGGAATCGTCCACTGTAACAAATCCTCTTGTTCTGCTGGATGGAAACTTTCTCAGGATGAAGTCCTTAATATGTGTTTTTTAAACTTCCTATAAGTTATCTGTCCTTTTCCTCTGTATCTACCTGCGTTGCAACAATGGAATTTCCCCATGTGTGGACAATAAAGGAATATATTATCTTATCTTATCTTAATGACTGTATTTCACATTTAAAGTGACTTAACGTTTACTGTGTGATCTAAACTTGTCACTAAATCAAGCTTTAGTTTAGTTTGACTTAAGAACTGTGTTTCAAATGTGTTTGTCATATTTCATGTACTTCCTCATGACCTGCTCATGATGTGTGTTCAGTGACATTGTTGCAGTTTGTTGTTATGGTTACATGTCATTTTGATGCTTTAACTTATATTTGTCCAAATTAGGAATATGTTTGACTGAGAGTACGCCCACTCTAGGCCACACCCCATTCACCCCAAACTAATCCAAAATAATTCCAATTAAAGGTTGAATGGACGATTTTTTTGACTAAAATCTGAGTCTTATTTCCTCATGGCGTGGACGGCCGATTAGTTCTGCCACGTGTCAATCATAAAACGCACCTGTCGCTCACCTGCAGCCGCGTCAGGCTCGTCCCCACGTTTCCACGTGCCTAAGCGCATGGATCTATCATAATATAGTTCCCTCAGTGTACGGGACAAAATGAAGACGGACAAAGACAGTTGGAGCTGACGCAGAAGTGGACAGAAATCTACAGGAGACGAGAGATGTGATGTGATCCGTCGCGCTAATAAACAAACGCACGTGTGTGTTGTATCAGTCCACACGGGGGAGTGGCATGTGCACGGGGGAGTGGCATGTGCACGGGGGAGTGGCATGAGCACGGGGGAGTGGCATGAGCACGGGGGAGTGGCATGAGCACGGGGGAGTGGCATGAGCACGGGGGAGTGGCATGAGCACGGGGGAGTGGCATGTGCACGGGGGAGTGGCATGTGCACGGGGGAGTGGCATGTGCACGGGGGAGTGGCATGAGCACGGGGGAGTGGCATGTGCACGGGGGAGTGGCATGAGCACGGGGGAGTGGCATGTGCACGGGGGAGTGGCATGTGCACGGGGGAGTGGCATGAGCACGGGGGAGTGGCATGAGCACGGGGGAGTGGCATGTGCACGGGGGAGTGGCATGAGCACGGGGGAGTGGCATGAGCACGGGGGAGTGGCATGTGCACGGGGGAGTGGCATGAGCACGGGGGAGTGGCATGTGCACGGGGGAGTGGCATGAGCACGGGGGAGTGGCATGAGCACGGGGGAGTGGCATGAGCACGGGGGAGTGGCATGAGCACGGGGGAGTGGCATGAGCACGGGGGAGTGGCATGAGCACGGGGGAGTGGCATGAGCACGGGGGAGTGGCATGAGCACGGGGGAGTGGCATGAGCACTTCCACCTGAGTTCTCAAATCGCCTAAAAATCGTCCACTGCGCCTTTAATGATTAGGATCGAGTTTGGCAATTGAATTTCTCTGTATATTCATTTTAATGTGTTTATTAAAATAATTTGGCTGAAATATGAGACTTTCTTCAATAACGTTGAGGCTTTATCAATCATTCACTCACCAATGCAAGTTCCTAGTCCGTGATTTTTGTTCACTGACAATGGCAAGAAAACGTTTTCTGATTCTGTTTTCACACATGTAAATGAAATTTCGAGAAAATATTTGCTGCAAAAAGGTTCCAGAGGTGCAGGCCAAGATGCCTGTGAGACAGATCATTATCAGATCAGCTTAATTCATTAATATCATCTACAATAAATATCTTGCAACAAAATAAATCTAACTCAATCTACCCGGATGAAAATTCATGTTCATTTAAAACCTTTTTGTATAAGATAAGATAAGATATTCCTTTATTGTCCCACATGGGGAAATTACATTGTTGCAACGCAGGTAGATACAGAAGAAAAGAACAGATCACTTATAGGAAGTCTGAAAAACACTCTCAGTAGAAGATCTCCTGTAAACAAAAACTCACATCTCCCAACAAGGGATGGAGGGGGAAATAATAAAGATAAAAATAAATAAATAAATACCATTTCATGTGTCACGACAGTAATTGCACATGGATTGGACATGAATCAGAACAGTAATTGCACATATGACAGAATTGCACATCAGTATTAGGTTAGGTCAGTATTGCGAGTGTTCAGTACTAACAGTTTTTGTTATAAAGTCTGACAGCAGCAGGAAGGAAAGACCTACGGAACCTTTCCTTCACACATCGAGGGTGGATCAGTCTCTCACTGAAGCTGCTCTCCAGAGTGGACAGAGTGTCCTGCAGGGGACAGAGTGTCCTGCAGGGGACACAGTGTCCTGCAGAGGGCGGCACTCTGCATATAGATAAAGGTAATTGTTTAAAACATATTTGCAAGTTAGAAACCAGGTAATACTCATTAATATGTAAGTGTTTTTTCCTATTTTTTGAGTTGTCTGTGAATGTCACGTGGTTCCTGCGTGAGGAGGAGGGAGAAAAAAAGAGAAGAGATGCGGGGAAGTTGCTCGGAAAACACTAGGTTTAAGAAAACGCTCTAGTTTCGGGACTTTTGAAATGTTTTACACCGTGTTTGGTCCATAAGAGAAGCCACCGTTAAGACAAGTGTGTGATGTGTGATTGAGGACACAGAGCAAGAGGACAGTGTCTTCATCACTCATGAATAGGTAATTGAGCTTGTTTGCTGCGCGTTTCTCCGACCACGCGTGACCACGAGCGGACAGTGACTCGTTGCCGGACTGGACAACGTGAGACGGATCCAGACAGCACTCTGAGTGCCCGCGACGCTCAGAGTACCTCTGGCCACGTTGGAAGCACGAGCGAGACACATTGGAACAGGTGCGGGCCACGCCCTTGGAGCCACGCTGTGCCCCATTGACGGAGAACGAGACGAGGACTACGCTGGAACGGACCGGGCGATTCTGGTGAAATTAACACATTTACATGAGGTACTCAGCTTTTGTTTTATTTTGCTCCCAGAGTGAAGTGGCCACGAGTTTTTGGTCACACCGCACACAAGCATCGATACAGGCCTGCAACGTAGGGTCTATTTAGATGCCGACAGTAGGACTTTATTATTTGTAATTCATATCAACCTCTGTTGTGTGCAGTTGTGGTTGTTGTGCATTTCTGTGTGCGCTGGGGAAACTAATTCACTCTTTATTTTAAGTTACATTTCTTATTTTTCTTTATTAAAAAGGAGATTATTTTTATACTTTGTCTCGTGTTAACTCATTATTCCAGTCCCCACTGCATTTAGATACGATCCTGTGACCCAAACATTGATTAGAGTAACATTCTTCAGTACGTGAGTACACTGTAAAAGAACCCATAGCCCACTCAAGTCATTCCAGAGTAAACAAGGGCTACATACTGATCTCCAAATCTTGTGAAATATGTTTGAATGTCATCAGCTTTGCCTGGTCTCCACAGATGGACTGAGTGGTGGTGGTTCAGTCAGCTGGCTGTCCGGCTTGTTGTGGGGCGACTTCTCTAGTTCTCTCAGCGACAGATCAAAGCATTCGTCAACGTATTCTGAAAAGGTAGAAAAGAGAAATAAGCAAAAATCATTAGATGCACTCTCTTCAGTTCAGGTAAAATTACAAATTCATGGCTGTAGAAATAACTCTAGATATTACACGGAAATGTATAGTCAATAGAGTGAATATTTTTCCTAAAATTGGAATTTTTCATAATACAGCGGCCCAGGTCAGAGGTCACCACACTTCTCAGCAGAATGCCCAATGCACTGCAGTCAGTGTCTGTCAGAGACTACACAGTGATGGAGGAAATAAGGAGGTGATGGTCGGCTGCCACTTGAGGTCTTGGTGATGGTGCAGAGGAAGCAGAAGAAGCCCAAGGTCACAGTGGTTGATCTGTTATGCCGTCCAGCTCTACTGCACCAGGACACCAGCCTCTGCTGCTCATCCGAGTGGACCAAAGAGTCTTAAAACAAGTGCAGAATGTAACATGTTTATATTGTGTCCAACACACTGCTACTCACTCGAGACCTTTATAGAGCAATAAATACTTTAGCACTACTTTAAATACTTTCCACTCCACCACCTCGCTTATGTTGCATAGATGTACATTTGATTAACTTTACTGTATTTCTGTCGACTTGTGCAAATACAGATCTGCATACAAAGGCCTAATCAACTTTTATGCTTTAACATGTATCAATTGTATTTTTTTTATCAACGGTTTGGTCTTTGAATAGTTATTATATTGCAACGTGTGAGCTACTGTGTCCAAGTTGTGGATCAATCAAATGTGTCTCAGTCCAAATGTCCCTGATCAGATCCATTATCTCTTCCACACAAAATGTGACATTTGTCATCTTTAAATCTCACAATTAAAACACTCAAAGCTTCCTAAGGTTTTCATGTTACCCTAACATGTAACTTACAGCTGTCCAGCTCAATGTTGTACATGACAGTAGTAAACACTGCACCTGCAGGGCTTCTGTAACATGCTAAGGCTAGTAGCATTGTGCTAACAACACTAAAAGCCAAACAGATTCATGCTGACTGTGGTCATTAAACGTCCTCAGAGCTGTGGCAGGAGACATGCGGTTGGGGAGAGACCGTCATCCCGATACTGGAGAGATTTTCTGTCTCACAAAGAGTCTTCAGAACGTGTGGCCCAGCGGTTAAAGATGTGCATTCGCATGTGCGAAGTCCTGAGTTCAACTCCTGCTTTGGGCACAATGAGTTTTTTTCGGGTTTATACATTAAGGTTTAAGCGTTAGGGTTAGGGTTAAGTTTAGGGTTAAGGTTAGGGTTAGGGTTAAGGTTAGGGTTAGGGTTAGGGTTAGGATTAAGGTTAGGGTTAGGGTTAGGGTTAAGGTTAGGGTTAGGGTTAGGGTTAAGGTTAGGGTTAAGGTTAGGGTTAGGGTTAGGGTTAAGGTTAGGGTTAGGGTTAAGGTTAGGGTTAGGGTTAGGGTTAAGTTTAGGGTTAAGGTTAGGGTTAAGTTTAGGGTTAAGGTTAGGGTTAGGGTTAGGGTTAAGGTTAGGGTTAGGGTTAGGGTTAGGGTTAAGGTTAGGGTTAGGGTTAGGGTTAGGGTTAAGGTTAGGGTTAGGGTTAAGGTTAGGGTTAGGGTTAGGGTTAAGGTTAGGGTTAGGGTTAGGGTTAGGGTTAGGGTTAGGGTTAAGGTTAGTTCTGGGCTCCAAAATCGGGATGACGGTCTCTCCCCAACCGCATGTTGGCAGGAGCTGTGGCAGGAGCTGAGGCAGGAGCTGTGTCCTGGAAGCATCTTGTAGTAAAACACGATCAGTGAAAGATGTTGCCAATGTCTTGCCTTCTTTGCACTGATTGGCTGCAGAAAGGAGAGTCTTACTGGTTTAAATAAAGGGGTGGGAATCATGGTCATCTCACTATAATGTTACAGAATGCCGGACTGCGTCTGGTGTAAAATAAGAGAACGCTGAGCGCCGTCTGGCATAAATTACGGCGCTCGTTTACGGCGCACGGCGTAACGTCAGACGGCGCCCGCCGGCGCTCGGTGTTCTCTTTATTTACGGCAGACGGCGCTCGGCGTTAAAAAGCGCTGCTTCATTTTGTAAAAGCACCGTAAAATACGCCACGATACGCCGCCCCTAAGAGGCGGAGTGTGATCACATTGTGGGACATGTAGTTTTAGGGATAAAAATGAAAGTTAGGGATGTAACTATCGTGCTATGAATCTATTGATTTTTTTTGTGCAAGTATAAATTAGAAATGTTTGACTGTTGATTATACCATATTATTGTTTAGAGCAGGGGTGTCAAACATACGGTCTGCGAGCCGTATGTTTGACCCGCCAAGAGTTTTAATCTGGCCCGCAGACCGTATGTTGACACCCCTGCTCTAAACAATAATATGGTATAATCAACCGTTTTTCTAAGCTCTCATTTATTCAATAAGATGTGTAAGTACGTGTAAAGTAACAGATGACATCAGCTTATTTGTGGCTCGCTCCTAGAGACTGTAACACCCAAACTTTGCACAATGACCCATGGGATGCTCCTGAAATGA
This sequence comes from Eucyclogobius newberryi, assembly GCF_026437365.1. Taxonomy (NCBI): domain Eukaryota; kingdom Metazoa; phylum Chordata; class Actinopteri; order Gobiiformes; family Gobiidae; genus Eucyclogobius; species Eucyclogobius newberryi. Next base: position 2,448,063 of record NW_027315757.1, read on the forward strand.
GACTTTTGCCCTGGCACTTTCCCATGAGTCTCTCTTTGCTGTCCTTGCAGGTGTCAAAAACAACCTCATGTAGTGATGATGATAAAAGAATGTCCTCATTGACATACACTGTATGTTGAGAAAACTGAAAATAAAAAGTGACAAGACAACTAATTCTGGGGTATATTTAGCAAAATAATCCAGATAAAAATAAATTATACAAATAGAACCTACCGGAAAAGCCGCTCCAGTTGCCAAGACCTTTATGACATGAGTCGTGGCAACTGGAATAATTTACAATCAGTTATGTTGAAGGATAAATAAATGATATTTATTATAATAAATAGTAAACCCAGGTGGTTAGAAATGTACCTGTCTGTAACAGCGATTGGTTCCATGACATAGAGAACACACAGATAACAAGGTGAGTAAAGCTGACTCCAAGACTTCTTTTCGTCTCTTATTAAATGCTTCTTCCTCGTCTGATCTGTTTTCTGGTTTCGACCTGGTTTAGTCCTGGTATATTCCTGGTTTGGACCTGGTTTAGTCCTGGTTTAGTCATGGTATAGTCCTGGTTTAGTCCTGGTTTAGTCCTGCTTTAGTCCTGCTTTAGTCCTGCTTTAGTCCTGCTTTAGTCCTGCTTTAGTCCTGCTTTAGTCCTGGTATAGTCCTGCTTTAGTCCTGCTTTAGTCCTGGTATAGTCCTGCTTTAGTCCTGCTTTAGTCCTGCTTTAGTCCTGGTATAGTCCTGCTTTAGTCCTGCTTTAGTCCTGCTTTAGTCCTGCTTTAGTCCTGATTTAGTCCTGATTTAGTCATGGTCTAGACCTGTGTAACCCATGTCTCAAATTCGGTTCTAAATGATTAACATTGCCCCCTCATACATTTTCATTGGCCCAACCACAAGGGGCGCTAGTATAAAAATGGCCGAACCACCAAGCCATTTCCGCTTCCTGCTCCGGCTGTGGACTGAAACGTCTGGTTATGAACTGTGTGTGTGTGTGTGTGTGTGTGTGTGTGTGTGTGTGTGTGTGTGTGTGTGTGTGTGTGTGTGTGTGTGTGTGTGTGTCTGTGTGTGTGTGTCTGTGTGTCTGTGTGTGTGTGTGTGTGTGTGTGTGTGTCTGTGTGTGTGTGTGTGTCTGTGTGTGCGTGTGTGTGTGTGTCTGTGTGTGTGTGTGTGTCTGTGTGTGTGTGTGTGTGTGTGTGTGTGTCTGTGTGTCTGTGTGTGTGTGTGTGTGTGTGTCTGTGTGTGTGTGTCTGTGTGTGTGTGTGTGTGTCTGTGTGTCTGTGTGTGTCTGTGTGTGTGTGTGTCTGTGTGTCTGTGTGTGTCTGTGTGTGTGTGTGTGTGTGTGTGTCTGTGTGTGTGTGTCTGTGTGTGTGTGTGTGTGTGTGTGTCTGTGTGTGTGTGTCTGTGTGTGTGTGTGTGTGTGTGTGCGTGTGTGCGTGCGTGTGTGTCTGTGTGTCTGTGTGTGTCTGTGTGTGTGTGTGTCTGTGTGTCTGTGTGTGTCTGTGTGTGTGTGTGTGTGTGTGTGTCTGTGTGTGTCTGTGTGTGTGTGTGTGTGTGTGTGTCTGTGTGTGTGTGTCTGTGTGTGTGTGTGTGTGTCTGTGTGTCTGTGTGTGTCTGTGTGTGTGTGTGTCTGTGTGTCTGTGTGTGTCTGTGTGTGTGTGTGTGTGTCTGTGTGTCTGTGTGTGTGTGTGTGTGTGTGTCTGTGTGTGTGTGTCTGTGTGTCTGTGTGTGTCTGTGTGTGTGTGTGTGTGTGTGTGTCTGTGTGTGTGTGTCTGTGTGTGTGTGTCTGTGTGTGTGTGTGTGTGTGTGTGTCTGTGTGTCTGTGTCTGTGTGTGTGTGTGTGTGTGTGTCTGTGTGTGTGTGTGTGTGTGTCTGTGTGTGTGTGCGTGTGTGCGTGCGTGCGTGTGCGTGCGTGTGGACACCCTAAGTTGGAATATTTTTTTTTCGTTTCACTCGGAATATATTCACCTTTTTTTTTTGATCCTACAAACTGGACTTAAGAACCCAAAGGAACAGAACTTTGCTGGGAACCTTTTTGTTGTTTTGAATATTTATTTATATTAATACAATTTATATTGCAACGTCCTCCCTTTGTTACTTTTTTTTCCCCACAAGCTCCTGTGACCGAATTTAGTCACTTCTGACAGTCACATGCGTATTATTTTAAGTTAGTGTTACACCTGGTTTTGACCTGTTTTAGTCATAGTCTAGTCCTGTTGTAGCCTTTTCACGTGACACGCGCTCCCTCTGGTGGAAGACAGAGGTCGCTGCAGACGTCACAGTCCCGGGACAGGGGGCGGGGCTTCAGAACAGAAATGTAATAAAACATGATGAAATATGATTAAAGATAAAGGTCCTCCAACACCAGCTTTACTCTGATTTATATTCAAAGAAAATCTCGGTATAATTTAAAACGTGTTTTGAGCAGAGATCGCTTCTATTTTCTCACTGGATGTGACTGCTGTAGCTCCACCCACTCCCGAGCCTCCGGGAGCAAACCTCCTCCACACGGAGTCTGGTGCTGGACTCTCAGCTTCATCACTTTGTCTCCAGCGGCTCCAGCTCAACACGGACTACGAAACGTCTGAGGAATAAAGTCTGGCGGTAATGCAACAATTGGATGCCAACCGCCATAAAACGCTGCAGGTTGAGTTGGGAGAATTGCCGTTACGGCTCCGGAGGCTAGAACTTCTGTTGGCTTACTGGGTGAATGTGCAAGGTCATACGAGCTCTCACCCGGTGAGGGACTTTCTCAGGGTTGATGGGGGGCAGAGTGAGGCTGGTGGTATGGTTTTCAGCCAGGTAGGAAATGCGAAGGCGCGGCTTGCGGGGGTTGGTGATCTGCGTGTGAGCCCGTCGGTGGCTTTGTCTGCTATAGCTCCGTGGAAGTTTGTCCCGGCTCCTGTTGATGTTAGCTTGCATGGCAAGCTTAGAGGAGTCGCTGGGAGGGCACCGCAGCTTGCCGTTCAAGCGCTCATCGATAAGCACTCAGGTGATGTGTTTATGTATAACGACGGGTCTAGGGATCCTGAGAGTGGGCGTACTGGCGCCGCTTATTTTGTGCCTGACCTGGGGCTGGCGGTCAAGAAGAGGTTGACAGATCGCCTTTCTGTTTTCACGTCGGAACTCATAGCGATACGGTTGGCATTGGAATGGGCGGAATCTGCTTTGCAGTGTTGCGGCATTGTGGTGGCCTCTGACAGCCTTTCTGCATTGCAAAGCATTAAATCTGGGAAATCGGATTGCAGACAGGATGTGTTGAATGGCATCTTCTGTCTGATGCTCTCCCTGTCCAGGAAGGATGTGAGGGTTTCCTTCATTTGGGTCCCTGCGCATGTGGGGGTGGATGGTAACGAAATGGCTGATGCACTGGCTAAACGTTCCCTTAGGCGGCCATCAATTGATGTGGCGGTTGAGTTAAGCAAATCTGAAATCAAGCCCGTTATCAAGAGTCATGTGGTCGGCCTTTGGCAGGAATTTTGGAGCCACTGTGTTACTGGACGGCATCTCTATCACATACAGGGTAGTGTGGGTCCTTGCGGGTCTGTGGGCAGGAACGCGTGGGAGGAAAGGGCCTTTGCCCGCATGAGGATTGGCCATACTGGACTCAATTGGTCACTGAGTAGGATAGGCAAGCATCCGACCGGTCTGTGTGGTCACTGTCGGGTGCCAGAGACTGTCGAGCATGTGCTGATTTGCTGTGAGGCTTATGATAGGGAAAGGGCCGGGTTGGCCTTGTGGTTTCGGAATAATGGGCGGGAGTTCAATCTGCGGAACGTTCTGGCGATCCAGTCACAGGGTTTGTGTCAGGCTGTGGTTGCTTACTTATGTAGCACAGGGCTGGGTAAACGTTTATAGAGGTGGGGGGTGTTGGAGACTGAGCCGAAGATGAGGAGCAAGAGGATGTTCTAACGCGCTTTGACCTCATGGGCCTAGAAACGCCAGAGTGATGGAAGAAGGACTTCTAAAGGATAAAACGACAAAGACGTCCCATGACCTCATGGGCTTTGTACTTCCAAAGCACCGAACGTCAAAGAGGGAGAGGAAGATGAAGAAGAGTCTCCCTGGAATAAAGCCGGTTGTTGTCTGAAACAACAACTATTCTAGTCACAAAGACATATCATGACCTCATGGGCTTTGTAACACCAAAGCAATGGAAGGAGTACTTTTACGGACTACGACAGAGTCTGAGGACTACGACAGAGTCTGAGGAATAAAGTCTGGCGGTAATGCAACACTTGGATGCCAACCGCCATAAAACAACAATAACAACAATAACAACAACAACAACAACAACAACAGTAAGAGGAGAATGACATGATATTTGTACAGGAATGTGTTTCATTATCTTATATCCACAGCGTTTAGGACGTTTTCACTTGTTTGTGGCGCTACAAACCTAAAACAACAAAGCAAATGATATAGGTGTTTCAACCGTTGTCCCGGCAACAATACATAGCGTCACGCAACGTCACAACATCCGGATCACTTGCCTCGTCATTTAGCGAGGGGGAAACGACACTTTGACAACCGCTAGCTGCGATCTCGGACACTAAAACAGTTTTAATGCCTAAAAGTGTCAGTTTTTGTTTGTTCAAATGAATAAGAAGAAAAGGCTTCTTCTCCTGGAGACCAGCGGTCAAAGGTCAAATACCAACTCAGTGGCTACAAGCATCAAACGAGTCGAAGATGGCGAGACATGGAGCCCACAATCAAAGTGGAGCTACATTTGCAGTCATTTTATATACGGTTAGTTCATGAAGGGCCAGTCATCATGTTTATTATCAGACTAGATGTTTTTCCTCTGCTTATGACACTAGCTCATGATGCGCCTCATTTCAAATGTCAACACTTGAGAAGAAAACATTTATATGATTTTGTACATTTGAACATGTTCATGTGGAGCGCTTACAATCAGGACTATTATTCTGCACAGCACTGACATTTTTCTGCTTCATCAATTAAATATATAGATTTGATATTAGATATCACTTGAGTTGTTTGTCATTGTCATCCTATGTTGCCCTCTTCTCTATCGTGCAAGGTACAAACTCTGAACATTTATATCCTCAGATTTGGAGCGTGTATCTACATGTATATAACACTTAAGCAACGTGTAAAATATGAAGTTGACAATTGCTCATTTGAATCCTGATGATTCTATTTGTATGTAATAATGTCTGACAAAATTTGTATTTTTCTTCTTCAATTAAATATATAGATTTGATGAAATCATAAATCACTTTTCACTCTTGAATGAATTAGCCACTAAGGAATGATTTGGGACACTAAAATCAAAGTCAAGATAACTCGGTTTTTTTTAGTTTCTCCTTCACTTCAAAGAGTGAATCAAAAACTGAATTTTAACCTGAGAATTTAAGAGACCCTTAAGCCGATGGATGAAGAAGTTGTGAACTGTGTGTCGGTAGGTACCATCAATAAATGAATACAATACAATCTCCATGAATGAGCACGTGGGCCCCTGTAGGCCCCTAGACCATGTAGACACATGAAGACGTATTGAGTCTGAGCTGTTGTGTGGATGGGTCTTTATAAAACGCTCTCTTTCTAGCATGTCCATTGTCATTCTCTACTTAGTTTATTCACTCTTTAGTTCAGGTTCTGTGGCGCTGCCAGCTTGTTTCTGGGTGGGAGGAGACCAGAGGAGACCAGATTTCAAGTCAACTCCCACCCAGAAGCTTCTCGCTTTCCGATTGGCTGAGAAATCTACATAGTGTCACGAGTGTCCTACAAAAAATGTCGCCAGCGGTTACCGCCATGTTGGATTCAGTCACTTTCATCCCGATTCCCTTTATGAACTAGCGCCGACCGTACTAATACAGATTAGTAATGAAAGTAAAAGTAAATAAAATGTAGTCCTTGAGGAGAGAAGAGTTGTAGTTGAGTTGATTGTCTCCAGAGGTTCAGTTCCAGGTTGTTTTTCACTCCTTTCTTTCGTGTGCTTCAGAGATGAAAAGAAAAAGCAGAGTTCCTTATGAAATACACTGAAAAGTAACCAAACAAAGTCACAGCCCCAGCATTGAGAAATAACTAAGTAACTGTTGAATTAAAACAATAAAGTGAGATAAACCAAAGTGAGACTAGCTTCACTGAGATGAAGCCCACGACACAATTTCTTTACATATGATTCAACTCTCATATTAATAGGTAAGTGACAGAATGAGCTATAGAGAGCGCTGCGCTTGTTCCTGTTGCTTTTTGGAGTGTTTTAAATAACTGAAGGAGTATATATTTATCTTTAAACAAGTGAAGTTTCAGATCAATTGCTGGGTCCGCTAGGGAAACACTATTATTACTTTTCGTCTTTTTCTGTGTTCATGGCAGATCTAAAAGTCCATCAGAAGAATGGGGTTCACCTGTGACCAGTGTGGGAAGACATTGAGCGATGCTTCTGGACTCAAGAAACACTACAGAACCCACACAGGAGAAAAGCCATACAAGTGTGACCAGTGTGGAAACAGTTTTTCTCAAGCAGGTGCTCTCAAGATCCACTCCAGAACTCACACTGGAGAGAAACCTTACAGATGTGATGTTTGTGAGAAGCCATTTTCAAACTCAAGCCACTTAATATCACACATGAGAATCCACACTGGAGAGAAACCTTACAACTGTGATGTTTGTGAGAAGGTATTTTCCCAGTCATGCAACTTAGTATCACACATGAGAGTCCACACTGGAGAGAAACCTTTTAAGTGTGACCAGTGTGAAAAGGCTTTTAGAACATCATCTGACCTCTCGCTTCACTACCGAGCTCACACAGGAGAAAAACCATACGAGTGTGACCAGTGTGGAAACAGTTTTTCTACAGCAAGTTCTCTCAAGAAACACTCCAGAATCCACTCTGGAGAGAAACCTTACAGCTGTGATGTTTGTGAGAAGGCATTTTCAAGATCAAGCACCTTAATATCACACATGAGAGTTCACACTGTTGAAAAGCCTTAGTTTTATCAGATGTATGTGTTTTCATATCAAACTCCTGCTAATGTTCATGTTTTACCATAAACGAGCTCGTCATCTGGACACTGTTTTTTAGAAAAACAGGACGTTTCGACTCATCCAAAAGTCATTCTCAATCTTCTGATCTAGTTTGAGAATGCAGATATTTATTCTACTCTGAGTGGCCCCGCCCACCAGGCGGAGCCTAGTGATGAAGGGTGTTTACAGTTTCACTTGAGATTACTCCTCTTTGTATGCAATGGTATTTATGTATTTATTTATTTATTTGTCTATGGGAGTTTTTATTTATTTATAGGAGATCTTCTACTGAAAGTGTTTTTCAGACTTCCTATAAGTGATCTGTTCTTCTGTATCTACCTGCGTTGCACCAATGAAATTTCCCCATGTGGGACAATAAAGGAATATCTTATCCTAACTGTAAAGGACTATCAAACCCTTTTGTTAGCTGACTTTAGCGCCCTCATCACTGAGTACTTGATTAGCATCAGAATGGCCAGGGCTTCTCCCGCCCCATGGCTTCAAGACACTATTGTATATGACATGTATGTTGAACCTTAAACTTGCATTTCTGTTCAAAGAGGGATTCTCTTTCTGAACAAAATGTCCTCTGTAGGACATATGTGTCCAAAGAGACCTTTAAAAGACATGACCGTTTCATCATTCAAGACACTGTTGCAGAAAGCAAAGCAAAATGTTGGATGGGTGGAAGAATGTTCCCCATCCCCCATGGAGCAACAACACTGTCTTCACCACACCCCCCTCCCCCCCTTTGGGTCAACACCTCTGATAAAGAACACAGAGGACACCAAATGGGTCCAAGGACTTGACCCTTGACCCCTGACCCCTGTGGAGAAGTGGAATCGTCCACTGTAACAAATCCTCTTGTTCTGCTGGATGGAAACTTTCTCAGGATGAAGTCCTTAATATGTGTTTTTTAAACTTCCTATAAGTTATCTGTCCTTTTCCTCTGTATCTACCTGCGTTGCAACAATGGAATTTCCCCATGTGTGGACAATAAAGGAATATATTATCTTATCTTATCTTAATGACTGTATTTCACATTTAAAGTGACTTAACGTTTACTGTGTGATCTAAACTTGTCACTAAATCAAGCTTTAGTTTAGTTTGACTTAAGAACTGTGTTTGAAATGTGTTTGTCATATTTCATGTACTTCCTCATGACCTGCTCATGATGTGTGTTCAGTGACATTGTTGCAGTTTGTTCTTATGGTTACATGTCATTTTGCTGCTTTAACTTATATTTGTCCAAATTAGGAATATGTTTGACTGAGAGTACGCCCACTCTAGGCCACACCCCATTCACCCCAAACTAATCCAAAATAATTCCAATTAAAGGTTGAATGGACGATTTTTTTGACTAAAATCTGAGTCTTATTTCCTCATGGCGTGGACGGCCGATTAGTTCTGCCACGTGTCAATCATAAAACGCACCTGTCGCTCACCTGCAGCCGCGTCAGGCTCGTCCCCACGTTTCCACGTGCCTAAGCGCATGGATCTATCATAATATAGTTCCCTCAGTGTACGGGACAAAATGAAGACGGACAAAGACAGTTGGAGCTGACGCAGAAGTGGACAGAAATCTACAGGAGACGAGAGATGTGATGTGATCCGTCGTGCTAATAAACAAACACACGTGTGTGTTGTATCAGTCCACACGGGGGAGTGGCATGAGCACGGGGGAGTGGCATGAGCACGGGGGAGTGGCATGTGCACGGGGGAGTGGCATGTGCACGGGGGAGTGGCATGAGCACGGGGGAGTGGCATGAGCACGGGGGAGTGGCATGTGCACGGGGGAGTGGCATGAGCACGGGGGAGTGGCATGAGCACGGGGGAGTGGCATGTGCACGGGGGAGTGGCATGAGCACGGGGGAGTGGCATGTGCACGGGGGAGTGGCATGAGCACGGGGGAGTGGCATGAGCACGGGGGAGTGGCATGAGCACGGGGGAGTGGCATGAGCACGGGGGAGTGGCATGAGCACGGGGGAGTGGCATGAGCACGGGGGAGTGGCACGAGCACGGGGGAGTGGCATGAGCACGGGGGAGTGGCATGAGCACGGGGGAGTGGCATGAGCACGGGGGAGTGGCATGAGCACGGGGGAGTGGCATGAGCACTTCCACCTGAGTTCTCAAATCGCCTAAAAATCGTCCACTGCGCCTTTAATGATTAGGATCGAGTTTGGCAATTGAATTTCTCTGTATATTCATTTTAATGTGTTTATTAAAATAATTTGGCTGAAATATGAGACTTTCTTCAATAACGTTGAGGCTTTATCAATCATTCACTCACCAATGCAAGTTCCTAGTCCGTGATTTTTGTTCACTGACAATGGCAAGAAAACGTTTTCTGATTCTGTTTTCACACATGTAAATGAAATTTCGAGAAAATATTTGCTGCAAAAAGGTTCCAGAGGTGCAGGCCAAGATGCCTGTGAGACAGATCATTATCAGATCAGCTTAATTCATTAATATCATCTACAATAAATATCTTGCAACAAAATAAATCTAACTCAATCTACTTGTAACCCGGATGAAAATTCATGTTCATTTAAAACCTTTTTGTATAAGATAAGATAAGATATTCCTTTATTGTCCCACATGGGGAAATTTCATTGTTGCAACGCAGGTAGATACAGAGGTAGATCCAGAAGAACAGATCACTTATAGGAAGTCTGAAAAACACTTTCAGTAGAAGATCTCCTATAAACAAAAACTCACATCTCCCAACAAGGGATGGAGGGGGAAATAATAAAGATAAAAATAAATAAATAAATACCATTTCATGTGTCACGACAGTAATTGCACATGGATTGGACATGAATCAGAACAGTAATTGCACATATGACAGAATTGCACATCAGTATTAGGTTAGGTCAGTATTGCGAGTGTTCAGTACTAACAGTTTTTGTTATAAAGTCTGACAGCAGCAGAAGGAAAGACCTAAGAAACCTTTCCTTCACACAGCGAGGGTGGATCAGTCTCTCACTGAAGCTGCTCTCCAGAGTGGACAGAGTGTCCTGCAGGGGACAGAGTGTCCTGCAGGGGACACAGTGTCCTGCAGGTGACACAGTGTCCTGCAGGTGACACAGTGTCCTGCAGGGGACAGAGTGTCCTGCAGAGGGCGGCACTCTGCATATAGATAAAGGTAATTGTTTAAAACATATTTGCAAGTTAGAAACCAGGTAATACTCATTAATATGTAAGTGTTTTTTCCTATTTTTTGAGTTGTCTGTGAATGTCACGTGGTTCCTGCGTGAGGAGGAGGGAGAAAAAAAGAGAAGAGATGCGGGGAAGTTGCTCGGAAAACACTAGGTTTAAGAAAACGCTCTAGTTTCGGGACTTTTGAAATGTTTTACACCGTGTTTGGTCCATAAGAGAAGCCACCGTTAAGACAAGTGTGTGATGTGTGATTGAGGACACAGAGCAAGAGGACAGTGTCTTCATCACTCATGAATAGGTAATTGAGCTTGTTTGCTGCGCGTTTCTCCGACCACGCGTGACCACGAGCGGACAGTGACTCGTTGCCGGACTGGACAACGTGAGACGGATCCAGACAGCACTCTGAGTGCCCGCGACGCTCAGAGTACCTCTGGCCACGTTGGAAGCACGAGCGAGACACATTGGAACAGGTGCGGGCCACGCCCTTGGAGCCACGCTGTGCCCCATTGACGGAGAACGAGACGAGGACTACGCTGGAACGGACCGGGCGATTCTGGTGAAATTAACACATTTACATGAGGTACTCAGCTTTTGTTTTATTTTGCTCCCAGAGTGAAGTGGCCACGAGTTTTTGGTCACACCGCACACAAGCATCGATACAGGCCTGCAACGTAGGGTCTATTTAGATGCCGACAGTAGGACTTTATTATTTGTAATTCATATCAACCTCTGTTGTGTGCAGTTGTGGTTGTTGTGCATTTCTGTGTGCGCTGGGGAAACTAATTCACTCTTTATTTTAAGTTACATTTCTTATTTTTCTTTATTAAAAAGGAGATTATTTTTATACTTTGTCTCGTGTTAACTCATTATTCCAGTCCCCACTGCATTTAGATACGATCCTGTGACCCAAACATTGATTAGAGTAACATTCTTCAGTACGTGAGTACACTGTAAAAGAACCCATAGCCCACTCAAGTCATTCCAGAGTAAACAAGGGCTACATACTGATCTCCAAATCTTGTGAAATATGTTTGAATGTCATCAGCTTTGCCTGGTCTCCACAGATGGACTGAGTGGTGGTGGTTCAGTCAGCTGGCTGTCCGGCTTGTTGTGGGGCGACTTCTCTAGTTCTCTCAGCGACAGATCAAAGCATTCGTCAACGTATTCTGAAAAGGTAGAAAAGAGAAATAAGCAAAAATCATTAGATGCACTCTCTTCAGTTCAGGTAAAATTACAAATTCATGGCTGTAGAAATAACTCTAGATATTACACGGAAATGTATAGTCAATAGAGTGAATATTTTTCCTAAAATTGGAATTTTTCATAATACAGCGGCCCAGGTCAGAGGTCACCACACTTCTCAGCAGAATGCCCAATGCACTGCAGTCAGTGTCTGTCAGAGACTACACAGTGATGGAGGAAATAAGGAGGTGATGGTCGGCTGCCACTTGAGGTCTTGGTGATGGTGCAGAGGAAGAAGAAGAAGCCCAAGGTCACAGTGGTTGATCTGTTATGCCGTCCAGCTCTACTGCACCAGGACACCAGCCTCTGCTGCTCATCCGAGTGGACCAAAGAGTCTTAAAACAAGTGCAGAATGTAACATGTTTATATTGTGTCCAACACACTGCTACTCACTCGAGACCTTTATAGAGCAATAAATACTTTAGCACTACTTTAAATACTTTCCACTCCACCACCTCGCTTATGTTGCATAGATGTACATTTGATTAACTTTACTGTATTTCTGTCGACTTGTGCAAATACAGATCTGCATACAAAGGCCTAATCAACTTTTATGCTTTAACATGTATCAATTGTATTTTTTTTATCAACGGTTTGGTCTTTGAATAGTTATTATATTGCAACGTGTGAGCTACTGTGTCCAAGTTGTGGATCAATCAAATGTGTCTCAGTCCAAATGTCCCTGATCAGATCCATTATCTCTTCCACACAAAATGTGACATTTGTCATCTTTAAATCTCACAATTAAAACACTCAAAGCTTCCTAAGGTTTTCATGTTACCCTAACATGTAACTTACAGCTGTCCAGCTCAATGTTGTACATGACAGTAGTAAACACTGCACCTGCAGGGCTTCTGTAACATGCTAAGGCTAGTAGCATTGTGCTAACAACACTAAAAGCCAAACAGATTCATGCTGACTGTGGTCATTAAACGTCCTCAGAGCTGTGGCAGGAGACATGCGGTTGGGGAGAGACCGTCATCCCGATACTGGAGAGATTTTCTGTCTCACAAAGAGTCTTCAGAACGTGTGGCCCAGCGGTTAAAGATGTGCATTCGCATGTGTGAAGTCCTGAGTTCAACTCCTGCTTTGGGCACAATGAGTTTTTTTCGGGTTTATACATTAAGGTTTAAGCGTTAGGGTTAGGGTTAAAGTTAGGGTTAAGGTTAGGGTTAAGTTTAGGGTTAAGGTTAGGGTTAGGGTTAGGGTTAAGGTTAGGGTTAGGGTTAGGGTTAGGGTTAGGGTTAAGGTTAGGGTTAGGGTTAGGGTTAGGGTTAGGGTTAGGGTTAAGGTTAGGGTTAGGGTTAAGGTTAGGGTTAGGGTTAAGGTTAGGGTTAAGGTTAGTTCTGGGCTCCAAAATCGGGATGACGGTCTCTCCCCAACCGCATGTTGGCAGGAGCTGTGGCAGGAGCTGAGGCAGGAGCTGTGTCCTGGAAGCATCTTGTAGTAAAACACGATCAGTGAAAGATGTTGCCAATGTCTTGCCTTCTTTGCACTGATTGGCTGCAGAAAGGAGAGTCTTACTGGTTTAAATAAAGGGGTGGGAATCATGGTCATCTCACTATAATGTTACAGAATGCCGGACTGCGTCTGGTGTAAAATAAGAGAACGCTGAGCGCCGTCTGGCATAAATTACGGCGCTCGTTTACGGCGCACGGCGTAACGTCAGACGGCGCCCGCCGGCGCTCGGTGTTCTCTTTATTTACGGCAGACGGCGCTCGGCGTTAAAAAGCGCTGCTTCATTTTGTAAAAGCACCGTAAAATACGCCACGATACGCCGCCCCTAAGAGGCGGAGTGTGATCACATTGTGGGACATGTAGTTTTAGGGATAAAAATGAAAGTTAGGGATGTAACTATCGTGCTATGAATCTATTGATTTTTTTTGTGCAAGTATAAATTAGAAATGTTTGACTGTTGATTATACCATATTATTGTTTAGAGCAGGGGTGTCAAACATACGGTCTGCGAGCCGTATGTTTGACCCGCCAAGAGTTTTAATCTGGCCCGCAGACCGTATGTTGACACCCCTGCTCTAAACAATAATATGGTATAATCAACCGTTTTTCTAAGCTCTCATTTATTCAATAAGATGTGTAAGTACGTGTAAAGTAACAGATGACATCAGCTTATTTGTGGCTCGCTCCTAGAGACTGTAACACCCAAACTTTGCACAATGACCCATGGGATGCTCCTGAAATGAGACTTTTGCCCTGGCACTTTCCCATGAGTCTCTCTTTGCTGTCCTTGCAGGTGTCAAAAACAACCTCATGTAGTGATGATGATAAAAGAATGTCCTCATTGACATACACTGTATGTTGAGAAAACTGAAAATAAAAAGTGACAAGACAACTAATTCTGGGGTATATTTAGCAAAATAATCCAGATAAAAATAAATTATACAAATAGAACCTACCGGAAAAGCCGCTCCAGTTGCCAAGACCTTTATGACATGAGTCGTGGCAACTGGAATAATTTACAATCAGTTATGTTGAAGGATAAATAAATGATATTTATTATAATAAATAGTAAACCCAGGTGGT
>NW_027315757.1:2464482-2534482 GCF_026437365.1 Eucyclogobius newberryi
AGGTGATCATAAAGCTTGCACAGGAATTAATGAGAATACCCTGGTTGTGGATAGAGAGGATTTTGTACTCTTTATGGTGGATGTTGTAAACTGTGCTGCTCAGACTCAAAGCAGAACTGAAAGGATCAGGATCATTGCTAAAGCTGCAGGGAGATTCCTTGGAACAAAGGAGCTTGATTGGGCAGATATAGAAAACAGGCTAAAGGCGCTAAATGGGAGTCGGAGTGATGGGGGTCTGCTTGTGGGGAGTCAGAGTGGTCAGAGTGACGAGATGGGGGTGGGGGTGGTCTCCTGTCCTCGCCCAGTCTCGTAGACGCACGGCTACCAAGCAGCGACATCAGTGGAAATATTAAAGCCTATAGAATGAAGCCTAAAGAATAAAGCTGTACGGTGGAAGCACCGAACGTCAAAGAAGGAGAGGAAGATGAAGAAGAGTCTCCCTGGAATAAAGCCGGTTGGTCTCTGAAATGGGAGGAGTACTTTTACGGACTACGACAGAGTCTGAGGACTACGAAACGTCTGAGGAATAAAGTCTGGCGGTAATGCAACACTCGGATGCCAACCGCCATAAAACAACAACAACAACAACAACAACAACAACTATTCTAGTCACAAAGACATATCATGACCTCATGGGCTTTGTAACACCAAAGCAATGGAAGGAGTACTTTTACGGACTACGACAGTCTGAGGACTACGAAAAGTCTGAGGAATAAAGTCTGGCGGTAATGCAACAATTGGATGCCAACCGCCATAAAACAACAACAACAACAGAAGAATGGAGTCTATAGGGTAAAGTCTAAAGAATACAGTCTGGCGTGGAAGAAGGCCAGCTGGAGTCAAAGAATAAAGTCTGGCGGTAATGCAACAATTGGATGCCAACCGCCATAAAACGCTGCAGGTTGAGTTGGGAGAATTGCCGTTACGGCTCCGGAGGCTAGAACTTCTGTTGGCTTACTGGGTGAATGTGCAAGGTCATACGAGCTCTCACCCGGTGAGGGACTTTCTCAGGGTTGATGGGGGGCAGAGTGAGGCTGGTGGTATGGTTTTTAGCCAGGTAGGAAATGCGAAGGCGCGGCTTGCGGGGGTTGGTGATCTGCGTGTGAGCCCGTCGGTGGCTTTGTCTGCTATAGCTCCGTGGAAGTTTGTCCCGGCTCCTGTTGATGTTAGCTTGCATGGCAAGCTTAGAGGAGTCGCTGGGAGGGCACCGCAGCTTGCCGTTCAAGCGCTCATCGATAAGCACTCAGGTGATGTGTTTATGTATAACGACGGGTCTAGGGATCCTGAGAGTGGGCGTACTGGCGCCGCTTATTTTGTGCCTGACCTGGGGCTGGCGGTCAAGAAGAGGTTGACAGATCGCCTTTCTGTTTTCACGTCGGAACTCATAGCGATACGGTTGGCATTGGAATGGGCGGAATCTGCTTTGCAGTGTTGCGGCATTGTGGTGGCCTCTGACAGCCTTTCTGCATTGCAAAGCATTAAATCTGGGAAATCGGATTGCAGACAGGATGTGTTGAATGGCATCTTCTGTCTGATGCTCTCCCTGTCCAGGAAGGATGTGAGGGTTTCCTTCTTTTGGGTCCCTGCGCATGTGGGGGTGGATGGTGGATGGGTGGATGCACTGGCTAAACGTTCCCTTAGGCGGCCATCAATTGATGTGGCGGTTGAGTTAAGCATATCTGAAATCAAGCCCGTTATCAAGAGTCATGTGGTCGGCCTTTGGCAGGAATTTTGGAGCCACTGTGTTACTGGACGGCATCTCTATCACATACAGGGTAGTGTGGGTCCTTGCGGGTATGTGGGCAGGAACGCGTGGGAGGAAAGGGCCTTTGCCCGCATGAGGATTGGCCATACTGGACTCAATTGGTCACTGAGTAGGATAGGCAAACATCCGACCGGTCTGTGTGGTCACTGTCGGGTGCCAGAGACTGTCGAGCATGTGCTGATTTGCTGTGAGGCTTATGATAGAGAAAGGGCCGGGTTGGCCTTGTGGTTTCGGAATAATGGGCGGGAGTTCAATCTGCGGAACGTTCTGGCGATCCAGTCACAGGGTTTGTGTCAGGCTGTGGTTGCTTACTTATGTAGCACAGGGCTGGGTAAACGTTTATAGAGTTGGGGGGTGTTGGAGACTGAGCCGAAGATGAGGAGCAAGAGGATGTTCTAACGCGCTTTGACTTCATGGGCCTAGAAACGCCAAAGTTGTTGTTGTTGTTGTTGTTGTTTTATGGCGGTTGGCATCCGAGTGTTGCATTACCGCCAGACTTTATTCCTCAGACTCTGTCGTAGTCCTCAGACTCTGTCGTAGTCCGTAAAAGTACTCCTCCCATTGCTTTGGCATTACAAAGCCCATGAGGTCATGATGTGTTTTTGTGACTAGAATAGTTGTTGTGTTGTTGTTGTTGTTGTTGTTGTTGTTGTTGTTGTTGTTGTTGTTTTATGGCAGTTGGCATCCAATTGTTGCATTACCGGCAGACTTTATTCCTCAGACTTTTCGTAGTCCTCAGACTGTCGTAGTCCGTAAAAGTACTCCTTCTATTGCTTTGGTGTTACAAAGCCCATGAGGTCATGATATGTCTTTGTGACTAGAATAGTTGTCGTTGTTGTTGTTGTTGTTTTATGGCGGTTGGCGTCCAAGTGTTGCATTACCGCCAGACTTTATTCCTCAGACTTTGTCGTAGTCCTCAGACTCTGTCGTAGTCCGTAAAAGTACTCCTTCCATTGCTTTGGTGTTACAAAGCCCATGAGGTCATGATATGTCTTTGTGACCGGCTTTATTCCAGGGAGACTCTTCTTCATCTTCCTCTCCTTCTTTGACGTTCGGTGCTTCCACCGTACAGCTTTATTCTTCAGGCTTCATTCTATAGGCTTTAATATGTCCACTGATGTCGCTGCTTGGTAGCCGTGCGTCTACGAGACTGGGCGAGGACAGGAGACCACCCCCACCCCCATCTCGTCACTCTGATCACTCTGACTCCCCACAAGCAGACCCCCATCACTCCGACTCCCATTTAGCGCCTTTAGCCTGTTTTCTATATCTGCCCAATCAAGCTCCTTTGTTCCAAGGAATCTCCCTGCAGCTTTAGCAATGATCCTGATCCTTTCAGTTCTGCTTTGAGTCTGAGCAGCACAGTTTACAACATCCACCATAAAGAGTACAAAATCCTCTCTATCCACAACCAGGGTATTCTCATTAATTCTGGAACCTGCACACTTGGGACCTCCACTCTTGAAACCTTCACACTTCTTGGGAGCCACGCTGGCCTTTCTCATTTCGCCCTGGCTGGGAGCAGCGCTGGCTCCTCTCTCTGTATTTACTCTAAACTCGTTACTTGAAACTTTCTTGACTGCATCTGCATAGGATATACCTTGAGAGACCTTTATTTTCTGCACCTCAGCAGCTCTTTTGCTAAACCTGCATCCCCCGTAGGCAGAGCTATGTTCTTCCCCACAGTTACAGCACTTCAGTTTTGCACCCACGTCACACTTCCCATACTCATGATCTCCTGCACATTTACCACACCTTTGCCTCCCTCTACAGACCGCTGCAATATGCCCAAAGCGCTGGCACTTAAAGCAACGCAGGGGTGGCGGAACATATGGCCTGACGCTATAGCACATGTACCCAATGAACACCTTACTAGGCAGGCACCTCCCTTCAAGTGTTACCATTACCGACAAGCTGTCACATCTTACCCCAAACCGGGTCACCTTCAAACGCCTAGCGTCCACCACCGTAACTCCCGTCAAATTCTCCTTAACTTCATCCACAGACGTCGCCGTAGGGACACCTACGATAACTCCTCTGACCGTGTTTCTTTCAGCATTAGACACAAGAATGTCCTTTCCATCCAGACGTTTAGTTCCAATCGCCTTCCGTTGCTGAGCCACGTCCTTGCACACGACCAGCAGCGAGCCATCTCTAAGGACACTCGCACTCTTGATCACTCCCACAGCTACAGTTAGGCTCTTTGACAATGCCACTGAATTCCACTCCTTAAAGGATGCACTATCCTGTGCAAGCTTTATGATCACCTTACAGTCTTTGCTCTCACCCCGGACATCAATAGCTTCAGCCTCATCCTGCTGCTCATTCCCAGAACCCTTGGACGAGCTAAGGGACTTTTTACGTTTCCGGGCACGTGCAGGCAGAAAAGGCTGCTCCTCCACGCCGTCCAGAACGTCTTCCATCCCCGATCCACTCTCCTCCGCCATCTCCCGTCTCTCCAGACCGGGTGTTGAGCAAGGTTGTTGTTGTTGTTGTTGTTGTTGTTGTTTTATGGCGGTTGTGATGGAAGAAGGACTTCTAAAGGATAAAACGACAAAGACGTCCCATGACCTCATGGGCTTTGTAAAACAACAAAGATGTCCCATGACCTCATGGGCTTTGTAAAACAACAAAGACGTCCCATGACCTCATGGGCTTTGTACTTCCAAAGCACCGAACGTCAAAGAGGGCGAGGAAGGTGAAGAAGAGTCTCCCTGGAATAAAGCCGGTTGGTCTCTGACACAACAAGTATTCTAGTCACAAAGACATATCATGACCTCATGGGCTTTGTAACACCAAAGCAATGGAAGGAGTACTTTTACGGACTACGACAGAGTCTGAGGACTACGACAGAGTCTGAGGAATAAAGTCTGGCGGTAATGCAACACTCGGATGCCAACCGCCATAAAACAACAACAACAACAACAACAACAACAACAACAACAACAGTAAGAGGAGAATGACATGATATTTGTACAGGAATGTGTTTCATTATCTTATATCCACAGCGTTTAGGACGTTTTCACTTGTTTGTGGCGCTACAAACCTAAAACAACAAAGCAAATGATATAGGTGTTTCAACCGTTGTCCCGGCAACAATACATAGCGTCACGCAACGTCACAACATCCGGATCACTTGCCTCGTCATTTAGCGGGGGGAAACGACACTTTGACAACCGCTAGCTGCGATCTCGGACACTAAAACAGTTTTAATGCCTAAAAGTGTCAGTTTTTGTTTGTTCAAATGAATAAGAAGAAAAGGCTTCTTCTCCTGGAGACCAGCGGTCAAAGGTCAAATACCAACTCAGTGGCTACAAGCATCAAACGAGTCGAAGATGGCGAGACATGGAGCCCACAATCAAAGTGGAGCTACATTTGCAGTCATTTTATATACGGTTAGTTCATGAAGGGCCAGTCATCATGTTTATTATCAGACTAGATGTTTTTCCTCTGCTTATGACACTAGCTCATGATGCGCCTCATTTCAAATGTCAACACTTGAGAAGAAAACATTTATATGATTTTGTACATTTGAACATGTTCATGTGGAGCGCTTACAATCAGGACTATTATTCTGCACAGCACTGACATTTTTCTGCTTCATCAATTAAATATATAGATTTGATATTAGATATCACTTGAGTTGTTTGTCATTGTCATCCTATGTTGCCCTCTTCTCTATCGTGCAAGGTACAAACTCTGAACATTTATATCCTCAGATTTGGAGCGTGTATCTACATGTATATAACACTTAAGCAACGTGTAAAATATGAAGTTGACAATTGCTCATTTGAATCCTGATGATTCTATTTGTATGTAATAATGTCTGACAAAATTTGTATTTTTCTTCTTCAATTAAATATATAGATTTGATGAAATCATAAATCACTTTTCACTCTTGAATGAATTAGCCACTAAGGAATGATTTGGGACACTAAAATCAAAGTCAAGATAACTCGTTTTTTTTTAGTTTCTCCTTCACTTCAAAGAGTGAATCAAAAACTGAATTTTAACCTGAGAATTTAAGAGACCCTTAAGCCGATGGATGAAGAAGTTGTGAACTGTGTGTCGGTAGGTACCATCAATAAATGAATACAATACAATCTCCATGAATGAGCACGTGGGCCCCTGTAGGCCCCTAGACCATGTAGACACATGAAGACGTATTGAGTCTGAGCTGTTGTGTGGATGGGTCTTTATAAAACGCTCTCTTTCTAGCATGTCCATTGTCATTCTCTACTTAGTTTATTCACTCTTTAGTTCAGGTTCTGTGGCGCTGCCAGCTTGTTTCTGGGTGGGAGGAGACCAGAGGAGACCAGATTTCAAGTCAACTCCCACCCAGAAGCTTCTCGCTTTCCGATTGGCTGAGAAATCTACATAGTGTCACGAGTGTCCTACAAAAAATGTCGCCAGCGGTTACCGCCATGTTGGATTCAGTCACTTTCATCCCGATTCCCTTTATGAACTAGCGCCGACCGTACTAATACAGATTAGTAATGAAAGTAAAAGTAAATAAAATGTAGTCCTTGAGGAGAGAAGAGTTGTAGTTGAGTTGATTGTCTCCAGAGGTTCAGTTCCAGGTTGTTTTTCACTCCTTTCTTTCGTGTGCTTCAGAGATGAAAAGAAAAAGCAGAGTTCCTTATGAAATACACTGAAAAGTAACCAAACAAAGTCACAGCCCCAGCATTGAGAAATAACTAAGTAACTGTTGAATTAAAACAATAAAGTGAGATAAACCAAAGTGAGACTAGCTTCACTGAGATGAAGCCCACGACACAATTTCTTTACATATGATTCAACTCTCATATTAATAGGTAAGTGACAGAATGAGCTATAGAGAGCGCTGCGCTTGTTCCTGTTGCTTTTTGGAGTGTTTTAAATAACTGAAGGAGTATATATTTATCTTTAAACAAGTGAAGTTTCAGATCAATTGCTGGGTCCGCTAGGGAAACACTATTATTACTTTTCGTCTTTTTCTGTGTTCATGGCAGATCTAAAAGTCCATCAGAAGAATGGGGTTCACCTGTGACCAGTGTGGGAAGACATTGAGCGATGCTTCTGGACTCAAGAAACACTACAGAACCCACACAGGAGAAAAGCCATACAAGTGTGACCAGTGTGGAAACAGTTTTTCTCAAGCAGGTGCTCTCAAGATCCACTCCAGAACTCACACTGGAGAGAAACCTTACAGATGTGATGTTTGTGAGAAGCCATTTTCAAACTCAAGCCACTTAATATCACACATGAGAATCCACACTGGAGAGAAACCTTACAACTGTGATGTTTGTGAGAAGGTATTTTCCCAGTCATGCAACTTAGTATCACACATGAGAGTCCACACTGGAGAGAAACCTTTTAAGTGTGACCAGTGTGAAAAGGCTTTTAGAACATCATCTGACCTCTCGCTTCACTACCGAGCTCACACAGGAGAAAAACCATACGAGTGTGACCAGTGTGGAAACAGTTTTTCTACAGCAAGTTCTCTCAAGAAACACTCCAGAATCCACTCTGGAGAGAAACCTTACAGCTGTGATGTTTGTGAGAAGGCATTTTCAAGATCAAGCACCTTAATATCACACATGAGAGTTCACACTGTTGAAAAGCCTTAGTTTTATCAGATGTATGTGTTTTCATATCAAACTCCTGCTAATGTTCATGTTTTACCATAAACGAGCTCGTCATCTGGACACTGTTTTTTAGAAAAACAGGACGTTTCGACTCATCCAAAAGTCATTCTCAATCTTCTGATCTAG
Source organism: Eucyclogobius newberryi (assembly GCF_026437365.1). Taxonomy (NCBI): domain Eukaryota; kingdom Metazoa; phylum Chordata; class Actinopteri; order Gobiiformes; family Gobiidae; genus Eucyclogobius; species Eucyclogobius newberryi. The sequence goes on from NW_027315757.1 coordinate 2,472,001, forward strand.
TTTGAGAATGCAGATATTTATTCTACTCTGAGTGGCCCCGCCCACCAGGCGGAGCCTAGTGATGAAGGGTGTTTACAGTTTCACTTGAGATTACTCCTCTTTGTATGCAATGGTATTTATGTATTTATTTATTTATTTGTCTATGGGAGTTTTTATTTATTTATAGGAGATCTTCTACTGAAAGTGTTTTTCAGACTTCCTATAAGTGATCTGTTCTTCTGTATCTACCTGCGTTGCACCAATGAAATTTCCCCATGTGGGACAATAAAGGAATATCTTATCCTAACTGTAAAGGACTATCAAACCCTTTTGTTAGCTGACTTTAGCGCCCTCATCACTGAGTACTTGATTAGCATCAGAATGGCCAGGGCTTCTCCCGCCCCATGGCTTCAAGACACTATTGTATATGACATGTATGTTGAACCTTAAACTTGCATTTCTGTTCAAAGAGGGATTCTCTTTCTGAACAAAATGTCCTCTGTAGGACATATGTGTCCAAAGAGACCTTTAAAAGACATGACCGTTTCATCATTCAAGACACTGTTGCAGAAAGCAAAGCAAAATGTTGGATGGGTGGAAGAATGTTCCCCATCCCCCATGGAGCAACAACACTGTCTTCACCACACCCCCCTCCCCCCCTTTGGGTCAACACCTCTGATAAAGAACACAGAGGACACCAAATGGGTCCAAGGACTTGACCCTTGACCCCTGACCCCTGTGGAGAAGTGGAATCGTCCACTGTAACAAATCCTCTTGTTCTGCTGGATGGAAACTTTCTCAGGATGAAGTCCTTAATATGTGTTTTTTAAACTTCCTATAAGTTATCTGTCCTTTTCCTCTGTATCTACCTGCGTTGCAACAATGGAATTTCCCCATGTGTGGACAATAAAGGAATATATTATCTTATCTTATCTTAATGACTGTATTTCACATTTAAAGTGACTTAACGTTTACTGTGTGATCTAAACTTGTCACTAAATCAAGCTTTAGTTTAGTTTGACTTAAGAACTGTGTTTCAAATGTGTTTGTCATATTTCATGTACTTCCTCATGACCTGCTCATGATGTGTGTTCAGTGACATTGTTGCAGTTTGTTCTTATGGTTACATGTCATTTTGCTGCTTTAACTTATATTTGTCCAAATTAGGAATATGTTTGACTGAGAGTACGCCCACTCTAGGCCACACCCCATTCACCCCAAACTAATCCAAAATAATTCCAATTAATGATTAGGATCGGGTTTGGCAACTGAATATTTCTGAATCTGCATTGTACATTTTAAATAAAAAAGTTTTTTCAATCACCTTTAGGCTTTATCAATCATTCACTCACCAATGCAAGTTCCTAGTCTGTGATTTTTGTTCACTGACAATGGCAATAAAAGGTTTTCTGATTCTGTTTTCACACAGTTCATGTACAAGCTCCTCCAAATTCCCAACAAGATGTGACAACTGCCATAAGAGATGCACATTTCTTGAATACTTAATACATTAAAGCTCTAAGTTCATAAAATTTCACATGTTCATTCATAATGACCGAAAGGACAAGATCAAATGAATCGAAATGAGTTTCCTCCTCAGGGTGGCTGGGCGCTCCCTTAGAGATAGGGGGAGGAGCTCGGCCACACGGGGGGAGCTCGGAGTAGAGCCGCTTCTCCTCCAGCTGAGGTGGCTCGGGCATCTGTTCCGGAGCCTCCTGGGGGAGGTGTTCCGGGCATGTCCCACCGGGAAGAGGCCCCGGGGAAGACCCAGGACACACTGGAGGGACTATGTCTCTCGGCTGACCTGGGAACACCTCGGGATCCCCCCAGAGGAGTTAGAGGAAGTGTCTGGGGAGGAGGAAGTCTGGGAGTCCCTGGTTAGACTGCTGCCCCCCCGACCCGGCCCCGGATAAAGCGGTAGGAAATGGATGGATGGATGTTCATGTATGTATGACTTTAGTGGAAGGCATATATATACTTGGGCCCCTGACATCACCCCTGTGGACAGCTGCTGATTTATTCAGTCTACTTTATTTATTCAATGTTGTCCACGTGTGATAAAAGGAGCACTCAAGCTGCTAGATATGTTGTACTTCAAAAGAAAGTGTCACCCACTTATTTCCAGTTCAATCAATCATTCTGGAAAGAAGTTAGTTTGTTCTCCAAAGCCACAAATAAACAAATATCCTAAAACTAATCTACATATTAATACTACATCTATATATTTCAGTGACTTTTAAAAAATATTGTCAAAACAACAAATGCTCAAACTAGTGTCACTCAGACCATCCTCCAACACCAGCTTTACTCTGATTTGTATTTAACAAAGAAAATCTAGGTCTAATTTCAAATGTCTTTTTCCTCTTTGCAGAGATTGTTTCTCTGTGTTTTCTTTTCTCACCGGATGTGACGGAGTTAAGTCGAGCTAAATGGGATGAATTTGCAGAAGCTTGTTGCAAAGACCTAGATAAGGTGAATGAAGGTGCAGTAGATGAGAGGAACAACAAGTTTGTGTGAAATGATTGCGTGTAATGTTCAGTTATATATTCCAGAACGGAAAGGCCCAAAAGAAAAGGTGTGTGTGCCATGGTGCAACAAGGAGTGAAGCGAGGCAATTAGGAAGAGGAATAAAGCCTAAAAGAGACTAAGGAGGCTGAGCATAATGCAGTAGAATATAAGAGGCTAACAGCTGTTGCAAGGAGCAGTGTGTCACGTGCCTGTACGCGTTCATTGAACAAAAGTTCATGAACGCGTTCATAATTTTGGTGAACGTGAACTGAACGCACTGTATTACTGCTGACGAACAAAACTGTGAACGCGTTCATTCTGGTGTCTGTGGCACGTTCATTCTTTTTAATTTCGTTCAATAAGGTCAGATTTCTAGAGACTTCCAGGTGAAAAACACACCGTTATGTTGCCCAAAAAAAGCCTCTGTCTGGCAAGTGTGAGAGCTCCAGAGTTGTAGAGGCCGACAGATTTCGTGTGTCGCACCGCACTGCGCATCAAAACAAAAAGCAGCATGGACGCGATAGCAACAGAGCAGCAAGGAGTCGCCCTACGACCAGTTACAAGGAGTCGCCCTACCACCAGTTACAAGGAGTCGCCCTACGACCAGTTACAAGGAGTCGCCCTACCACCAGTTACAAGGAGTCGCCCTACGACCAGTTACAAGGAGTCGCCCTACCACCAGTTACAAGGAGTCGCCCTTCCACCAGTTACAAGGAGTCGCCCTACGACCAGTTACAAGGAGTCGCCCTACCACCAGTTACAAGGAGTCGCCCTACCACCAGTTACAAGGAGTCGCCCTTCCACCAGTTACAAGGAGTCGCCCTACGACCAGTTACAAGGAGTCGCCCTACCACCAGTTACAAGGAGTCGCCCTACGACCAGTTACAAGGAGTCGCCCTACCACCAGTTACAAGGAGTCGCCCTTCCACCAGTTACAAGGAGTCGCCCTACGACCAGTTACAAGGAGTCGCCCTACCACCAGTTACAAGGAGTCGCCCTACCACCAGTTACAAGGAGTCGCCCTTCCACCAGTTACAAGGAGTCGCCCTACGACCAGTTACAAGGAGTCGCCCTACCACCAGTTACAAGGAGTCGCCCTACGACCAGTTACAAGGAGTCGCCCTACCACCAGTTACAAGGAGTCGCCCTTCCACCAGTTACAAGGAGTCGCCCTACGACCAGTTACAAGGAGTCGCCCTACCACCAGTTACAAGGAGTCGCCCTACCACCAGTTACAAGGAGTCGCCCTTCCACCAGTTACAAGGAGTCGCCCTACGACCAGTTACAAGGAGTCGCCCTACCACCAGTTACAAGGAGTCGCCCTACGACCAGTTACAAGGAGTCGCCCTACCACCAGTTACAAGGAGTCGCCCTTCCACCAGTTACAAGGAGTCGCCCTACGACCAGTTACAAGGAGTCGCCCTACCACCAGTTACAAGGAGTCGCCCTACCACCAGTTACAAGGAGTCGCCCTACGACCAGTTACAAGGAGTCGCCCTACCACCAGTTACAAGGAGTGGCCCTACCACCAGTTACAAGGAGTCGCCCTACGACCAGTTACAAGGAGTCGCCCTACGACCAGTTACAAGGAGTCGCCCTACCACCAGTTACAAGGAGTCGCCCTACCACCAGTTACAAGGAGTCGCCCTACGACCAGTTACAAGGAGTCGCCCTACCACCAGTTACAAGGAGTCGCCCTACCACCAGTTACAAGGAGTCGCCCTACCACCAGTTACAAGGAGTCGCCCTACGACCAGTTACAAGGAGTCGCCCTCCCACCAGTTACAAGGAGTCGCCCTACCACCAGTTACAAGGAGTCGCCCTACGACCAGTTACAAGGAGTCGCCCTACCACCAGTTACAAGGAGTCGCCCTACCACCAGTTACAAGGAGTCGCCCTACGACCAGTTACAAGGAGTCGCCCTACCACCAGTTACAAGGAGTCGCCCTACCACCAGTTACAAGGAGTCGCCCTACCACCAGTTACAAGGAGTCGCCCTACCACCAGTTACAAGGAGTCGCCCTACCACCAGTTACAAGGAGTCGCCCCCCACGACCAGTTACAAGGAGTCGCCCTACCACCAGTTACAAGGAGTCGCCCTACGACCAGTTACAAGGAGTCGCCAAACGACCAGTTACAAGGAGTCGCCCTACCACCAGTTACAAGGAGTCGCCCTACCACCAGTTACAAGGAGTCGCCCCCCACGACCAGTTACAAGGAGTCGCCCTACGACCAGTTACAAGGAGTCGCCCTACGACCAGTTACAAGGAGTCGCCCTATGACCAGTTACAAGGAGTCGCCCTACGACCAGTTACAAGGAGTCGCCCTACGACCAGTTACAAGATATCGCCCTACTACCAGTTACAAGGAGTCGCCCTACCACCAGTTACAAGGAGTCGCCCTACGACCAGTTACAAGGAGTCGCCCTACGACCAGTTACAAGATATCGCCCTACTACCAGTTACAAGGAGTCGCCCTACCACCAGTTACAAGGAGTCGCCCTACCACCAGTTACATGGAGTCGCCCTACGACCAGTTACAAGGAGTCGCCCTACGACCAGTTACAAGATATCGCCCTACTACCAGTTACAAGGAGTCGCCCTACCACCAGTTACAAGGAGTCGCCCTACCACCAGTTACAAGGAGTCGCCCTACGACCAGTTACAAGGAGTCGCCAAACGACCAGTTACAAGGAGTCGCCCTACCACCAGTTACAAGGAGTCGCCCTACCACCAGTTACAAGGAGTCGCCCCCCACGACCAGTTACAAGGAGTCGCCCTACAACCAGTTACAAGGAGTCGCCCTACGACCAGTTACAAGGAGTCGCCCTATGACCAGTTACAAGGAGTCGCCCTACGACCAGTTAAAAGGAGTCGCCCTACGACCAGTTACAAGATATCGCCCTACTACCAGTTACAAGATATCGCCCTACTACCAGTTACAAGGAGTCGCCCTACCACCAGTTACAAGGAGTCGCCCTACCACCAGTTATAAGGAGTCGCCCTACGACCAGTTACAAGGAGTCGCCCTATGACCAGTTACAAGGAGTCGCCCTCCGACCAGTTACAAGGAGTCGCCCTACGACCAGTTACAAGATATCGCCCTACTACCAGTTACAAGGAGTCGCCCTACGACCAGTTACAAGGAGTCGCCCTACGACCAGTTACAAGGAGTCGCCCTACCACCAGTTACAAGGAGTCGTCAAACTACCAGTTACAAGGAGTCGCCCTACCACCAGTTACAAGGAGTCGCCCTACGACCAGTTACAAGGAGTCGCCCTACGACCAGTTACAAGGAGTCGCCCTACGACCAGTTACAAGGAGTCGCCAAACTACCAGTTACAAGGAGTCGCCAAACGACCAGTTACAAGGAGTCGCCCTAAGACCAGTTACAAGGAGTCGCCCTACCACCAGTTACAAGGAGTCGCCCTACGACCAGTTACAAGGAGTCGCCCTATGACCAGTTACAAGGAGTCGCCAAACTACCAGTTACAAGGAGTCGCCAAATGACCAGTTACAAGGAGTCGCCCTAAGACCAGTTACAAGGAGTCGCCCTACGACCAGTTACAAGGAGTCGCCCTACGACCAGTTACAAGGAGTCGCCCTACCACCAGTTACAAGGAGTCGTCAAACTACCAGTTACAAGGAGTCGCCCTACCACCAGTTACAAGGAGTCGCCCTACGACCAGTTACAAGGAGTCGCCCTACGACCAGTTACAAGGAGTCGCCAAACGACCAGTTACAAGGAGTCGCCCTATGACCAGTTACAAGGAGTCGCCAAACTACCAGTTACAAGGAGTCGCCAAATGACCAGTTACAAGGAGTCGCCCTACGACCAGTTACAAGGAGTCGCCCTACGACCAGTTACAAGGAGTCGCCCTACCACCAGTTACAAGGAGTCGTCAAACTACCAGTTACAAGGAGTCGCCCTACCACCAGTTACAAGGAGTCGCCCTACGACCAGTTACAAGGAGTCGCCCTACGACCAGTTACAAGGAGTCGCCAAACGACCAGTTACAAGGAGTCGCCCTACGACCAGTTACAAGGAGTCGCCCTACGACCAGTTACAAGGAGTCGCCCTACGACCAGTTACAAGGAGTCGCCCTACCACCAGTTACATGGAGTCGTCAAACTACCAGTTACAAGGAGTCGCCCTACCACCAGTTACAAGGAGTCGCCCTACGACCAGTTACAAGGAGTCGCCCTACGACCAGTTACAAGGAGTCGCCAAACGACCAGTTACAAGGAGTCGCCCTATGACCAGTTACAAGGAGTCGCCAAACTACCAGTTACAAGGAGTCGCCAAACGACCAGTTACAAGGAGTCGCCCTAAGACCAGTTACAAGGAGTCGCCCTACCACCAGTTACAAGGAGTCGCCCTACGACCAGTTACAAGGAGTCGCCCTATGACCAGTTACAAGGAGTCGCCAAACTACCAGTTACAAGGAGTCGCCCTACCACCAGTTACAAGGAGTCGTCAAACTACCAGTTACAAGGAGTCGCCCTACCACCAGTTACAAGGAGTCGCCCTACGACCAGTTACAAGGAGTCGCCCTACGACCAGTTACAAGGAGTCGCCAAACGACCAGTTACAAGGAGTCGCCCTATGACCAGTTACAAGGAGTCGCCAAACTACCAGTTACAAGGAGTCGCCAAATGACCAGTTACAAGGAGTCGCCCTACGACCAGTTACAAGGAGTCGCCCTACGACCAGTTACAAGGAGTCGCCCTACCACCAGTTACAAGGAGTCGTCAAACTACCAGTTACAAGGAGTCGCCCTACCACCAGTTACAAGGAGTCGCCCTACGACCAGTTACAAGGAGTCGCCCTACGACCAGTTACAAGGAGTCGCCAAACGACCAGTTACAAGGAGTCGCCCTACGACCAGTTACAAGGAGTCGCCCTACGACCAGTTACAAGGAGTCGCCCTACGACCAGTTACAAGGAGTCGCCCTACCACCAGTTACATGGAGTCGTCAAACTACCAGTTACAAGGAGTCGCCCTACCACCAGTTACAAGGAGTCGCCCTACGACCAGTTACAAGGAGTCGCCCTACGACCAGTTACAAGGAGTCGCCAAACGACCAGTTACAAGGAGTCGCCCTATGACCAGTTACAAGGAGTCGCCAAACTACCAGTTACAAGGAGTCGCCAAACGACCAGTTACAAGGAGTCGCCCTAAGACCAGTTACAAGGAGTCGCCCTACCACCAGTTACAAGGAGTCGCCCTACGACCAGTTACAAGGAGTCGCCCTATGACCAGTTACAAGGAGTCGCCAAACTACCAGTTACAAGGAGTCGCCAAATGACCAGTTACAAGGAGTCGCCCTAAGACCAGTTACAAGGAGTCGCCAAACGACCAGTTACAAGGAGTCGCCAAACGACCAGTTACAAGGAGTCGCCCTACGACCAGTTTCAAGGAGTTGCCCTACGACCAGTTTCAAGGAGTCGCCCTACCACCAGTTACAAGGAGTCGCCCTACCACCAGTTACAAGGAGTCGCCCTACGACCAGTTACAAGGAGTCGCCCTACCACCAGTTACAAGGAGTCGCCCTATCACCAGTTACGTGAGTTTTATGATGCGGTCGGTGAGGATGGAACAATCTTACATTTCTGTGCAGACTTTGCCTCTGGGGAAGTCTGTCCCTTCAGTGTAAATCCTGGGTAAAGGATTCAAAACTTGATATGAAGATGAATCTGACACATATTTTCAGCATTAAACTGATACAATAATTGCTGCCTGTGGTTGTATTTGGGCTGTGGAAATAAATTAGAAACATCCATCCATCCATCCTAGCACAATATTGAAAAAAAGAACTGAACTAGTTCATTTTTTGGAACTGTGAACCTAGTTCAAAATGTTGAATTATGAACTATGAACTGAACTAGTTCATGTAGAAAGTGAACTTTCCCAACACCGGCAAGGAGAGTCATTAAGAGTGCAAAGAAAGCATGTTGGAGGAAATACTGTGGTAAGCTGGTGCAGAAACCTCTGTTGATGAAATATGGTCAGCTGTAAAACCAATGTCAGGACATCCCAGTGTTAGAAAGTGATAGAGTTGTAGAAGGAGAACTGGTTTGTCCCCGATCAGAATGGCTTTAGGAAGGGGAGGAGCCCCATGGAGTCAGTATTCTCTCTAGACTGTGACATTCTAAAAGCATCTGCATGTAAAGAGGTTCTTGTTACTGTGTTATTGGATATTGAGAAGGTCTATGACCTGCTGTGGAGGGCGGGGCTGATCATTCAACTGTATGATGCAGGCATTCCAGGTCGCACTTTCCATTGGACCAGGGCATTTTTACAAGACCGTAGTGTTCAAGTCAGAGCAGCACTTTAAAGTAGTGAGTATTGATAATGGGACGCCCCAAGGGAGTGTCATGGGTGCAGTTCTGTTTAATTTGATGGTCAATCATATTGTTCTAAATGTAGGGGCGGGGTCTGGGATGTCTCTGTTTGTGGATGATGGGGCTGTGTGGAAGAGAGAGAGGAATGTCACATTAGTTTTGAATAAATTGCAAAGAGCATTGACTAGTATTATGGGATGGGGAAGCCAGTGGGGTTTGAACATTTCTGTGGAGAAAGTGAATGTTTTTGGGGAAAAAAAGGAAGATGGTAAATGTCAGCCTGCAGCTGTAGGACAAAGGACTGGAAATGGTTGCATCATTCAAATGTTTGGCGTCCATCTTGATGACATGGAGAGTACACATTGGGAAAGTGGCAGATAAATTAATGTAATGCTGTGTCTTTCTGGTAGTAACTGGGGGTCAGACAAAACCACTTTGTTAATGATATATAGAGCTATGGTCAGGTCAGCGTTAGATTATGGTAGTATTTGTGGCATTGCAAGCGGTCGAGCCACAGTATCTACTTCACATGTACAACAACGCCACCCTGTTTTTAGAGCAAGGGACTATTTAAGTCATAAAGGTCATAAAGGTCACACGGGTAAGTTAGGACTGTAATAATTGGACAGAGACAAAGATACAAAAGGGTGTACATTTTTTAAGCTGCATAATCATTTATATAAGTTTGTTCGATAAATTAAAACACATATTTTCATCAGATGTTACATTTCAGATTACAGTTTGACATTTTACTTGCATCCCAGATAATATAATCACATAGTCTTAGATGGACCACATGATGTTACATTCTATGCCCGGTGCGCGTTTGGAGACGCCACAGAGGCCGGCTTCCCGGAAGGACCCCAAACTGCACAAACAACTGCTTCAGCACCACTGTCTGGACTGAGCTCTATGGCCCACATGGGGAGGACATCAACACCATCACAGAGTGCATCACGGACTACATCAACTTCTGTTTTGAGAACATTGTTCCCTCCCGGACGGTGCAGTGTTTTCCAAACAACAAGCCATGGATTAACCGTGAACTGAAGGCTCTGCTGAAGGAGAAGAAGAGAGCCTTCAGGTCAGGGAACAAGGAGGAGCTGAGGACTGTGCAGAAGGAGCTGAGGAGGAAGATCAGGCAGGCTGAGGCCGGCTACAAGAGGAGGATGGAGGAGCAGCTGCAGCAAAAGAACATTCAGGGAGTGTGGAGGAGCCTGAAAACCATCTCGGGCTTCAAAATCCCCCCTGCCCAGACAGAGGGGGATCTACAGTGGGTGAACGATTTAAATACTGTGTGTGTGTGTGTGTGCGTGCGTGCGTGTGTGTGTATGTGCGTGTGTGTGTGTGTGTGTGTGTGTGTGTGTGTGTGTGTGTGCGTGCGCGTGTATGTGCGTGTGTGTGCGTGTGTGTGTGTGTGTGTGTGTGTGTATGTGCGTGTGTGTGTGTGTGTTTGACAAGGACAGGCACCAGTGTGTGGGGAGTCATTGCCTTTGTCAACCAAGGAAAAATAAATGAATTACGGTAGAAACATTATGTGGATTTTAAAACATATTTCAAATGTAGTTGTTTTACCTTAACTTTAACTATGTTATAGTGAATTACCAAGCCTGAATGTCACTTAGCAAACAATTAGATTACAAAAACCCTCCTGGACAAATGAGGGGAAACACCAGCTCATGATGTAGTGTAACAAAGAGCTAGTTTGTTACACTAGCACTTTACACTTTTCACTATTTGCACTTTAAATTACATTTAACTTTCATTGTACACAGCACTTTAGACATCTATTAACACTTTAAAAAGACAATTGCAAAAAAGAGATTTTAAATATTTTAAATATTTATTGAAGTAATGTCTCTTTTCATCCCATTTGTAGATCTGGTGCACAGGGGCCAGTTTTTGTAGTGTTTAAATGTTTTAACTTAAACATTGCAGTCTAGTTTGTTACTTTTTCCCCCTTGTCTCCTAACTACTACAAAAACTTGGGGTTGCCTGAGTTGTATCAGCGGGACCGAATTCGTCACTTCCGTGAGTTATGAGTGTATGATCTAGTGCTGACCAACTTCTCGTCTCACTTGACCCAAACATCTGGCTTTATCTTCACAGATCATGTGCTCGTCCTGTGAACGGTGGTGCCACGCCCGCCTTGGCTCTGAGGAGCAACAGAACAACTGAAACATCATCCCAAGAGTGTCTCTGTGATATTTGCAAAAGTTTGTTTCGAGGAGCAATGAGGACAATAAATGGAGTATATATTTTGTTCGAATAAATGTTTCTTCAAAAAAAAAAGTTTTTGTATTTGAAAATGAATTATGAAAGATTCCTACAGTAAAGATTAAAGGTATTTGGCACGCTGGTGTAGGGGCTTCATAAGAGCTGTTTTTACACACCTCGAGAGAAAGTTATTATGAACCTTCAAAATGGTGTCCATTGATTTACATTTACATTGTGATTTTGAATAGTTATGAAAAAAATTATTATTAGGCCCGAGTGCCACAAGCTGGCGAGAGGCCTATTAGTCCCGTAAGGCCGTGCGAAGCACGGCTGCGAAAGTGCGCACGAAATCGAGCGCGAAGCGCTCGCCCACTTCCAAACACTCATGCACGTCCCGTGCATACTAATTAGTAGTAGGAAAATGGAACATTACCGTTGTAAACTGGCGAAGCCCGTGCAAAAGTGCGCACTAAACGAGCACTTTACATTGGGAAGCGAAGCGGTCGTCATCCCTATATAAAGCACTCATTTGCGCTAAGTAGCTCACGAATACGTTCCCCATCTCTTGCATGTTCCGTGCATATAAGCATGTAATGCAAAAATTGAACATTATTACTGTATAGAGGGCCAAAAACACAAAGTGGGCGGAGCCCACTCAAAATTAACGAAAGTACCCGTCAGTGACCAGGGACCCACACCATGAGGTAGGAAAGCGCGAGCGCTTTCCGAAAATGTATAGTTTATAATATTTGAAAAATGGGAAACATTGTTTTCGCATCGGAATATTATTCTTTCTTCTTCTTCTTCTTCTCGGGACCAACCCCCCTATTTTTCACCCAGTGAACATTGACGAAAAGTCACAAAAATGTTCACACCTCTAAAAATCGTGCCTCTCTACATTCTGGCTATTTCCCTTTTCTAAAATAAAAAAAATTGGCGCGTCAGCGCCCCCAAATGTACCAAAAATGCATTGAGAGATAGGAAATGACCCAAAAAAAATCTGATCGTAGAATCATGAAATTTGGCGCAGAGGTAGATGGTGACAAGAGAAGTCGACCATATTGCTTCAAAAATGGCTAAGCATGACTCGGGAGTTTTTCCAAATGTCGTACTTTTACGAACTCCTCCCAGGGCGTTGGCCCTAAAAAGCTGAAATTTGGTGAAAATGCTACTGAGGAGTGGGACATCAAAAGTTATTCAAATTACATTGACCCTGTCACGGTCTCTGTGCGGCGAAGCCGCAAACTGTAGCAAGAATTTCAGAAATCTCCCAAATTTAACATTTCTGCCGTTTGCGCAGATAAAGTCCGAATTGCGTCAAATTAGAATCAGTTGATAAACTCTTTGCCCTAAACCTACTTGAAGTGAAATAAATTAATTTGGCGCCACAGCGCCCCCTACAGATTTTATATGGAGGTTAAATGTTTAGTTTTGCAAAATTATATGAAATTTGACACACAACTCAATTTTGGCCCCATCAAAAAAGTCAATGAGACCCATGTCATAATTGTTATGGCTTTGCTGTAACGATGACCGAAATCTCCCATGTTATTCCAATGGGGAAATCACCAGAACATGTTTACACTTTATACTTTCACAAACTCCTCCCAGGGCATTAGCCCTATCAATGTGAAATTTGGTGAGACTCATCTTCAGGACCATCAAAAGTTATCCACATTTTTATTCAAAGAGTCACGGTGTCTGTGCGGCAAAGCCGCACATTTTGCCAAGAATTCAAAATAAAATTGCTTTTTGATGGTAAAACAAAGGGGAGAAGATGTGACAGCGTCACAGATTCAGCAGTAGATGTAATAAAAGGACAATTGGGGCGCGTTAGCCACGCCCCCTCCTCTTGCGGCGTGGCGGCAGCGGCGTGGCGAGGGCCGATCATTGCAGCTTGCGGCTTTAATTACTTTTATTATTGCAGATACATAATTTACACTTGAATTAAAATACATGGCGTAAATGAATAGTCACACATTTTTAACAGTGTCCATTCACTATGTAATAGGCAACTTTTTTTTTACACTATGAAAAATAAAGTACATATTCATGTAATGTTTTATTTATTGAAGTTGGATTTCACTCCATGTTTCGTTTACTCTGTAAATTGGAACACCACTGCTTTTTACGATTACCGTAATAAGCAGGAAAACATGCGCAACAGCTTTTCTCGTGTGGGCCACATTACCATCGGCTCCGAAAATACGGGCCATCCAGCCGGTGCATCACGTGCACGTCTTTGGATTGGATCACCAATATTGAGAGGCAGGTCCTATGGGCGGGGCTATGCAGAACCTCAGAACGAGGAAACTGAATTTGACAGACACATGAATCCTGTACTATTAAGCTGTTTTTTCAACCCACAATGTGGAAGGAGGAAAAGATATCGATTTGGTCGAGGATATAATTATAACGCCTTTCTCAAGACGAACTTTTCAAGAAAAGTTAGACATTGTAAGTAGAGGTCGACCGACGCTGCAAAGCCTGTTACAGGCGGGTTCCTTCCCCACTGTCAAAGTTCCAACGCGACCATTGGCGTGGACAATGTGACGGAACGCCTGGTCAAACTGTGTTTCTGTCCAAAACGTAGTGTCTAGAGCCATGGTATCATAAAGATGGTAGTAAGAGGTGGATTCATTCGGGTGGGTCTGTGTATGACCCCCAGACCGCCACTGTAACTGGGGGTAACTCTTTTAGTCATCGGTCCTAAATCCTTCACCTGATGAGCCAGTGAGAGAGCGAGGGACACGTGTGGCACGCTACCTTCAGACATTCTCATCCAATCCAATTGTTCCTTGATCAACTAACAGCTACACCATCTTTTCAAACCAAAATTTGATCACATGCCACAGCTGTATGTACGGAACTTAACATCAGAAATCCTCCGCAGAGGCAGACTCCTGTCAGACATTAACACCTCCCTGGAGTCATGCCATGACCCAGCTTCAAGTCGTCCATCATTGTCCCTGTCCCCAAGAAGCCCCGGATCACTGGACTTAATGACTACAGGCCTGTGGTGCCGACGTCTGTAGTCAGGTCTTGCCCCACCTTAAGTCCCTCACCACCTGTTGGACCTCCTGCCGTTCACCTACAGATCTGTGGACATCATCCTGCAGCATCTGGACTCCCCGGGAACTTGACAGGATCCTGTTTGTGGAAAGGAGCTCCACAGGGCTGTGTACTTTCTCCCCAGCTCTTCTCCCTGTGACAAACTGCTGCACCTCCAGCCACAACTCTCCACCCTGATCTCGGACGAGTCCGGAACTGCTCTGGAGTCTTCGTTTATTGGGGGTAATTTCAGTGATCCCCCCCCCCCCATAACCGGAGGTTCTCATTTTTGATTTACAATATGCTTTAATAAAACATTTTCAGACAAAAAAAAAATTTAAAACTGCATAAGAAACAACAAAAATGTAGTTGGGCAAATGTTAGTTTTCTGCAGTAACTGAGTACTTTATATACGATGGCATTTAGCATTGTGGGAATGATCTCTGGAAGTGCCAGAAGAGCACAGCAGTTGTCACAAAGTCACACAATGAGTCAAAGAAATCCCATTACAAAATAAGACAGCAAGTGACTAAACTACACAGGTCTCACACATGCAAAGAGCAGAAACTAAAGAGATGGTTTATGTGTAAATGACTCATCCACTACACTGACCACACATCTGCAACCTGGAAATACTGACGACTGAACAAGACAAGAGTCTTTAAAATGGTCGGTGGGGGGAGGAACACAACTCCCCGGTGTCCGTCTAAACTGCGAGGAGGCACGGCCTGGTCACTAGCGCATCCTGTACTCAGACGTCTTGGACACCTCACACAGCTGACCCTTGAAGTCGATGTCCACGTTGAAGTCCAGGTCTCTCTGCAAAGACAAACAATGAGCACGGCGTTCTTCCACAAACACGACGCACACAGACACTTACGTTGTTCTTGACGTTAGGCTTCATGCTGATGGTGCCGAATATCTCCTCTCCGGTTTTGACAGTCAGGTAGTCGTCCAGGTAGAACACAGTCTGCTTCCAGTGAGTGTATGGAGACTCTGGACCTGGACACGAGAGAGAGAGAGAGTGAGGTCGGCCGTGAGCACAAACATGACCATGTGGCACGTCATGTGTAACTTACTGGTGGAAAATCCCGTCCTCTTGTGACAGCGGGTGAACTCTATGTTGAAGTACGTGACCAGGGCATGGATGTAGTCATTCCTCTTCACCTGGAGGCAGAAGGGCGACGTGAAGCTCAGGTCCTCCGCCTTCACCGTGTAGATGTCCACCTCCTGGAATCAAACGGTGTAAGACATGTGGTGCTGGGGGGCAGCCAGTTTACTAGTCTCTTCTGTGAGCTCAAGTAACCACCAGGTTTACATTAGGGCTGTGCAATTAATCACATTTTAATTATTTTGATTGAAAGAAAAATGTACGTAATGATAGTGACAGCAACATGGGAGTGCCACAGACTCTACCGCCTCCTCTGCAGAGGGGGGGGGGCACAGGACCGACTGCGGTGTGTCCGGTCTGTTCACATCAATGACCTGCAGGAAGCCTTCCATCCAGGACTTAGCGGCTTTTATTTTGTTTCCATGCAAGTTTTCAGAGAAGTCGTTACACACGTTAAAGTTCTCTGCAGACAGTTTCCTCCTAAAACGCAGGAGGCTCATTATCCTGGAGCCAACCGTATGAACGGATTCAAACATCATTCACCTGCCGTAAACTCATCTGCCACATTAAAACCCTCGCACTCGGCTACAGTCAGACAACCAAACCCGTTTAACCAGAGCTCTACGGGTCAAGTAAATGTGAGGGGGCCTTTAATACATGGTTATAGGTCTTTATTCTCAGCACTCAGAGACCAGTGGGCTCTGGACACATTACCTTGATGAGACATGCACTGCTGACCAGCTGCTTGGGATCCACCACATCAACAAGGGGCTCTTTGATGGCCACATCCTTGATACACGACATATCAAACCCATACACGTTCTCCCACCCTGAGCAGAGAGACTTGGTCAAACAGGGCATCATTTATCACAATGGGGTTTGTGTGAGTGACTCACAGTGGATTTTGTAGTCCTTGTACTGCCGGTCTTCTATGGCCGTCACATAGAGAGTGGCTCTGTCGGGGAAGATCAGTCCATCTGGTTTCTGCAAATCACAGCTTTCAGTTAGCACGCTTTTTCACATTTTACAGTCAGTGTGAGTTTTTGGATCGTGGAACATTGACTCAATTCAAAGTGTGCATTTTTAAACAGGAGCATTACAGGATCTCTACCTAGGACTTGGTGACAGGCCAAGACTGTTCATCATACAACAATTGTTCCGTAACAGAGTGCACCAAAGTGCAGCCTCTACCATTAGTGCCTGGATAACACTGACTCATGTCTTGTGAGAGCAGGGACGCACCAGCCATTTGTCCCGAGCGTACAGCACCGTGTTGAGCATGGACTCATAAAACAGGCAGTAACCCATCCACTCAGAGATGATGATGTCCACTCCATCCACGGGCAGAACCACCTCCTCCACCTTCCCTTTGATGATGGTCACCACTGCCAAAAACACAGCACATGTTATGGAAGTCATCAGGACACATTTCAGCTTCAGTGCTCAGTCTTGTGTCCATGGGTAAGACACTTCACCACCCTCCCCAGTATGAAGGCCATCAGAGATGTCCATGTGCCTGCATTTCCCCCTCGAGTAAATTACAATGGAAGCAGCGCACGTGTAGCACGGGGGGTTTCCCACACTACATGTGCATCAATGGCCACCAGCAAAGAGCACTTTTTCACATTCAACTGAGGGAAGACTGGATCATAGAGGAGTTTCTCCTGGTCACATGTTACACCGACACGCTCCACAGCGCCACTCTTACCTGAGCGAGCATGAAGCGCATGTTCAGAGACCCATCAGCAGTGTCTTCACGCGACACTGCATTTATTATGAAGCACCTTTGACACAAGGCGTCGCACTCAAGACTGCGTTCCATTTATTCAGATCTGGTTTATGGTAAGCTGGTACACGGACTAAAGTTAAAATGTACTACCGTCTGCACAGTTTTGTCGTGTTCACTTAGACATGGATATCCAATGCCTTGGTACCGGAAGTCGCCACCCAAAGTACTACTTCGGTACTACTTGGACCTTTTCAGCCGGTTCCTACTTGGAACCAAATACCGGTGGCATGCTCTTATCTGAGGACAATTACCAGTCAAATGTGTCCTAGTTTTAAAGGATTCTGATTGTTGTGTGACCAGATCATTTTAAATGTAAAGTATTTAAATAAAGTTCTTACTCACCGTCATCTAGTTTGTTGGCCTTGACAATTTTCACAGCATAATCGGAGATGCTGCTGCATTCGATCTGCACGGACACAGGACACGTTTAAAGCGGTTCCCCAAAGTGATATGATCCACAAATATAGAATCATTTCATATCATTATCTCATCAATTCATACATTTGAACTTAAACTATTCAATTCCTCTCTTTACATCATTGTGTATAAATGTGGACTTTGATGGTGTGATGAGGACTCACCCCAATGACCTTCTTGGCTCCAGCCTTTGCAGCGAACATGCAGAGAATCCCTGTTCCACTGCCCACGTCCAAGACCACTTTGTCTTTGAAAAGATGCTTGTTGTGGAACATCGAGTTGCGGTAGGTGAGTGTGCGGACCTCGTCTTTCAGCATCTCCTACAAGATATAATATACAGAATATTACATTTCTGTGCGACACAGGAAGAGTGGACAAGAGCACTAGAGTACCTCATGGATGCCAAAGTGGGCGTAGGAGTCAAAGTAGTAGTCTTTGGAGGTCATGTCCTCTGCTGCAGGTTTGACCGCGTTCTCAACCTGTGAAACCTGCCACAAACACAAGAGCAGGTTCAAGAAAGCTTTGAGATCTCCATTTAGTAGACACAGGATTCTGTTCAAAGTTCACAAGCTTTAAACTGACCGAAGACTGGAATCTGAACCGAGAAACTAGGTTTTATTTTGTATTTTACATAAGACAGGATCATTTGGCTGCAAAAGGAAATGAGGTCAGTCATTTACCAATTGCAATTTGGATTGGACAGCTCAGTTGCGACTAAATTTACAATATATATTTTCAAAACTCCTCCAAAATAAAATTGGAAAAAAGCCTGAAATCTGAACTAGTCTTAGAATCCCATCCATTTGCCATGTTTCAGGTCTAAAGAGAACAGGACCTTTTGCTGTTTGCAGTGTTTGAATCCGCTTCACTGAGGACTTCTCATACGATATTTCATTTGAAAATGACCATCACTATAGCAACGGTCCGAATTTGTCCTCACTTTGAAAATGGCGCTAGCACATCACGGTCATGTTCTCACACAACGGAGAGCACAGCTGCATTCATCATTCAACCTGGTTTAGAGTTTAAGAACATTTCTGAAGTTTATGCCTTTGGTTGAGGGTGAGGGAAAAGGTTAATGACTAAAACAGTCATCTTAATGAAGTGACCGAGGAGGAGGTAGTGCGCGGGGAGATGCTCTGAATGAGTCGGCAGCCTCAGTGGGACTTAGCACGACACCGCATGGCTTAGCTCCAGTGCTAACGGCTTTGCTAACGCCTCCAGCTCACGGCCCCAGCTCAGGCTCCAGCTCCACTACAACAACCCGACAACTGCGCACTTCAGCCGGCCCCGGAACACGGCCGAGCAGCACCACTCCACAGGGGCCCCCGGCACAAGTCACCGTGGTAACGAAGTCAGATTGGCGCCACTTCTCAGTTGGTACGTGGGAAAACAGACAATGGTAAACATGACTATCACGTATTTAAACCGACTGACTCCGGCCAATTGTTACAACAAGCTCACTAACACAATATTAAAGTGAATCTAATGAAGCACACAACTGTATCAGTGATTTCAAAGAAGAGCGCAGACGAGTTACCTCCATCCCTTCTGTCGAAGCCGCCATTTCGTTCTCCGCTCAGCCTCGTGAGACGATGCGGCTTCACTAAAGCGCAGCACTTCCGGGAGCCCGCCTCCGATGCTGTGTGCGGCTCTGTGATTGGTCAGAAGGGCTCAGAGTCAGTCGTGGCGGCTGCGCCCCCTAAGCATGGTTCTAATGCTGTAGAGATCTATGGATCTATGGATCTATGGATCTATGGATCTATGGATCTATGGATCTACTACGTACCCGGCAGAACAGCGATCCCAAACCTTTTGTAACAGTGTAAAATATGTGCAAACACTTCAACAACCTTTAAAATCCCTTATTAATATTGTTTGCTGTTTATAAGATTGATTGGCTCTACATTTTCATGCCAAAACACATATAGAATTTAGCAAGCCATAGCATGCCTCTGAGGACCAGAAGCCCGGCCCGGCCCGGCCCAGTGGTCGAGCTGGGAGAAGCGGGCTTGTTATGCTGTTAAAACTGCTCTGTTGGAGAGAATTGTACAGGAGGGATTTGTTCATCGCAGTGGATGAAGGGGAAATTAGGGAAGAGTAGAGAATAAAGAGAATAAATACAAAGCACAAAGATGTGACACAATTTCCAGATGGTGGCAGTAATGTTTTTTATTTCCCACCTGAAAAAGAAGATCTACACTGAGGGAAATAAGTCTTTGAACATCCTACGATTTTGCAAGTTCACCCACTAAGAAATGAATGTATGATTGTATTGTATGTAAAATAATGTATTAGCCCCGAGCGCCACAAGCTGGAGAGAGGCCTATTAGGTCCATAAGGCTGCACAAAGTGCGCATGAAATCGAGCATTAAGCGCTCGCCCGCTTCCAAACACTCACTAACGCACGTCCCGAGCGTACTAATTAATTGTAGGAAAATTGAACATCATCATTGTAAACCAGGGGTGTCCAAACTTTTTTCACCAAGGGCCGCATTTTGAATCTTAAAAGGGGCAGAGGGCCACAAACAACTTGACAATGTCAAATTTGTTGTATGACAAAGTGAATCATTCGAAATTTTGCATTTGCTGTACAGTAATTGCAATGAGCCTCCACACATTTAATTATACCTAGAACATTAATATTAGGTTGGTATAATATCAATATGCCTGAATTTTCCCAATTTCACAGTAAAAAGTACTAGTTTTTGTGGTTTGGGCCGACATAGCAGGAAGCTGGAGGGCCAACAAAAATTGGTCTGAGGGCCGCATTTGGCCCCCGGGCCCTAGTTTGGACATGCCTGTTGTAAACAAACAAAGCCTGTGTGAAAGTGCGTACAAAGTGCGCACTAAACGAGCGCTTTACATCGGGATGACGAAGTAGCTCACAAATAAGTTACTCAATTCATGCACGTTCCGTGCATATAAGCCTGTAATGCAAACATTTAAAAATATTACTGTAGAGGGCCATTAATACAAAGTGGGCGGAGCCCACTCAAAAATAACGACCAGTGACCAGGGACCCACACCATAAAGTAGGAGAACTTGTGTGCTTTACCAAAATGTATAGTTTATGATATTTGAAAAAATGGGAAACATTGTTTTTGCATTGGAATAATCTTCTTTCTTTTCAGGACCAACCCCCTATTTTCCACCCAGAACATGGAACACTGACGAAAGGTCACAAACATTTGTGTATCTCTAAAAATGGTGCCTATCTCCTTTTTCTAAAATAAAAAAAATTGGTGCATCAGCACGAACAAAAAATGCATTGAGAGATGGCCCCAAAAAATTTGATCGTAGAATCAGGAAATTTGGCGCAGCGGTAGATGGTGACAAGAGAAGTAATATATTATTGCGGCAACGCAGTCCGCCCAACCAAATGTCGGCCATTTTGGATCAAAATTAGCCAAGCATGACTAGGGAGATCTTCCCAATGATGTACTCCTGCCAGGTCATTGGCCCAAATTTGGTGAAAATGGTGTTGGGGAGTGGGACATCAAAGGTTAAGCAAAGCCGCAAACTATAGCTGGAATTTCAGAAATTTCCCAAATTTTAAATTTGCTGCCGTTTACGCAGACAAAGTCCGAATTGCATCAGTTGTTAAACCCTTCACCCTAAACCTACTTGAAGTGAAACAAATTAATTTGAAATGATAGCGCCCCCTACAGAGTGAAATAAAACATTTATATGGAGAGTAAATTTGATAAATTTGGCACAAAATTCCATTTTGACACCCAGAGCAAAAAAGTCAATGAGACCTATGTCATATTTGTTACGGCGTAGCCGTAGCGATGATAGAAACCTCCCATGTTATTCCAAAAGGAAAATTACCAAATCTCTGCAATGTGAATATGCTTACACTTTATACTTTTACGAACTCCTCCTAGGGTGTTTGCCCAATTAACCTAAAATTTGGTGGGACTCATCTTCAGGAGTAGGCCATCAAAAGCTATCAACATTTTTCTTTTAAAAGGTACGGTCTTTGTGCTGCGTAACCTTTCCCAAAATATTGAAATTTTCAGTACACAATAATGCCCCTAATTGTAAAGCAAAGGACAGCAGTAGTTAATGCTTGGCGGCGGCGGCGTGGCGAGGCTACATTTGGTATATTTGCTGTAAATAAGTATTTGAACACCTGAGATAATCAATGTTAAAGGCGCAATGGACAATTTTTCTGCGATTTGAGAACTCAGGTGGAAGTGCTCATGCCACTCCCCCGTGCACATGCCACTCCCCCGTGCTCATGCCACTCCCCCGTGCTCATGCCACTCCCCCGTGCTCATGCCACTCCCCCGTGCACATGCCACTCCCCCGTGCACATGCCACTCCCCCGTGCTCATGCCACTCCCCCGTGCTTATGCCACTCCCCCGTGCTCATGCCACTCCCCCGTGCACATGCCACTCCCCCGTGCACATGCCACTCCCCCGTGCTCGTGCCACTCCCCCGTGCTCGTGCCACTCCCCCGTGCTCGTGCCACTCCCCCGTGCTCGTGCCACTCCCCCATGCTCATGCCACTCCCCCGTGCGGACTGATACAACACACACGTGCGTTTGTTTATTAGCACGACGGATCACATCGCATCTCTCGTCTCCTGTAGATTTCCGTCTCTTCTGTGTCAGCTCGAACCGTCTTTCTCCATCTTCATTTTGCCCCGTACACTGAGGGAACTATATTATGATAGATCCATGCGCTTAGACACGCGGAAACGTGGGGACGAGCTGCACGCGGCTGCAGGTGAGCGGTAGGTGCGTTTTATGATTGACACGTGGCAGAACTAATCGGCCGTCCACGCCATGAGGAAATAAGACTCAGATTTGGGCCAAAAAAATCGTCCATTCAACCTTTAATATTTGGTACAGAAGCCTTTGTTTACAATTACAGAGGTCAAATGTTTCCTGTAGTTCCAGGTTTGCTCACACTGCAGCAGGGACTTTGGCCACTCCTCCACACAGATCTTTTGTAGATCTGTCAGGTTTCGGAGCTGTCGCTGAGCAACACAGAGTTTCAGCTCAGTTCAAAGATTGTCTATTGGATTTAGGTCTGGAGACTGGCTCGGCCACTCCAGAACCTGGCCTATTGTCGAGGTCATTGGTAAACTTCAGACGGGCCTCGACATGTGCTGACTTAAGCAGGGGAACCTTCTGTGTGATGCATGATTTTAAACCATGAAGGTGTAGTGCAGGGGTGGGCAAACTACGGCCCGCGGGCCACATGTGTGTAAAATCCAAACATGCCATTTTTTAAAATTTCCTTTTTTGCCCTTAGGCATCTGTCTGCACTTGTATCCTTAATAAATATGATGTGACATTAATTAAATAATAGATTCAATAGCCTATATTTGACAGAAAAGTGATTTTATTTGAAATATTATTTTTTTCACACCAATGATCGCGGGCCGGCCCTCCCCTACTTGCCTGGATTCGAATATGGCCCTCGGAGGAAAATAATTGCTCACCCCTCATGTAGTGTGTTACCATAGTAACCTTTGAAACTGTGGTCCCAGCTCTCTTCAGGTCATTGACCAGCTCCTCCTGTAGTTCTGGGCTGATTCCTCACCTTTCTTATCATCATTGAACCCCACAAGGTGAGACCTTGCATGGAGCAGAGCCCCAGTCTGAGGGTGATTATGTCGTCTTTAGCCTGACCCATTTTCTAACAGTTGATCTTTTTTTACCAAGCTGCTTGCCATAGCCCTTTCCAGCCTGGTGGAGGTCTACAGTCTCTGGTGTGTGACAGCTCTTATGTCTGGCCCATGGCAGTAGTTGGAGTCTGATTGTGGGGTGGACAGGGGTCTTTATGCAGATAATGAGCTCAAACAGATGCTTCTAATTTAGATTAATAATTGGAGCAGAGGTGGACTTTTGAAAGGCAGACTAACAGGACTTTGAGAGCCAGAATTCTTGCTGACGTTGAAATACTTATTTGCAGCAATAACATACAAATAAATTATTCCTGGATGCCTCTCATCTGATATGATGAAAAATCTAGACCCTCCATAATTTCTAAGTGGGAGAAATTGTAATATTGAAGGGTGTTCAAATACTTATTTTCCTCACTGTATATGGGACAATGAGACAAGTCAAACCAGAGACAATACTGTATGCTGTCATTATTTCCACGGCCTTCTCGAGAAGTTACTGCAGTAAAATGCTTTAAAACACTCGAATACAAAGCCACAGTAGCACAGTCACTGTCCCAGGTGCTTTGGATGAGAAAATACCTAAGGGCCCCCAGGCCCTTGGGGCCGCCCTGCTGCTGATGACCCCGCTGATGATGACCGTCCCGCTGCTGACCGTCCCGCCGTTGATGACCCGCTGATGACCGCCCTGCCGCTGATGACCCCGCTGATGATGACCGTCCCGCTGCTGACCGCCCCGCCGCTGATGACCGCCCTGCCGCTGATGACCGCCCCGCTGATGACCCGCTGATGACCGCCCTGCCGCTGATGACCCCGCTGATGATGACCGTCCCGCTGCTGACCGTCCCGCCGCTGATGACCGCCCTGCCGCTGATGACCGTCCCGCCGCTGATGACCGCCCTGCCGCTGATGACCGCCCCGCCGCTGATGACCGCCCTGCCGCTGATGACCGCCCCGCTGATGACCCGCTGATGACCGCCCTGCCGCTGATGACCCCGCTGATGATGACCGTCCCGCTGCTGACCGTCCCGCCGCTGATGACCGCCCTGCCGCTGATGACCGTCCCGCCGCTGATGACCGCCCTGCCGCTGATGACCGCCCCGCCGCTGATGACCGCCCTGCCGCTGATGACCGCCCCGCTGATGACCCGCTGATGACCGCCCTGCCGCTGATGACCCCGCTGATGATGACCGTCCCGCTGCTGACCGTCCCGCCGCTGATGACCGCCCTGCCGCTGATGACCGCCCTGCCGCTGATGACCGCCCCGCTGCTGATGACCGCCCCGCTGATGACCCGCTGATGACCGCCCCGCTGCTGATGACCGCCCCGCTGATGACCCGCTGATGACCGCCCTGCCGCTGATGACCGCCCCGCTGCTGATGACCGCCCCGCCGCTGATGACCGCCCTGCCGCTGATGACCGCCCCGCTGCTGATGACCGCCCCGCTGATGACCCGCTGATGACCGCCCCGCTGCTGATGACCGCCCTGCCGCTGATGACCCGCTGATGACCGCCCCGCCGCTGGTGACCGCCCCGCCGCTGATGACCGCCCCGCTGATGATGACCGCCCCCGCTGATGACCGCCCCGCCGCTGATGACCGCCCTGCTGATGACCCGCTGATGACCGCCCCGCCGCTGATGACCGCCCTGCCGCTGATGACCGCCCTGCCGCTGATGACCGCCCCGCTGCTGATGACCGCCTCGCTGCTGATGACCGCCCAGCCGCTGATGACCGCCCCGCCGCTGATGACCGCCCCGCCGCTGATGACCGCCCCGCTGATGACCCGCTGATGACCGCCCTGCCGCTGATGACCGCCCTGCCGCTGATGACCGCCCCGCTGCTGATGACCGCCCTGCCGCCGATGACCGCCCTGCCGCCGATGACCGCCCTGCCGCTGATGACCGCCCCGCTGATGACCCGCTGATGACCGCCCTGCCGCTGATGACCGCCCTGCCGCTGATGACCGCCCCGCTGCTGATGACCGCCCCGCTGATGACCCGCTGATGACCGCCCTGCCGCTGATGACCGCCCCGCTGCTGATGACCGCCCTGCCGCTGATGACCGCCCCGCCGCTGATGACCGCCCCGCTGATGACCCGCTGATGACCGCCCTGCCGCTGATGACCGCCCCGCCGCTGATGACCACCCCGCTGCTGATGACCGCCCCGCCGCTGATGACCGCCCTGCCGCTGATGACCGCCCCGCTGCTGATGACCGCCCCGCTGATGACCGCCCCGCTGCTGATGACCGCCCCGCTGATGACCCGCTGATGACCGCCCCGCTGCTGATGACCGCCCTGCCGCTGATGACCCGCTGATGACCCGCTGATGACCGCCCTGCCGCTGATGACCGCCCCGCCGCTGATGACCGCCCTGCCGCTGATGACCCGCTGATGACCGCCCTGCCGCTGATGACCCGCTGATGACCGCCCCGCTGCTGATGACCGCCCCGCCGCTGATGACCGCCCTGCCGCTGATGACCGCCCCGCTGATGACCGCCCCGCTGCTGATGACCGCCCCGCTGATGACCCGCTGATGACCGCCCCGCTGCTGATGACCGCCCCGCTGCTGATGACCCGCTGATGACCGCCCCGCTGCTGATGACCGCCCCGCTGCTGATGACCGCCCTGCCGCTGATGACCCGCTGATGACCCGCTGATGACCCGCTGATGACCGCCCCGCTGCTGATGACCGCCCTGCCGCTGATGACCGCCCCGCTGCTGATGACCGCCCCGCTGATGACCGCCCCGCTGCTGATGACCCGCTGATGACCGCCCCGCTGCTGATGACCGCCCCGCTGCTGATGACCGCCCCGCTGCTGATGACCGCCCCGCTGCTGATGACCCGCTGATGACCGCCCCGCTGCTGATGACCGCCCCGCTGCTGATGACCGCCATGCCGCTGATGACCGCCCCGCTGCTGATGACCGCCCTGCCGCTGATGACCGCCCCGCTGCTGATGACCCGCTGATGACCGCCCCGCTGCTGATGACCGCCCCGCTGCTGATGACCGCCCTGCCGCTGATGACCGCCCTGCCGCTGATGACCCGCTGATGACCCGCTGATGACCCGCTGATGACCGCCCCGCTGCTGATGACCGCCCTGCCGCTGATGACCCGCTGATGACCGCCCCGCTGCTGATGACCGCCCCGCCGCTGATGACCGCCCTGCCGCTGATGACCGCCCCGCTGCTGATGACCGCCCCGCTGATGACCGCCCCGCTGCTGATGACCGCCCCGCTGATGACCCGCTGATGACCGCCCCGCTGCTGATGACCGCCCTGCCGCTGATGACCCGCTGATGACCGCCCTGCCGCTGATGACCGCCCTGCCGCTGATGACCCGCTGATGACCGCCCCGCTGCTGATGACCGCCCTGCCGCTGATGACCCGCTGATGACCCGCTGATGACCGCCCTGCCGCTGATGACCCGCTGATGACCGCCCCGCTGCTGATGACCGCCCTGCCGCTGATGACCCGCTGATGACCCGCTGATGACCGCCCTGCCGCTGATGACCGCCCCGCTGCTGATGACCGCCCTGCCGCTGATGACCCGCTGATGACCCGCTGATGACCGCCCCGCTGCTGATGACCGCCCCGCTGATGACCCGCTGATGACCGCCCCGCTGCTGATGACCGCCCTGCCGCTGATGACCCGCTGATGACCCGCTGATGACCGCCCTGCCGCTGATGACCCGCTGATGACCGCCCCGCTGCTGATGACCGCCCTGCCGCTGATGACCGCCCCGCCGCTGATGACCGCCCCGCTGATGACCCGCTGATGACCGCCCTGCCGCTGATGACCGCCCCGCTGCTGATGACCGCCCCGCTGCTTATGACCGCCCCGCTGCTGATGACCGCCCTGCCGCTGATGACCGCCCCGCTGCTGATGACCGCCCCGCTGATGACCGCCCCGCTGCTGATGACCCGCTGATGACCGCCCCGCTGCTGATGACCGCCCCGCTGCTGATGACCGCCCCGCTGCTGATGACCCGCTGATGACCGCCCCGCTGATGACCCGCTGATGACCGCCCTGCCGCTGATGACCGCCCCGCTGCTGATGACCGCCCCGCCGCTGATGACCGCCCTGCCGCTGATGACCGCCCCGCTGCTGATGACCGCCCCGCTGATGACCCGCTGATGACCGCCCCGCTGCTGATGACCGCCCTGCCGCTGATGACCCGCTGATGACCGCCCCGCCGCTGATGACCGCCCCGCTGATGACCCGCTGATGACCGCCCTGCCGCTGATGACCGCCCTGCCGCTGATGACCGCCCCGCTGCTGATGACCGCCCTGCCGCCGATGACCGCCCTGCCGCTGATGACCGCCCCGCTGATGACCCGCTGATGACCGCCCTGCCGCTGATGACCGCCCTGCCGCTGATGACCGCCCCGCTGCTGATGACCGCCCCGCTGATGACCCGCTGATGACCGCCCTGCCGCTGATGACCGCCCCGCTGCTGATGACCGCCCTGCCGCTGATGACCGCCCCGCCGCTGATGACCGCCCCGCTGATGACCCGCTGATGACCGCCCTGCCGCTGATGACCGCCCCGCCGCTGATGACCACCCCGCTGCTGATGACCGCCCCGCCGCTGATGACCGCCCTGCCGCTGATGACCGCCCCGCTGCTGATGACCGCCCCGCTGATGACCGCCCCGCTGCTGATGACCGCCCCGCTGATGACCCGCTGATGACCGCCCCGCTGCTGATGACCGCCCTGCCGCTGATGACCCGCTGATGACCCGCTGATGACCGCCCCGCTGCTGATGACCGCCCCGCTGATGACCCGCTGATGACCGCCCTGCCGCTGATGACCGCCCCGCTGCTGATGACCGCCCTGCCGCTGATGACCGCCCCGCCGCTGATGACCGCCCCGCTGATGACCCGCTGATGACCGCCCTGCCGCTGATGACCGCCCCGCCGCTGATGACCACCCCGCTGCTGATGACCGCCCCGCCGCTGATGACCGCCCTGCCGCTGATGACCGCCCCGCTGCTGATGACCGCCCCGCTGATGACCGCCCCGCTGCTGATGACCGCCCCGCTGATGACCCGCTGATGACCGCCCCGCTGCTGATGACCGCCCTGCCGCTGATGACCCGCTGATGACCCGCTGATGACCGCCCTGCCGCTGATGACCGCCCCGCCGCTGATGACCGCCCTGCCGCTGATGACCCGCTGATGACCGCCCTGCCGCTGATGACCCGCTGATGACCGCCCCGCTGCTGATGACCGCCCCGCCGCTGATGACCGCCCTGCCGCTGATGACCGCCCTGCTGCTGATGACCGCCCCGCTGATGACCGCCCCGCTGCTGATGACCGCCCCGCTGATGACCCGCTGATGACCGCCCCGCTGCTGATGACCGCCCCGCTGCTGATGACCCGCTGATGACCGCCCCGCTGCTGATGACCGCCCCGCTGCTGATGACCGCCCTGCCGCTGATGACCCGCTGATGACCCGCTGATGACCCGCTGATGACCGCCCCGCTGCTGATGACCGCCCTGCCGCTGATTACCGCCCCGCTGCTGATGACCGCCCCGCTGATGACCGCCCCGCTGCAGATGACCCGCTGATGACCGCCCCGCTGCTGATGACCGCCCCGCTGCTGATGACCGCCCCGCTGCTGATGACCGCCCCGCTGCTGATGACCCGCTGATGACCGCCCCGCTGCTGATGACCGCCCCGCTGCTGATGACCGCCATGCCGCTGATGACCGCCCCGCTGCTGATGACCGCCCTGCCGCTGATGACCGCCCCGCTGCTGATGACCCGCTGATGACCGCCCCGCTGCTGATGACCGCCCCGCTGCTGATGACCGCCCTGCCGCTGATGACCGCCCTGCCGCTGATGACCCGCTGATGACCCGCTGATGACCGCCCCGCTGCTGATGACCGCCCTGCCGCTGATGACCCGCTGATGACCGCCCCGCTGCTGATGACCGCCCCGCCGCTGATGACCGCCCTGCCGCTGATGACCGCCCCGCTGCTGATGACCGCCCCGCTGATGACCGCCCCGCTGCTGATGACCGCCCCGCTGATGACCCGCTGATGACCGCCCCGCTGCTGATGACCGCCCTGCCGCTGATGACCCGCTGATGACCGCCCTGCCGCTGATGACCGCCCTGCCGCTGATGACCCGCTGATGACCGCCCCGCTGCTGATGACCGCCCTGCCGCTGATGACCCGCTGATGACCCGCTGATGACCGCCCTGCCGCTGATGACCCGCTGATGACCGCCCCGCTGCTGATGACCGCCCTGCCGCTGATGACCCGCTGATGACCCGCTGATGACCGCCCTGCCGCTGATGACCGCCCCGCTGCTGATGACCGCCCTGCCGCTGATGACCCGCTGATGACCCGCTGATGACCGCCCCGCTGCTGATGACCGCCCCGCTGATGACCCGCTGATGACCGCCCCGCTGCTGATGACCGCCCTGCCGCTGATGACCCGCTGATGACCCGCTGATGACCGCCCTGCCGCTGATGACCCGCTGATGACCGCCCCGCTGCTGATGACCACCCTGCCGCTGATGACCGCCTCGCCGCTGATGACCGCCCCGCTGATGACCCGCTGATGACCGCCCTGCCGCTGATGACCGCCCCGCTGCTGATGACCGCCCCGCTGCTGATGACCGCCCCGCTGCTGATGACCGCCCTGCCGCTGATGACCGCCCCGCTGCTGATGACCGCCCCGCTGCTGATGACCGCCCCGCTGCTGATGACCGCCCTGCCGCTGATGACCGCCCCGCTGCTGATGACCGCCCTGCCGCTGATGACCGCCCCGCTGCTGATGACCCGCTGATGACCGCCCCGCTGCTGATGACCGCCCCGCTGCTGATGACCCGCTGATGACCTGCTGATGACCCGCTGATGACCGCCCTGCCGCTGATGACCGCCCCGCTGCTGATGACCCGCTGATGACCGCCCCGCTGCTGATGACCGCCCTTCCGCTGATGACCCGCTGATGACCCGCTGATGACCTGCTGATGACCGCCCCGCTGCTGATGACCGCCCTGCCGCTGATGACCGCCCCGCCGCTGATGACCGCCCCGCCGCTGATGACCGCCCCGCCGCTGATGACCGCCCCGCTGCTGATGACCGCCCCGCTGCTGATGACCCGCTGATGACCGCCCCGCTGCTGATGACCGCCCTGCCGCTGATGACCCGCTGATGACCCGCTGATGACCGCCCTGCCGCTGATGACCCGCTGATGACCGCCCCGCTGCTGATGACCGCCCTGCCGCTGATGACCGCCCCGCCGCTGATGACCGCCCCGCTGATGACCCGCTGATGACCGCCCTGCCGCTGATGACCGCCCCGCTGCTGATGACCGCCCCGCTGCTGATGACCGCCCCGCTGCTGATGACCGCCCTGCCGCTGATGACCGCCCCGCTGCTGATGACCGCCCCGCTGCTGATGACCGCCCTGCCGCTGATGACCGCCTCGCTGCTGATGACCGCCCCGCTGCTGATGACCGCCCCGCTGCTGATGACCGCCCCGCTGCTGATGACCCGCTGATGACCGCCCCGCTGCTGATGACCGCCCCGCTGCTGATGACCGCCCCGCTGCTGATGACCCGCTGATGACCGCCCCGCTGCTGATGACCGCCCCGCTGCTGATGACCGCCCCGCTGCTGATGACCCGCTGATGACCGCCCCGCTGCTGATGACCGCCCCGCTGCTGATGACCCGCTGATGACCGCCCCGCTGCTGATGACCGCCCCGCTGCTGATGACCGCCCCGCTGCTGATGACCGCCCCGCTGCTGATGACCGCCCCGCTGCTGATGACCGCCCCGCTGCTGATGACCCGCTGATGACCGCCCCGCTGCTGATGACCGCCCCGCTGCTGATGACCGCCATGCCGCTGATGACCGCCCCGCTGCTGATGACCGCCCTGCCGCTGATGACCGCCCCGCTGCTGATGACCCGCTGATGACCGCCCCGCTGCTGATGACCGCCCCGCTGCTGATGACCGCCCTGCCGCTGATGACCGCCCTGCCGCTGATGACCCGCTGATGACCCGCTGATGACCGCCCCGCTGCTGATGACCGCCCTGCCGCTGATGACCCGCTGATGACCGCCCCGCTGCTGATGACCGCCCCGCCGCTGATGACCGCCCTGCCGCTGATGACCGCCCCGCTGCTGATGACCGCCCCGCTGATGACCGCCCCGCTGCTGATGACCGCCCCGCTGATGACCCGCTGATGACCGCCCCGCTGCTGATGACCGCCCTGCCGCTGATGACCCGCTGATGACCGCCCTGCCGCTGATGACCGCCCTGCCGCTGATGACCCGCTGATGACCGCCCCGCTGCTGATGACCGCCCTGCCGCTGATGACCCGCTGATGACCCGCTGATGACCGCCCTGCCGCTGATGACCCGCTGATGACCGCCCCGCTGCTGATGACCGCCCTGCCGCTGATGACCCGCTGATGACCCGCTGATGACCGCCCTGCCGCTGATGACCGCCCCGCTGCTGATGACCGCCCTGCCGCTGATGACCCGCTGATGACCCGCTGATGACCGCCCCGCTGCTGATGACCGCCCCGCTGATGACCCGCTGATGACCGCCCCGCTGCTGATGACCGCCCTGCCGCTGATGACCCGCTGATGACCCGCTGATGACCGCCCTGCCGCTGATGACCCGCTGATGACCGCCCCGCTGCTGATGACCACCCTGCCGCTGATGACCGCCTCGCCGCTGATGACCGCCCCGCTGATGACCCGCTGATGACCGCCCTGCCGCTGATGACCGCCCCGCTGCTGATGACCGCCCCGCTGCTGATGACCGCCCCGCTGCTGATGACCGCCCTGCCGCTGATGACCGCCCCGCTGCTGATGACCGCCCCGCTGCTGATGACCGCCCCGCTGCTGATGACCGCCCTGCCGCTGATGACCGCCCCGCTGCTGATGACCGCCCTGCCGCTGATGACCGCCCCGCTGCTGATGACCCGCTGATGACCGCCCCGCTGCTGATGACCGCCCCGCTGCTGATGACCCGCTGATGACCTGCTGATGACCCGCTGATGACCGCCCTGCCGCTGATGACCGCCCCGCTGCTGATGACCCGCTGATGACCGCCCCGCTGCTGATGACCGCCCT
The DNA here is from genome assembly GCF_026437365.1 of Eucyclogobius newberryi. Taxonomy (NCBI): domain Eukaryota; kingdom Metazoa; phylum Chordata; class Actinopteri; order Gobiiformes; family Gobiidae; genus Eucyclogobius; species Eucyclogobius newberryi. The sequence goes on from NW_027315757.1 coordinate 2,504,158, forward strand.
TCCGCTGATGACCCGCTGATGACCCGCTGATGACCTGCTGATGACCGCCCCGCTGCTGATGACCGCCCTGCCGCTGATGACCGCCCCGCCGCTGATGACCGCCCCGCCGCTGATGACCGCCCCGCCGCTGATGACCGCCCCGCTGCTGATGACCGCCCCGCTGCTGATGACCCGCTGATGACCGCCCCGCTGCTGATGACCGCCCTGCCGCTGATGACCCGCTGATGACCCGCTGATGACCGCCCTGCCGCTGATGACCCGCTGATGACCGCCCCGCTGCTGATGACCGCCCTGCCGCTGATGACCGCCCCGCCGCTGATGACCGCCCCGCTGATGACCCGCTGATGACCGCCCTGCCGCTGATGACCGCCCCGCTGCTGATGACCGCCCCGCTGCTGATGACCGCCCCGCTGCTGATGACCGCCCTGCCGCTGATGACCGCCCCGCTGCTGATGACCGCCCCGCTGCTGATGACCGCCCTGCCGCTGATGACCGCCTCGCTGCTGATGACCGCCCCGCTGCTGATGACCGCCCCGCTGCTGATGACCGCCCCGCTGCTGATGACCCGCTGATGACCGCCCCGCTGCTGATGACCGCCCCGCTGCTGATGACCGCCCCGCTGCTGATGACCCGCTGATGACCGCCCCGCTGCTGATGACCGCCCCGCTGCTGATGACCGCCCCGCTGCTGATGACCCGCTGATGACCGCCCCGCTGCTGATGACCGCCCCGCTGCTGATGACCCGCTGATGACCGCCCCGCTGCTGATGACCGCCCCGCTGCTGATGACCGCCCCGCTGCTGATGACCGCTGCTTCTATGGCCCTGAACCATGGACTCATGCGTGCGCGTGCACGTGTGCGTCGCGCGCTCGCGCTGCCGGAGCTGCGGTCACGAGCCTTGTCCAGGATCCGAGCTCCGAACTGGAGACGGGAGAATTCTTACGGCATCACATCCACCTCAGCGTGTTTATCCCGTCCGCGAGGCCGCTCCAGAGCAGAGTGTGGCAGGGCAGCGTGGCACGTCTGCGGCGGGAGCCAGCCCGGTCCTCTGGTACTAGTCCGTGCTGTTCCGCGCAACACTCCTGTATGCATCCTTTGAAGGATACTGCTAGGCAGCTAGCTAGCTAGCTGCTAGTCTAGCTTTGCAGTGCGTGACTGAAAGTATTCCTATTTGTTTCGCCTTACGAAAACGTACCGTTCTTTACTTAAAGCCTGACCCGTGCTAGGATCGGGACCGGGCCCAGGCTCTAATTCGAGCCGAGGAATTGAATGAAATAGCTGCGGGAGCTAGCGGAAACGGGCTGGAGCTGTGCTGTCCATCATTAAGCCTCATTACGCTACTTTACACCTGTGACAGACACACGGACCCGAGCAGAAGCACAGGCCCGTGCACCGGACAGCGGCACACCGGACACACCGGACACACCGGACACACCGGACACACCGACACACCGGACACACCGGACACACCGGACACACCGACACACCGGCCCCGGAGAAGAGCGGATCCACGCAGAAGCCGCCAAGATGCCCGCTGTGTCCAAAGGAGATGGAATGCGCGGATTAGCCGTCTTTATCTCAGACATCAGAAACTGTAAGTCCTGTCTTCCTCTTACACACCTCCTGCAGGCTGGGCATGAACAATGACTCTCATCACATTATTAGAATATTAAACAAGAAGGTCTATTTGTAACTAACAAACGGCCTGACAAATGCATTCATTCTATAGACTATTTTAAAACAGCCCTACATCCTCACTATAGAGTGGCTCTATGTGTGTATATACACACATAAAAAAAACATCTTCTGAGGGGCCCCCAGAGCCACTCTATAGTGAGGATGGCAAAATATATTATTCCCAGTGACATATGTCACTGGACAAATACATTTTACAGCTCAACACAAGTAGAACCTGCCATGTGGACGACAGTTGAACCTGCCATGTGGACGGCAGTTGAACCTGCCATGTGGACAGTTGAACCTGCCATGTGGACGACAGTTGAACCTGCCATGTGGACGACAGTTGAACCTGCCATGTGGACGACAGTTGAACCTGCCATGTGGACAGTTGAACCTGCCATGTGGACGACAGTTGAACCTGCCATGTGGACGACAGTTGAACCTGCCATGTGGACGACAGTTGAACCTGCCATGTGGACGACAGTTGAACCTGCCATGTGGACGACAGTTGAACCTGCCATGTGGACGACAGTTGAACCTGCCATGTGGACAGTTGAACCTGCCATGTGGACGACAGTTGAACCTGCCATGTGGACGACAGTTGAACCTGCCATGTGGACGACAGTTGAACCTGCCATGTGGACGACAGTTGAACCTGCCATGTGGACGACAGTTGAACCTGCCATGTGGACGACAGTTGAACCTGCCATGTGGACAGTTGAACCTGCCATGTGGACGACAGTTGAACCTGCCATGTGGACAGTTGAACCTGCCATGTGGACGACAGTTGAACCTGCCATGTGGACGACAGTTGAACCTGCCATGTGGACGACAGTTGAACCTGCCATGTGGACGACAGTTGAACCTGCCATGTGGACGACAGTTGAACCTGCCATGTGGACGACAGTTGAACCTGCCATGTGGACGACAGTTGAACCTGCCATGTGGACGACAGTTGAACCTGCCATGTGGACGACAGTTGAACCTGCCATGTGGACGACAGTTGAACCTGCCATGTGGACGACAGTTGAACCTGCCATGTGGACGACAGTTGAACCTGCCATGTGGACGACAGTTGAACCTGCCATGTGGACGACAGTTGAACCTGCCATGTGGACAGTTGAACCTGCCATGTGGACGACAGTTGAACCTGCCATGTGGACGACAGTTGAACCTGCCATGTGGACGACAGTTGAACCTGCCATGTGGACGACAGTTGAACCTGCCATGTGGACGACAGTTGAACCTGCCACGTGGACAGTAGAACCTTGAACCTGCCACGTGGACAGTAGAACCTTGAACCTGCCACGTGGACAGTAGAACCTTGAACCTGCCACGTGGACAGTAGAACCTTGAACCTGCCACGTGGACAGTAGAACCTTGAACCTGCCACGTGGACGACAGTTGAACCTGCCACGTGGACGACAGTTGAACCTGCCACGTGGACGACAGTTGAACCTGCCACGTGGACGACAGTTGAACCTGCCACGTGGACGACAGTTGAACCTGCCGTGTGGACAGTAGAAGGGGGGAGAGAGGGGAGGAGGGAAATGCACACTCATTCAGTTTTCTTCATTCTGAATGATTTGGAAAGTCTTATTTCTCAGGTGCAGATCTGTGTCGTCATGTTTAGTGCTTTGGTGCTTTGGGCAACCAGAAAATGAGCTGGTGCTGTGCGGGCGAGGGCGGGACCCACATCACTAGCGCTTACCCAGTGGGCGGCGCTGTGGCCGGGTGCTCATCGGCCCTTTTCACCATAGGGATAGGCCCTTTTCACCATAGGGATAGGCCCTTTTCACCATAGGGATAGGCCCTTTTCACCATAGGGATAATAATAATAATAATAATAACTTTTATTTATATAGCGCTTTTCAGTGACCCAAAGACGCTGAACATAATAAAAAAGGGGGGGTATTTACAGACAGGGGGGGACAACACGTACAGAACACATTAATATACAGATAAAATGAACAAGACAGAAGAAGTAGAGAGAAAAAGATGGGGATGTAACAGGGGGTAGAAGAGTAGGCAATGGGGTAGAGGAGGCTAGGGGTAGGGGAGGTCATAGGCTTGGGTGAAGAGGTATGTTTTTAGGCGGGATTTGAATGTTGTGAGTGAGGGAGAGTGGGACGGGGGGGGGAGGGAGTTCCAGAGTCGGGGTGCTGTTCGGGAGAATGCTCTGTCGCCAAAAGTTTTGAGTCGGGATGTTGGTGCAGCCAGGGTGAGAGAGGAGGAGGATCGGAGAGCTCGGGTGGGGCGGTGGGGGATGAGGAGGTCAGACAGGTCATTTGGAGTCTGTGGAGGGAATGGGAGGAGATGCCAGTGAGGAGGGAGTTGCAGTAGTCGAGGCGGGAGGAGATGAAGGCCTGGATGAGGGATTCAGCAGCGGGGAGGGTGAGGCAGTGTCGGATTTTGGCGATGCGGCGGAGGTGGAAGTATGAGGTCTTGACGATGTGGCTGACATGGGGAGTGAAGGAGAGGGTGGGGTCCATGATGACACCGAGATTGCGTACCAGGGTAGAGGGGGTGATGGTCGAGGTGTCGATGCTGAGTGAAAAGGGACCAGTTTTATTGAGAGTGGATTTGGTGCCAATGAGGAGGAGCTCTGTTTTGTCACTGTTCAGTTTGAGGAAGTTGAGAGTGAGCCATGATTTTATTGTAGAGATGCAGGTTTGGATGTGGCTGAGGGGAGGGTTTTGGGTGGATTTGGTGGTGAGGTATGTCTGGGTGTCGTCAGCGTAGCAGTGAAAGTCCAGGTTGAGTTGGCGGAGGATGTGACCAAGGGGGAAGATGTAGCAGATGAAGAGGAGGGGGCCGAGGACTGAGCCCTGGGGGACCCCCTGCGTTACTGGGGAGAGGGTGGATGAGTGACCGGAGAGGGAAATGAACTCTTGCCTGTTGGTGAGGTAGGATGTGAGCCAGTCAAGTGCAGAGCCCTCAACACCCAGTTGATAGGATAGGCCCTTTTCACCATAGGGATAGGCCCTTTTCACCATAGGGATAGGCCCTTTTCACCATAGGGATAGGCCCTTTTCACCATAGGGATAGGCCCTTTTCACCATAGGGATAGGCCCTTTTCACCATAGGGATAGGCCCTTTTCACCATAGGGATAGGCCCTTTTCACCATAGGGATAGGCCCTTGTTAGCATAGGGATAGGCCCTTGTTAGCATAGGGAAAGGCCCTTTTCAGCATAGGGATAGGCCCTTTTTAGCATTGGGATAGGCCCTTTTTAGCATAGGGATAGGCACTTTTTAGCATAGGGATAGGCACTTTTTAGCATAGGGATAGGCCCTTTTTAGCATAGGATAGGCCCTTTTTAGCATAGGGATAGGCCCAGGGATAGGCCCTTTTTAGCATAGGGATAGGCCCTTTTTAGCATAGGGATAGGCCCTTTTTAGCATAGGGATAGGCCCTTTTTAGCATAGGGATAGGCCCAGGGATAGGCCCTTTTTAGCATAGGGCTAGGCCCAGGGATAGGCCCTTTTTAGCAAAGGGGTAGGCCCAGGGATAGGCCCTTTTTAGCATAGGGATAGGCCCTTTTTAGCATAGGGATAGGCCCAGGGATAGGCCCTTTTTAGCATAGGGATAGGCCCTTTTTAGCATAGGGATAGGCCCAGGGATAGGCCCTTTTTAGCATAGGGATAGGCCCTTTTTAGCATAGGGATAGGCCCAGGGATAGGCCCTTTTTAGCATAGGGATAGGCCCAGGAATAGGCCCTTTTTAGCATAGGGATAGGCCCAGGGATAGGCCCTTTTTAGCATAGGGATAGGCACTTTTCACAAGGGGTCTCGACACACACACTGTACGCTGGACTGAGGTGAAGTGTTTTAGCATCACAGTTTGGAAGCTTCTAATCCTCTTGAACCAAATGACAGGTTGCTGATTTCAACATCACATGATTGCAAAATCCTGCTTTCAGGTGTCTTAGTTTTGTTTGTACTTTTGACATCTCTAACCTTTCTAATTTCCCTCAGGTAAGAGCAAAGAAGCTGAGATTAAAAGGATAAACAAAGAGCTGGCCAACATCCGCTCCAAGTTTAAGGGCGACAAAGCTCTGGACGGCTACAGTAAGAAGAAGTATGTGTGCAAGCTGCTCTTCATCTTCCTCCTGGGGCATGACATCGACTTTGGGCACATGGAGGCCGTCAACCTGCTCAGCTCCAACAAGTACACCGAGAAGCAGATTGTGAGTACCACACGTGTATCACAGAGGGTGAAATGTGGAGTGACCAGCAGGGTTCTACTGTTTGTCACATTAAAAACATCTCTTTTGCTCATGTCACTAAACACAATTACTGATCTTTATGCAAGTTCTCCTGAGCACCAGCGTCCCTCGTGGTCCTTCTTCTGGTTGTATTAGTGAACACAGAGACCTCCAGAGAAAATGCTTCAATGCAAATGAAAATGCTTCTCAGACTAAAAAGCAGCCGTTTTAGGGCCGCTCAGTGAATGGCTGCAGTCACATGAACATTGGATATTATACACAAATATATCTACTTTAGAGCATGTTTTAGACCAGGGATGGGCAAACTACGGCCAGCGGGCCACATGTGGCCCGTTTGTCTTTATAATCCGGCCCGCCAAACAAGCCATGTGATATTAAAAAAACAAAAATATTTTCCTTTTTTGCCCTTAGGCATCTGTCTGCACTTGTATCCTTAACAAATATGACGTGAAATGAATGAAAAATAGTAGATTCAATAGCCTATATTTGACAGAAAAGTGATATTTTATTTGATATTTAATTTTTTTGATTTTTTTTTTTTTCACACCAATGATGGCGGGCCGGCCCTCCGCTACTTGCCTGAATTCGAATATGGCCCTCGGAGGAAAATAATTGCTCACCCCTGTTTTAGACCCAGACTTTTCCCTCGATCTCCACTTAAACTGACGGAGTTCCCGTTGCATCGGACGTGCAATCACAACGGAAGTGATGATCCATGGGAAAAGTGTGATATAATGCAAAGAATCACATCCTGGATTATATCCTAAAATTATTCTACATTTTAATAAATGGATACAAGTTAACAAGTATGCTGTTGCATATAGGACATATCAATATTATCTTTTTTTGCTTGAATGTGTTCAATTAGACGAATATTTTATATTTGTTTTCTAGGTGACATAGTGGGACCTCCCAAAGTTAAATATAATTGACACTTTTAAACATTTTAACCCTCGAGTCCGGTCGGGTCCTTTTATTTATCATACTTAAATTGGTCATTGTTTTTTTGTATTGGAGATATTGGGAGGTTTTTTGGATACAAACTTTACTTTGACATATATGTATATTTTCTATGTTTGTAATTTGATAACGGCCATTGATACAGGATTTACACATGTGTAACATATGTGCCATTGGTGCCCTAAGTGTACACTCTCTTAGGTCGGCTCTAAACTAATTAAGCAAGTTCTTCAGTAAAATTTAATATTTTAAGAGTCTGATCAATGAGCAAAATAACAGTGGTGGGAAAAATACCACACTAAATGCCCCGTTCCTCATATAAATGATGCATGTACGCTGAATTTGTTTTTACTTTTTACAAAAACTGTTTAGGACATGTCAAAGGTTAGTTAGGGTGTCGCTGTGTCGCTATTACATGTGTATAAGTCTAAACATACTATTACATGTGTATAAGTCCAAACATACTATTACATGGTGTATAAGCCACTCGCCGCCCTGGCCGCAGCGACACTCGCCGCCCTGGCCGCAGCGACACTCGCCGCCCTGGCCTCAGCGACACTCGCCGCCCTGGCCGCAGCGACACTCGCCGCCCTGGCCGCAGCGACACTCGCCGCCCTGGCCGCAGCGACACTCGCCGCCCTGGCCGCAGCGACACTCGCCGCCCTGGCCTCAGCGACACTCGCCGCCCTGGCCGCAGCGACACTCGCCGCCCTGGCCGCAGCGACACTCGCCGCCCTGGCCTCAGCGACACTCGCCGCCCTGGCCGCAGCGACACTCGCCGCCCTGGCCGCAGCCACACAGCGACACTCGCCGCCCTGGCCGCAGCGACACTCGCCGCCCTGGCCGCAGCGACACTCGCCGCCCTGGCCTCAGCGACACTCGCCGCCCTGGCCGCAGCGACACTCGCCGCCCTGGCCGCAGCGACACTCGCCGCCCTGGCCTCAGCGACACTCGCCGCCCTGGCCGCAGCGACACTCGCCGCCCTGGCCGCAGCCACACAGCGACACTCGCCGCCCTGGCCACAGCGACACTCGCCGCCCTGGCCGCAGCGACACTCGCCGCCCTGGCCGCAGCCACACAGCGACACTCGCCGCCCTGGCCGCAGCCACACAGCGACACTCGCCGCCCTGGCCGCAGCCACACAGCGACACTCGCCGCCCTGGCCGCAGCCACACAGCGACACTCGCCGCCCTGGCCACAGCGACACTCGCCGCCCTGCGGCCAGGGCGGCGAGTGTCGCTGCGGCCAGGGCGGCGAGTGGCTTATACACCATGTAATAGTATGTTTAGACTTATACACCATGTAATAGTGTGTTTAGACTTATACACATGTAATAGTGTGTTTAGACTTATACACCATGTAATAGTGTGTTTAGACTTATACACATGTAATAGTGTGTTTAGACTTATACACCATGTAATAGTATGTTTAGACTTATACACCATGTAATAGTGTGTTTAGACTTATACACATGTAATAGTGTGTTTAGACTTATACACATGTAATAGTGTGTTTAGACTTATACACATGTAATAGTGTGTTTAGACTTATACACATGTAATAGTGTGTTTAGACTTATACACATGTAATAGTGTGTTTAGACTTATACACATGTAATAGTGTGTTTAGACTTATACACCATGTAATAGTGTGTTTAGACTTATACACATGTAATAGTGTGTTTAGACTTATACACATGTAATAGTGTGTTTAGACTTATACACATGTAATAGTGTGTTTAGACTTATACACATGTAATAGTGTGTTTATGCTTATACACCATGTAATAGTGTGTTTAGGCTTATACACATGTAATAGTGTGTTTAGACTTATACACATGTAATAGTGTGTTTAGACTTATACACATGTAATAGTGTGTTTAGACTTATACACCATGTAATAGTATGTTTAGACTTATACACCATGTAATAGTGTGTTTAGACTTATACACATGTAATAGTATGTATATGGTGCATGTGCCTTTGGAAATTATGAAGGTACATTAAACCATCCTTTGAGGAAAATGCGACCCTGTATGAGGCATATTTACCATCCCTTTAAAACTGGGTAGAGCACTGCTGACATACTATATTATTATTGTTGTAGACATCTTAAACCTTCCATAGATCGCGAAAGTCCCACGGGAAAAGACTTAAACAAATCAAATCAATTTATTTTTGTAATGCCCAAAATCACAACAACAGTTGCCTCTGAGGGCCACAGGGAGAAATGAATCAACAATGTCTGTGGTGGCGATGGAGTCAGACAATGTCTGTGGTGGCGATGAAGTCAGACAATGTCTGTGGTGGCGAGGGACGATGTCCCAGGGTCCTCTATCCTTAGACTCTCCTTCTCGGCCAGGAAAAACTACAAAAAAAACCTCTTTGGGAAAAAAGCGTAGAAACCTGGAGGAGTTCCAGTGAAGGAGAGATCCGACTCTCACAGACGGACACGAGGGAGACTGGAGCTGGACCCACTCTTCAGGCAGATGAGGGACCGTCTGAGGCGAGCTGGACCCACTCTTCAGGCAGATGAGGGACCGTCTGAGTCGAGCTGGACCCACTCTTCAGGCAGAAGAGGGACCGTCTGAGTCGAGCTGGACCCACTCTTCAGGCAGATGAGGGACCACTTCACCAGGGGAGGGGCATCTGGGTCCACAGGTCCTCAGGAGTGAGAGAAAGAAAAGAAGGCGGTGAACAGTTTGCAAGTGGAATCAAAAAATAAATATTGTTTGATAGCATAAGTAGTCAGAAGTAGAGGATAGTGCTCAAGCTGTCATACTTCCCCCAGCATAGTTACTCCTAGGGCAGCGTAGCTGAAGCTGTGGGTTTATCTTTCTGTTCCTAACTACTCTGACCATAAGCGATTTCGAAGAGGAACATTTTAAGCCTGGACTTAAATGAAGAGACTGTGTCAGCATATTTAACATGGGTCGGGAGCTGATTCCATAACACAGGAGCTCTACCTCCTACAGTACTTTTAGAGACTCTTGGCACCACCAGAAGGCTCTACCTCCTACAGTACTTTTAGAGACTCTTGGCACCACCAGAAGGCTCTACCTCCTACAGTACTTTTAGAGACTCTTGGCACCACCAGAAGGCTCTACCTCCTACAGTACTTTTAGAGACTCTTGGCACCACCAGAAGGCTCTACCTCCTACAGTACTTTTAGAGACTCTTGGCACCACCAGAAGGCTCTACCTCCTACAGTACTTTTAGAGACTCTTGGCACCACCAGAAGGCCGGCATTCTGAGAGCGAAGAGCTCTGTTTGGATGATATGGTACAATAGCATCTTTGAGGTAGGATGGGGCCATGTCATTTATGGCTTTGTAGGTCAGGAGGAGTATTTTAAATTTGATTCTAAACTCGACGGGGAGCCAGTGAAGAGACTTCAGCACCGGCGTAATGTGCTCTCTTCTTTTAGTTCCTGTTAGTAATCTTTAGAGCTGGGTTTTGAACCAGTTGAAAGCTTTTTATGGAGCTTTTAGGACACGCTGCAAGCAGGGAGTTACAGTAGTCTAATCTAGTCGTTACAAATGCATGGATAAGTTTTTCGGCATCACTTTTAGGCAGGATTCTTCTGATTTTGGCTCTTGTTGCGCAAATGGAAATAGGCTGTTTTACAAGCTTGATTTATATGAGCTTTAAATGAGAGCTCCTGGTCAAATAAGACTCCAAGGTTTCTTACAGTAGAACTGGAGGCTACACTGACATTGTCCAGTGTGACTATCTGCTCAGATAGAGCGTCTCGTAGATGCTTAGGGCCAGCACAATGACCTCGGTTTTTTCAGGGTTAAGAAGCAGGTAGTTTAGTGTCATCCAGGTTTTTATCTCCTTCACACAAGTACTAAGTCTGTCTACTTGATCGCTCTGATCAGGTTTCATTGATAAATACAGCTGAGTGTCGTCTGCATAGCAGTGGAAGTTAATGCCATGCTTTCTGATCATGTGACCTAACGGCAGCATATAAAGAGTAAACAGAATTGGACCGAGTACCGAACCCTGTGGCACACCGTAAGTTACTTTAGAGCTTGGTGAGGAGCTCTGGTTTACATGAACAAATTGGTACCTATCAGATAGATAGGATTTAAACCAGCTGAGGGAAACACTGCCACGCATCGCTGTGAATGGCCATTACTGAATTCCTGAAGTCTCACAAGTCCTGGTTCTAGTCAGGACTAATGTGATGGTACTTCCTGGTTCTAGTCAGGACTAATGTGATGGTACTTCCTGGTTCTAGTCAGGACTCATGTGATGGTACTTCCTGGTTCTAGTCAGGACTCATGTGATGGTACTTCCTGGTTCTAGTCAGGACTCATGTGATGGTACTTCCTGGTTCTTGTCAGGACTAATGTGATGGTACTTCCTGGTTCTAGTCAGGACTCATGTGATGGTACTTCCTGGTTCTAGTCAGGACTCATGTGATGGTACTTCCTGGTTCTAGTCAGGACTCATGTGATGGTACTTCCTGGTTCTAGTCAGGACTCATGTGATGGTACTTCCTGGTTCTAGTCAGGACTAATGTGATGGTACTTCCTGGTTCTAGTCAGGACTCATGTGATGGTACTTCCTGGTTCTTGTCTGGACTAATGTGATGGTACTTCCTGGTTCTAGTCAGGACTAATGTGATGGTACTTCCTGGTTCTAGTCAGGACTCATGTGATGGTACTTCCTGGTTCTAGTCAGGACTCATGTGATGGTACTTCCTGGTTCTAGTCAGGACTCATGTGATGGTACTTCCTGGTTCTTGTCAGGACTAATGTGATGGTACTTCCTGGTTCTAGTCAGGACTAATGTGATGGTACTTCCTGGTTCTAGTCAGGACTCATGTGATGGTACTTCCTGGTTCTGGTCAGGACTAATGCGATGGTACTTCCTGGTTCTAGTCAGGACTAATGCGATGGTACTTCCTGGTTCTTGTCAGGACTAATGTGATGGTACTTCCTGGTTCTAGTCAGGACTAATGTGATCATACTTCCTGGTTCTAGTCAGGACTCATGTGATGGTACTTCCTGGTTCTTGTCAGGACTAATGTGATGGTACTTCCTGGTTCTAGTCAGGACTAATGTGATCATACTTCCTGGTTCTAGTCAGGACCCGAGCAGCAGCGTTCTGGATGAACTGCAGCTGTTTTACAGCTCGTTTGGAGAGACCAGTGAGCGGCCGTTACAGTCTAATCTACTGGAGACAAACCCATGGATGAGTCTCTCCAAATCGGAGTTAGACACTATACTTTTGATTTTGGCAATGTATTTTAGATGGTAAAAACCTGCCATGAAAAAAGCGTTTAGAATAACCAAACAATGTTTAGAACAACGGCCTAATATCTGTTATCGGCCCAGCTTTTCCCATAACATCGGTATCAGCCTGAAATGTCTATCGGTGCACCACTAGTTCATACTGAAATGTACCATTTTAAACTGGCCTCTGTATAGCTTGTAGTTGAGAGGGTCTCAGGGTCGTGTCCTTGTGACCTGGTGTGTCGGGGCACCTGAGGGTGTTGGGGGTATGTGTGTGAATTTTGTAGCGTATATACTTGCTTTGGTGTATGTTGGAGGCATGCATTTTAGTTTGTTTATAATTATGGCTATATTAATATGAAACACATTTTAGGTAGAAAACATATCTACTGTATTTACAGCAGTCTAAAACAGTGGAGTAAAAAGTGCAGAGACGTTGAAAGTGTGAGCGACACAGCTTTTAAAAAATTTACCTTGGACAAATCTCCAAAAAAAAAAAAAACCAGGCTAGGAATGAATCTTGTGACGCTGGGAGAGCACGGCCCTCTTTATTTCCAAGGAGGGTATGTCGAACTGTATCGAAACATGATTACCCAGTTTCAGTTTGCAGTCGATAATATATATAAATATATATATATATTAATATATATATATATATATTAATATATATATATATTAATATATATATATATATATATATATATATATATATATATTAATATATATATATATTAATATATATATATATATATATATATATATATATATATATTAATATATATATTAATATATATATATATTAATATATATATATTAATATATATATATATATATATATATATATATTAATATATATATATATATTTATATATATATATTAATATATATATATATATATTAATATATATATATATTATTTTTTTTTTTTTTTTTTTTTTTTTTTTTTTAACCTCTATATGGGAAATTCATGGGTAAACTCATATTTACAAATTTTCACTTATATTGTTTTTAGCAGTTATAATTGGTATTAGTGGCCTACAAAACATCAAAATGTATGTTTTATGATCATAGAGGAGCTAAAATTGTAATAAAACAGTTTGGCACAGTTGGCACATATTTGGATCACTTGTTCCGAATATACTTTTTGATACAAAAAGGTCAACAGCACCAAAATGCCTGTTCCTACAGATCTGAAACTTTACACAGTTGTTGTCAACAAGATAAACATCATGTACAGTGAACAGCATATGCACACAATGAAGTATGTCATGCTCAGGGCCATTACAAATTGACAATATTCAGGCGAGACTAAAAAAGGATGTTTTGTTTATGTTTGGGCCTCTGTAGTGTAAGTTCTGAAGCCCTGACAGTGTTCATGTGCACATCTGCAGAAACTAGAAGGCCTAAGCTTTCTAATGATGCATCACACTTGCATGTGGAACATAAGATCCTCTTTTAATAAGCAATGTCATTTGGGTCCAACCATTGTGCACAGGGCCAAATAGGTGGATGGTAACAGGTTAAGTAAAGGCCAGCTTTAAATCCACTAATTTAAGCACTGTATCTGAACTAAACACTAAAGCTAGGTTTGTTACACTTTCTATTGGTCATAGAACATGTTTACTTTAGATAATAAGTTTATCTATGGAAGTCAGGATGTTTTAGTGTTAAGGTTATTGAGAGAAAAAACATCACAATTTAAATATTATTCATAATGACTGACACGTTATCTGTTCTCAAGTTTGTGACCAACTTTATGAAACTGTCTGACAAAATAAAGTAAATGTGACTAAAAACATACAGTATATATTTAAATATAGATTGAATTAAAACCGATTTATTTTGCTTCTAAAATGTTCACGATTATTGTTTTAGTTTATATTATATTGTGACCTAAATAATCATGATTATCGATTACTGATGACTAAATAATAACTTTATTTTTGTGTTAATTTAAAGTGGAAATTTGTCATTGATTCACCATAAATCTACCGTCCTTCAAGCTTTACAATGAATAAATATACAAAGTCTGTGTGCTGCACACACGCACATCTGTGCGTATTCATCCAACTGGGTTGATTGGCCCAAATTAGTCTTTTGTCGTACACCTTCTTGGTGTACGACCTTCTGTATGGGCACCCTGATGACCTTCTGTATGGGCACCCTGATGACCTTCTGTATGGGCACCCTGATGACCTTCTGTATGGGCACCCTGATGACCTTCTGTATGGGCACCCTGATGACCTTCTGTATGGGCACCCTGATGACCTTCTGTATGGGCACCCTGATGACCTTCTGTATGGGCACCCTGATGACCTTCTGTATGGGCACCCTGATGACCTTCTGTATGGGCACCCTGATGACCTTCTGTATGGGCACCCTGATGACCTTCTGTATGGGCACCCTGATGACCTTCTGTATGGGCACCCTGATGACCTTCTGTATGGGCACCCTGATGACCTTCTGTATGGGCACCCTGATGACCTTCTGTATGGGCACCCTGATGACCTTCTGTATGGGCACCCTGATGACCTTCTGTATGGGCACCCTGATGACCTTCTGTATGGGCACCCTGATGACCTTCTGTATGGGCACCCTGATGACCTCTGCTTAAACTCGTCACACAGAGGATGCTCAATATTTCTGTGATGGACCCGACAATCCTGTTCACAGCTGACTGGTAAAGAAGCGCCCTCTTTTTCTGTTCCTTGCCAGTAATCTTCCCCCATTCTTTACTATTCGGTTCACACAATGCACACAGTGAACCTGATTTGTTGACTGTGTTGGTCATGTTTCTAAACTTACTGATGCTGGCATGTGGAAGTGTAGAAGATAAAATGGCCTTGTTATCTGCTGAATGTTCTGCTCCTGTGACTGAAGTGTTGTGTTCCTCTGGTTCAGGGTTATTTGTTCATCTCGGTGCTGGTCAACAGTAACAGCGAGCTCATCCGCCTCATCAACAATGCCATCAAGAACGACCTGTCGAGCCGGAACCCCACCTTCATGTGCCTGGCTCTACACTGCATCGCCAACGTGGGCAGCCGCGAGATGGCCGAAGCCTTCGCCAGCGAGATCCCACGGATCCTGGTCGCCGGGTGAGTTGTTAACCCTGTAGTTAAGGCTTATAGTAGAAAAAGGTTTCTACTAGAAATCAATACTTCCATCTGAAAATCATTGTCAGTCTGCTGGAAAAGTTTTGAGCAGCGCATTTATACTCTCCTGAGCTCCGATTGGTCCTGCCAAAGGGGAGGAGTTGCAACTGAAACTTCTGAAACTTGCCTTGCCCTTACAAGTCTCTCTTCACTCTTACAGCTTGAGTCGTGAAGGCTGTCTCAGATTGATTTCTGCCAAGGTGTTAAGAGACTATTGTAGATTAGGGATGCAGCAATATTCCATATATCAACTTATTTGATACGGGTGTCAGGACGCTTGTGGCGCTCCATGCCACTGCGTTGTCATATTTTGGTTTGGCCCCTGAAATTCAGAAAGTAAATGTCTCCCCAGAGATTTACAACTGCTATATTTTAACAGAAGTGGCTTTTATCTTTCAGTCACTATTTTATGTTGACAGACCCAGGAATGACCAAAATATTTTCTATAACATTATTTCAGTGATCTGACTGTAATTAATTACAATTGCGAAATTCATTCAATGAATAATTTGCACATTTAATTGGTCAATGAATGACCTGATGACATGAAGGGTCAATGGGAAAGAGAGGGTCACTTTGTTCTGGAGGATGAAGAGTGTGAAAGTATAAGTACATCTCAGTGGAGAACCACAGGATCACATTCTGTTGGAAAAGTGTGTCTGGTTTCTTTCTAAGCCCATGTCAAAGTGCCCATGACTCACAGGGAAATACAGACTGTTGGAGAGGATGTGGCAGCAGGAGGCAAACCACTATCATGTGTGAGATCAACAAAGCCTCACAGACAATTTATGACATGTCCATCCCAATGGATTTCAGAACTGTGTATTTGGGCCTCAGGACTCCTGCCATGGACACAATTGGCAGTTATCTCTGGAGCCTCCTCCTGGCAACAGCAAAAAAGGCACTTACAAAAAAATGGATTACACAAAATGTACCGAAAAGGACTGGACTTACATTATAATGGACATTCGTAATGTGGAAAAAAATACATCCGGACTTAACCAGGAAATTGATCAATTTAACAGACTTTGGACTAAATGGGACATTTTTCTTTTGGGCCATGATTTAAATGGTTCTATTATTGTTTGGATGTCTACCTTTTTAATTTTGTGTCTGCTCTCTCTCTGGTCTTGGTTCTCCTTCACTGTTTTTTTTTTATGTGTTCTAAAATTAAAGAATAAAAACATGCCTATATCTGCTTCAGTGATTTTAGATCCGTCTGTGAGATCAGATCTTGTGGATAAAATGGTCTTATTCGTATATATATATATATATAACTCTGCTGACAGTAACAACATTAAACAACTAACAACAAAAAAGGGTGTGCTATGTGGGGGTATACTGTCGTGCCCTAGGGTTTATTTCCCTCCATATGTCAATCAATCCTATTGTCTTTAATAAGATACGGAACTTCTTCTTTATTGTTCCTCCAGAGCCTCTTGAGGTCGACACATCTAATGTAGATGAAAGTCAAGATTCCAATCGCCGCCACATATTAGGGTTCATGACATCAGCATAGAAAGTGATATCGCCCCCTGGTGGAGCATACACATTTAAAAGATTGAACACCTTCCATTAATATTCCCTTTAATATTTGTGTCAATACATAATTTAAAGAAACATTTAAAGCTTAATATTTATTTAATTACTCCACGATTTCTGGGTCTCGATACAACCATTAAAAGAACATCAAACAAGGAGGGTGGGACTTTGGCTGCTCTGGTCCAGTTCAGCTCTCTTCAGAGGGGTCAAAGGTCAGGGTCCACTGCTGTTACTGTGATGTGGCTCAGATTAGCAGGAAAAGTGGATATGTATCACTGTTTAACGCCGGGCATCTTCATCTTAAAGCCACAAACCACTCTTTTGAGGATAGTGAGGTGAATATTCTAAGCAGGAGAATAGATGGTTTGAATGAGGAGTTAAGGAGACATTTTTTGTTAAAAAAGACAAATGTAGTTTTAAAATACAACCTACCGCTCGTGTATAATACTGTGTTGAAGCCCTGGCCATTCTGATGCTCATCAGGTACTCTGTGATGAGGGAGTGACAGTCAGTTTACAATGGTATTTGTTACCTCATTACAGGGCTGTTAGGATTCAAAGAAGAGTAGTCTCAATTGAAACTATGAACACTCTTCATCAAGTGGGCAGGGCCTATTCAGAGTAGGATAAATATCTGAGTTCCCAGACTCGAACCGCAGATTGAGAATGACTCTTGGATGAGTGCCCAGATGACTACAACTGAATCTTTTTCTACAATATCACTGTTTCAATTCAAATGCACGTTTGAGTGTTGGTGGACGACCCTGAAGCCCGATGGCACCTGTCCAGTGAAGCGATCTGGTGTCAAATAGGCGCAAACATGACCAGAGCGGCACCAACGCGACCATGGGATTTGTGTGGATAAATAGCTTACTACATTCATGTGTTTATGAGGAAATGGACTTGTGCATCTCGCCAGCTCCTGTCTTCAGTTGAGCGAGAAGGAAGTGGACAAGCATCCGGGTATAGTCCTTGTTGAGAGACAAGTCCCAGTGTTCCCGCTGGGCTGAGTTTGAAGGCTGGCCTTGGGACAAACCGTGCGAGGAAAAGTACTTAAAACGTTTTCGCTCGTGCCTGCGGCGCTCACACGGTGATCTTAATATCCCATTAAGATCACTCTTTTCATACCTGAATATTACCTGTAGGAGCTTGGTCAATTTAATTAAAACGGGATTGTGACAATTTACGTTCAGCAGTGCTGAATGTCTGTGTGTGTGCGTTTTCAGTTTTGCCGACATTGTTTTCGTAGGTTACGGCTCAAGTAAGTAGATCCGCTGCTTTTTTTTAACTGAGCGTTACCACGTTAGCGTCAAGACGGTGGCCTGCCTATCCCTCTCCTCAGTAGTTGCGTTGACATTTATATTACTCCGGAATAAATTGGTTTTCAAGATTTATCAGCCACCCATCAGTTTCACCCACGACTACCCGGACGCTCTGGCAGAACAGGTGCCAATAAACATTTGGGACCAGAATGGAAGTCGTCTAGGTTATTGAGTGTAGCTTTCTTAACTATATTATAGCGTTATATGTGACTTGAATAAAAAACACAATCTTTTTTTGTCAACCTGGTATCTTTTGTGCATTGCGGTGACGAGCCGAAGCGTGGCGGCCCGCCATGCTAAAACCCCTCAGCAAGAACACTGTTCACTAGTCGTGATAATGTCCTGTCCATTGCCATGCGTAATCACTTGGCGCTTATGCGCAGTGTACAAGATGCTGCGTTTACTCCTGGACAACATGAATGTCCGTTTTTAGCAGCATAGATTGAGCAGAAATTCTCCATAATAAGACCCAGACAGATCAAGTTCACTTCACCCGGGGCCCAGCTTAATGCTGCGTTCATATCGCGGCATGTCCATTTGAAGGCGCGTCCAAAAAGTAAACTCACCTGCAAGCGTCCAGCGCACAAGCGCGGTGGAGGACATGTTGTGTCCCCCGGTGTTGCTGTTCTCTTTGTCAGATGGCACACCAGGTTGAGAGAGTGGCTTTGGTGTATTAACAAGTCAAAGACAAAACGGAGTCTGGGTCCTGCAGATACTTCAGAGCTGAGCCGAGTTTAGTGAATATCATCATCTGCTCCAAGAGCTGTGTCTGGATGTTTTTTGATCCGTGCAGGGTTTGTTTTGGTCCTTCTTCCGGGGAGTGAAATGCGCAGGCACGTCACTGCAGCGTAATCTCTGATTGGTTGCTGCGCAGAGTCGGACACAAAAAAGTTCAGCTTTGTCCAACTTTTCTGCGTCAACGCTCAAAACGCAGGATTCGCGCTGCAAAAACGCTCAAAACACGCAGTAAAAAACGCTTGAGGCCCAAGATTCGTGTCCTCATAGACTTTGTATGTAAACTGGACGCTTTGACGCAGCGGTGTGAAGGCACCATCAGGCTCCCTCAGAGCAGCTCAGATACTGAAGTTCTCCTAAAATGTTTCCCCTCTCCAGTATCAGGCAGTGCATAAAGCAGACACACCTAATAATCGATCCATTTAACCACAGGTTAAAGATGAGCTACAAAGTTAATTGTAATTGTGCTTTCAAGTCCTCGTCGGCCGTTAGTATCTAAGTCTTAATGTATTCAGATACTATTGATAAAAAAATATATTTTTTTTTCAAAAGAATTACGCTCTTTTGCTGCCTCCGTCTTTTTGCCTTTACATAACCCACAAATGTGACGTCACAGCAGGACATTGTCTAGCCAACACTGGATATTTACACTGAAGCGGTAGCGAGCAAAATACGAGTAAATCCTCGTCAAGTGAGCGGATTTCAACGAATGACGATGAAAATGGAGCGGATGAGAATGAGATGGCAACTGAACATCGACAGACTTTCTGAATGGTGCGTGTTAAACTGGAATATTTCCCATGAAATAATGTGAAATACAACGATGACCAGGTTCCTTACTGTATTAGTTCAAAACTGCAAATCACTAGTCAAACGGTTCCACCCCACAAGTCCGAAAGTTCACTAGTCCGATAGTTGCATTATCGTAAGTGCCTGCTGCTGCTCACCCATGTGGATGATGGAGTCCGCGCGAACGCCAGAATCAGCGTTTCCATCACGTGTCGTAGTCAGAATGTGCATCCAGACCGGCGCCGGCACCTTTAACCGCCGCTAGAATCCACAGACACCGCGGGAGTGTCGGGGAGGCGCGAGGCAAATCCCAAAGTTGTGGCCGAAAAGTATTCCGGGGGTCGGCGGAGGCAGGCGGCACGGTGAGCCCGGGGAAAGGAGGCGAGAGCCTGGTGTGAGTCCTTTGCACTAGAGGAGAGACCCAGAGCCTTCGAACTTGTGAACTTTCAGACTTGTGGGCAGCCACCAGTCAAACTGACCTGAATCGAGACCTGAGTCGAGAACGTGCCAGTGGCTTGATTAAATTTCATTTCAAATCCATTTAACTTCTTGGTATAATTATTACAACCAATAATATGCATAAAGTGAGCACTCTCGGCGTCAACAACAACACGCCATCATGCACACGGCGTCAGTCAGACAGCCGCATACGGCGACTATGAGACACAGATAACTGCCTTGATGTGAAAAGATCTTGCAACTTACTTAGTTAGTGTAAAATCTCCTTAAATGCAGCTTACAAACAGATTTTTACTACTTTCAGGGAATGAACTGAATGAACAAAGCGTAAATGGGAGTAGACCGAGAGGGGGCCCCACGTGGCTCTTTCGGGCTGTTTCCGGCCGGGCCCCGTGGGGTAAGACCCGGCCACCAGGCGCTCGCCGTCGAGCACCCATCCCAGGCCTGGCTCCAGGATGGGGCCCCGGTGTCGTCAATCCAGGCGACGTAAACGGCCTTGTTTTTGTTGTCGTCATAAGAGGCTTCTGAACCGATCTTTGTCACCTAGGACCTGTTTGCCTTGGGGGACCCTACCAGGGGCTTGAAGCCCCCGACAACATAGCTCCTGGGATCATTCGGGCGCTCAAACCCCTCCACCACGTTAAGGTGTCGGTTCAAGGAGGGGTCAGCTGAACATATACCTGGATTTTCCTCTCCAACGTGAACTCACTCTCAACAAATTGGATGAACAGGCGCTGCTGAGACAAAATAGAGACTTCATCTTTTACGGAGACGTGGCTCAGTGAGACGAGGGCTTCCAGCTGCTCTGAGCTGACCGTCTGAGAGACCTCACCGAAGGGAAAATACAAGGCGGAGTAGTGTGTTTCTACATCATCAACGCCTGGTCTTAAGATGTGACTGTGATCTCCAAATGCTGCTCTCCTGATTTGGACTATATTTGCATTAACTGCAAACCATTCTGCTCGCCATGTGAGTTAGCCTTATTCATCCTGCTGTTTACATCCCGCTGAGCGTGAACGTGTAGGAGGCACGCTTGCCGACCAGGTTCTGAGAGTGGAGCGGACCTTCCCTGACTCTGTGTGTATTATCCTGGGCGATTTTAACAAGAGGAATCTCAGCCACGAACTTCCAAAGTACAGACAGTTTATTAAAGTACCGACCAGACACGCAGGATCACTGCTACACAACAGTCAGCAACGCCTTCCGCGCCGTGGCCTGCGCGGCTATGGGCTCGTCAGATCACATCATGGTTCACCTGATCCCCACGTACCGTGTGGTTACGCTGGAGCCACAGCCAGGGACAAACGGAGACTACAGCGCCCTCTGCTGAGAAGGTGATCTGCTGACTTCCATCTCTGCAGGACCTGGACGTCTCCAGGACTCTGGGACGAACAGGTCAGATCACCCTGGACAAAGACTATTTGAGCCACTCCCCTCAGGCAGGAGGCCACTCCCCTCAGGCAGGAGGCCACTCCCCTCAGGCAGGAGGCCACGCCCCTCAGGCAGGAGGCTCCGGTCCATCTGACCAGAACCTCCCGTCACAAGAACAGTTTCTTTCCCTCGGCTGTTGGACTCATGAACACTTCTTAAACACTGTCACTTCGACTATAATTTAATCACTCACTGTTCACTTTCTGCACTATATCTGTAAACTCAACTGTAAATGTTGTGTACATAGTAGGCGTATTTTTATTTTAATCTTATAGTATTTAAATAGCTTTTTCTTTGATGCAATCCCTTTTTGACTTCATATATCTTGTTTTTATCATCCATTGTTTTATATTCCACCCAAGCCCCCCATTGAAGCCAATGGAGCGTGCTCATTGGCGCATGTCTCAAAAAAGTCTCTTGCTTCCGCATTACTTCCTGAATAGGGTCCTAGCTCCTCCCACCGTTGTGACGTCATCGCCATGAGGCTTTGGCGTCGGGAGCGAACACGACTACAGCGTGAAAGAAGGAAAACAGACAACACGGACTTTTGGAATATTTCCACTTGAAATGGTCTATTTACGTAACGTATAATGATGAATTGTTATATCCATCTATAAATATACATGTATCGTGTCGTAAAGCTCTGATATTTAAAAGAATTATAGTGTTAAGATAAAAAGTCCGGTTTAATGACAATGAATGACATTTGCTCTTTTAGAGGTGGAATAACGTCATTTTCTGTAGTTTTTGGTTTGGGTATTTATAGTTAACTTTTCAGTTATTAATTTACATAATATAATTTGCTGTTTTTTTATCAAATGAGAAGAAATATAAAATATAATCATCAATTCTGTCACATAATGGAGTTAAGCAGTATTTAATTGTATTCAGTTCCTTGTGTGTCGGTTTTGTGTCATGTCAATCTTTAATAAATGCAAAACACATCTGTTTATTAATGTATTTAATGAGAATAATAATATGAATTAACCTGTTGAACAAATGTAAATCTGATTATAGCTACACATGTAATTTCATCTGCAGTCCTAATGTAACACTGATTCAACAGACAAAAGATGAATACAACACAAGGAAATGATCACACGTGTGGTTTGATTTGAGCCTCGAGTTTTAAAGCTACAATGTGGAACTTTCTTATTAAGGAGTTTTGGAGTCTGCGTATTATCACTATTATTAGAATCAGAAAAGGTTTATTGCCATTGTCAAAGAACAGAATTCACAAACATAGGATCTTTGGTGATTCAGTGCAACATAAAACAATGATAAATCAACATTTATAAGTCAAATAGAACAAACTGAATACTGAATATCTCAGTATTTAACAAGACTTTGTTTCCATGGTTACACAGTCTTCTGGTGAAAAGGACTTCAGTAACTGCATCGTTCAGCTCCATCATATGAACATGTCACAGTTTAGATTATACAAGTCACATAACATACACTTCACATGTTTAGATTATACAAGTCATATAACATACACTTCACATGTTTAGATTATACAAGTCATATAACATACACTTCACATGTTTAGATTATACAAGTCATATAACATACACTTCACATGTTTAGATTATACAAGTCATATAACATACACTTCATATGTTTAGATTATACAAGTCATATAACATACACTTCACATGTTTAGATTATACAAGTCATATAACATACACTTCACATGTTTATATTATACAAGTCATATAACATACACTTCATATGTTTAGATTATACAAGTCATATAACATACACTTCACATGTTTAGATTATACAAGTCATATAACATACACTTCATATGTTTAGATTATACAATACATATAATTGAAGTATTGAAACCTTCTCGACCATGGATCACTCCTTCTCTTCAAACATGTTCTGAAATACATGGGACTCTAGGAAGAGTTGAGCGTTTCAGAACCAAAGATTTCCCATTGACATTTCCCTCGCGACCATGTCAAGCATAAACCTATATTTACCATACGCATGTCTACAGTATCTAAACATACAAATGTGCATTTTTAACATGGTTCTGTAAATGTACAGCTTCTACTGATAAAGACTATTGTGCTTTTCAAAATAAAAGTCCCTCATACACTGTAGCTTAGAAGAACATACATATCTCAACAATCAATGTTCATATTTTAAAATACACCATTAAAAGACACACAATAGATCGTTTATTTAATCCTCTGACAACTCAACTTCAGGTCACATGTATTAATTCTCTTCTAAAACTCTTACAAAGAGGCTGTAAAATAAATGGATGGTATTGAAACACTTTAAAGCCCCTGAATACATGAAAGAAGGAGCACAATCATAAATCAAATTCTTTATTTTCTAAAGCAGTACTGTAATTCTTTTTACCTCTCCAGCTAATGCCAGGGTTCTTCTGACTCTGACACATGGTTTAACATGAAGCTGTCTCTTACAGTATGACTTATCTGTATGACCTTATGATCACAGATATCAAATATAATCACGCTAAAATCACGTTACAAGAGGATTATGGATTATGTAGATTGTCTTATGTTTGAACCAGAATATCAAGAACTATATCGTTACCTTCTGTAAAACAGTCTTGTTCCATGTGTTCTCTTTTTTACCTGCAACCAAATCTACCCTCGGGTACTAATAAAGTTACTTTACCTTAAGTGAAGTCACTGAGTGAAGCTGATGAGAAATGGTGAGCTTAGCATTAGCCACAGCAGCACAATCAATAGCACCTTTTTATGACAACTTAACAAGAAACTCAATATGTGACAAATTACATTGCGGCCAACAAAAGTGGATTATTTGCTTTAAATGTTACTACTAATATTGTTGCAAACCAGTCCCCAAAATCTTGTTTGGACACATGTGCGACACATGTGCGACACATGTGCGACATGGAACAACACGCCTAACACACGAGAAGAGAGAATAAATATTGTATTGTACCGTTAAGTCTGAGATTTGGTCCCAGGCGTTAGAGGCCTTACCTTGTGTAATCAATGTAATCAACAGTTTTGAAAAACAGCTCAGTACTGCTATTTATTTAAAATAGATTGCCAATGAAATCACAACCATTCCAATCAATTGTTTATGAACCATCAAACGTCATTAAGGAAGACTATAATTATTATCTATAGAAAATGTTTTGTGTACATGGAGACATTTCTAATCAAAGTAATAACGCTACACTGCTATTAATCCAGTTTGAAGAAACATTTCTGATCCACGATTTATAGAGGACTTTCATCTAAACTAGAAGTGCATTGTTCTGATACTTTTCAACACTTGGCCCGTCACTTTACTTCTTGTGTCTGCAGTGTATACATTTTGTCTCATGTTTTAAAGCTTGTTTAAGACTTTAAAGTCCTGTTTGTGTCGGCCTTTAGTTCATATAGGCCATAGGCTGTAACTCCACCACGCTCCACCACATCAAGACTACTTTTCAAAAGTGGTTTTCCAATCTCAAATACATACTTGAGCTGGGGGAAAAAGTTCTCCGCATGATTTCTGCCAGTATTTGAAAAAATAGGTGTCGAAGTTGCCAGTTTAACCAAATATGTGACAAATTGGGGTGTACACCCATCTTCATACCTTCTTATTTTTTTCATTCTTTGATTGATTACTTCAGAAATTCAGATTCTCAGAGACATAACTACTTTCTTGGAGGATGTAAAGTGGTGAGACTCTGGGTGCTTCAGTTTATGTGCAAATGTAAGTTAAAAAAACTGTTTTAACAATTTTGCATGTTATCGTTACGGACTTGTAAACTCTTACTCCACATTTAGTATTCAACTGATGCTTCAACAATGACACATGCTCTAGTCTTGATTCATACTACACTATAAAAACATAATCTAAAAGTAGTATTTTAACCCTTTCAACACCAGTTGCCCATTTGAAGAAAGAAAACATAGGCTATTGGTAAAGGTTTTATTCTATAGAACGGATATCATTTTATGTAATGTATTTACAATATGAACAATATGAATAATTACAATCATAAAAGCAGTATTTACATCGTGATAAACAGGCTAATTAACATGTGTATCTTTCGATCTAGTATAAGGCAAACTTTCTGCAGAATAGGATATACAAACAAACAGAGGAATGATAAGTATGATTGATGTCAAAATGTGTAAGTACAACATTAACATGAGGCCATGACATTGGACTGGTTTGATTTTGACCTTTTGAGGACAAATATATATCTTGGCAAATTGACAGTAAACAAAGCTCAACCTCCTCGGATACATTTACAATGTTAGACAATGTCAATTTATCACTAGCACCTACACACCAAGTTATAAAGTTATACAGTTCAATTGGCACAATCTTTCTGGCAGAAGAAACATTTAGATCCTCTGATGTAGGAGGCAGATTTACATCCATACTAGGGGCACTCTTGACCGCTTGTTTCAGTGATACTAGGGGCACTCTTGACCGCTTGTTTCATCCATACTAGGGGCACTTTTGACCGCTTGTTTCATTGATACTAGGGACACTTTTGACCGCTTGTTTCATCCATACTAGGGGCACTCTTGACCGCTTGTTTCATCCATACTAGGGGCACTTTTGACCGCTTGTTTCAGTGATACTAGGGGCACTCTTGACCGCTTGTTTCATCCATACTAGGGGCACTCTTGACCGCTTGTTTCATCCATCCTAGGGGCACTCTTGACCGCTTGTTTCATCCATCCTATGGGCACTCTTGACCGCTTGTTTCATCCATACTAGGGGCACTCTTGACCGCTTGTTTCATCCATCCTAGGGGCACTCTTGACCGCTTGTTTCATCCATCCTATGGGCACTCTTGACCGCTTGTTTCATCCATACTAGGGGCACTCTTGACCGCTTGTTTCATCCATCCTATGGGCACTCTTGACCGCTTGTTTCATCCATACTAGGGGCACTCTTGACCGCTTGTTTCATCCATCCTATGGGCACTCTTGACCGCTTGTTTCAGTAATACACCTGCACTGTAAACTGTGCTCTCGCAGTGCTGCATCTTTGCCACTTTCTGGCTCCATTTCTCCATCACTACATGACATCTCAGAAACTGACATATCAGTTTCAGTGGAAGAACCTGGTGGAGAAGTCCTGTCGTCTCCGTGGAAACCATTTCACTCAGGTTTCTTCTTGGTGGTTTGTGGAAATTCAGCTGTGGGAAGTCTGGCTGTAATCTCTTCTTCAGAAGATCGGATCTGTAAAAATTAGAGTATTGATAGATTACTATTTTATTTGTGTTTTAGTTTTAGAATTATTATTTTATTTGTGTTTTAGTATCCTATGTTTGTTGTTTATTTTGTGTTGTGTTTTAACAGGGTAACCACTTTTCTCACTGGGTTTTCCCTGTATAAATAAATAAATGAATGGAAATATGTAGACTCCTGTAGCAGGACTGGATTGGTTTGATCTTGAATGAAATGTCATGAATAAACATAGCTGTGATGTTTATCTGATCTTCTATCGTTTTCTTTCATAAACAATAAGAATAATTTAATTACCGGTAACTTCCATGACCAGGGTGTTTTTTGATGAATTTCTGGAACAGGGACAAGAGCTTCTTCATTCTGAGGATTTCCTGATTTTCAATCAGTCGTGTCCGGATGACAGTGTCACAGAATGCTGTATGTCTGCCGTACTCCCAGACTTTAGGTCACCTGTATAAAGCAAGGAAATGCAGTGATTGGTCAGTGATTGAAATATACTAGCTCACTACAAACAGAAATTTGCTTTGATTCAAACGTCTTAAAAATTATCGTGTAGTCATTACAATTATTTTCAATTAAATTATGAATTTATCTAAATATATGGAAATATATATATTTTATTTGATTACCAAAATGTTACCTTTCATCACTTGTCTTCTTTGTCAGAAAGCTTGTGTATTCTTTGTAACACCTCTTGTGATAGAGGTGCCTCTGGTACACATCAGGATGGATTCATCTGCTCTTGATTCAGCTGCTTTGACCAAACTTCCCAGTAAAGGAGAAGTAAAAGAATTTCAATCAAGGCTGAGCACAATCAGTAAACAATCGCAAAAGTTGTACGGCCTTTTTATTCAACTCACATCATCATACAATCTTACGTACATTACATCTACACCTACATGTCATAAACTAGGCACATATTCCTATAGTGATCTGTTCTTTTCTTCTGTATCTACCTCTGGATCTTCCTGCGTTGCATCAATGAAATGTCCCCATGTGGGACAATAAAGGAATATCTTATCTTATCTATGTATATTTTGGCCAACTTATTTCACTGTGATTAGTCCTATTTACCACGAGCAAGAGAAAACACACATGCAAGAATCAGTATATAATCTACTCACCAGCAGTTAAAGTTTCAGCTTGGACCAATTTATCTTTCTTTGTCTTGTGAGCCTCTTTGATACAGCGATCAACCTTCTGCCAATGATGCAAACTGCAGGAAGTACATTGCTCGACTTTTTAGATGATTTTGTCTTTACATCTGTGGTAGATCTCAGTCGTTTGGGAGAAGGTGGCAGAGTTGATGTGGTAGATTCACCTTCTCACCCTCTCCATGCTGCCCACAGACCGACTGTTCTGCTTTTCAGCACTAGTAATTTGTTTCTTGTCAATGAAACGTCTATAGCATGTAGGGTGAAACGTCTATAGCATGTAGGGTGAAACGTCTATAGCATGTAGGGTGAAACGTCTATAGCATGTAGGGTGAAACGTCTATAGCATGTAGGGTGAAACGTCTATAGCATGTAGGGTGAAACGTCTATAGCATGTAGGGTGAAACGTCTATAGCATGTAGGGTGAAACGTCTATAGCATGTAGGGTGAAACGTCTATAGCATGTAGGGTGAAACGTCTATAGCATGTAGGGTGAAACGTCTATAGCATGTAGGGTGAAACGTCTATAGCATGTAGGGTGAAACGTCTATAGCATGTAGGGTGAAACGTCTATAGCATGTAGGGTGAAACGTCTATAGCATGTAGGGTGAAACGTCTATAGCATGTAGGGTGAAACGTCTATAGCATGTAGGGTGAAACGTCTATAGCATGTAGGGTGAAACGTCTATAGCATGTAGGGTGAAACGTCTATAGCATGTAGGGTGAAACGTCTATAGCATGTAGGGTGAAACGTCTATAGCATGTAGGGTGAAACGTCTATAGCATGTAGGGTGAAACGTCTATAGCATGTAGGGTGAAACGTCTATAGCATGTAGGGTGAAACGTCTATAGCATGTAGGGTGAAACGTCTATAGCATGTAGGGTGAAACGTCTATAGCATGTAGGGTGAAACGTCTATAGCATGTAGGGTGAAACGTCTATAGCATGTAGGGTGAAACGTCTATAGCATGTAGGGTGAAACGTCTATAGCATGTAGGGTGAAACGTCTATAGCATGTAGGGTGAAACGTCTATAGCATGTAGGGTGAAACGTCTATAGCATGTAGGGTGAAACGTCTATAGCATGTAGGGTGAAACGTCTATAGCATGTAGGGTGAAACGTCTATAGCATGTAGGGTGAAACGTCTATAGCATGTAGGGTGAAACGTCTATAGCATGTAGGGTGAAAGCCTGGCTTGTTACTTTCCAGAAAATGAGAAAGATTTCCGTCCGAAGAAGCCACAGAAGACGTAGGATAGTTTTGTTTGACGAAGTCATCGTTGTGACACAAACAGCTGCCGCTAACGCGCGGTCTATTCCATCGATTTCTATCCACTTCCGAGCACAAGTCACCAGCTTCCTCCAGAGGACAACAGCTTCCTCCAGCGGACAACAGCTTCCTCCAGCGGACACCAGCTTCCTCCAGAGGACAACAGCTTCCTCCAGAGGACAACAGCTTCCTCCAGCGGACACCAGCTTCCTCCAGCGGACACCAGCTTCCTCCAGCGGACAACAGCTTCCTCCAGAGGACAACAGCTTCCTCCAGAGGACAACAGCTTCCTCCAGAGGACAACAGCTTCCTCCAGAGGACAACAGCTTCCTCCAGCGGACAACAGCTTCCTCCAGCGGACACCAGCTTCCTCCAGCGGACAACAGCTTCCTCCAGAGGACAACAGCTTCCTCCAGAGGACAACAGCTTCCTCCAGCGGACAACAGCTTCCTCCAGCGGACAACAGCTTCCTCCAGCGGACAACAGCTTCCTCCAGAGGACAACAGCTTCCTCCAGAGGACAACAGCTTCCTCCAGCGGACACCAGCTTCCTCCAGAGGACAACAGCTTCCTCCAGCGGACACCAGCTTCCTCCAGAGGACACCAGCTTCCTCCAGAGGACACCAGCTTCCTCCAGAGGACAACAGCTTCCTCCAGAGGACACCAGCTTCCTCCAGAGGACAACAGCTTCCTCCAGAGGACACCAGCTTCCTCCAGAGGACACCAGCTTCCTCCAGAGGACACCAGCTTCCTCCAGAGGACACCAGCTTCCTCCAGAGGACAACAGCTTCCTCCAGAGGACAACAGCTTCCTCCAGAGGACAACAGCTTCCTCCAGAGGACACCAGCGCGGACACCAGCTTCCTCCAGCGGACAACAGCTTCCTCCAGAGGACAACAGCTTCCTCCAGAGGACAACAGCTTCCTCCAGAGGACAACAGCTTCCTCCAGAGGACAACAGCTTCCTCCAGAGGACAACAGCTTCCTCCAGAGGACAACAGCTTCCTCCAGCGGACACCAGCTTCCTCCAGAGGACACCAGCTTCCTCCAAAGGACAACAGCTTCCTCCAGAGGACAACAGCTTCCTCCAGCGGACAACAGCTTCCTCCAGCGGACACCAGCTTCCTCCAGCGGACAACAGCTTCCTCCAGAGGA